>NW_022280065.1:2285531-2310423 GCF_004355925.1 Anarrhichthys ocellatus | reverse complement strand
ACACACACACACACACACACACACACACACACACACACACACACACAGCCGTAGATTGGGTCAGGGAGGCCCAGGGCACTGAAGGAAAGTCAGTCTCAGATCCGGCTGGCTGCTGGGGCCCATGTCAAGGCTTAGTTCCGTTTACACTGGCTCTAATTACAACCGCATGAGGAGGACCCTGCTTCAGATGAGTCTAATCTTACATTCCTCCACAGCCTATTTGTCTTCAGATTTTTAATGGATGCCACTGGCTGGCCCTCGCCTGACCTCTCTTTGTCCTGTTGTCTCTTATAACTAGAGTCCATAAGCAAGACCGATATTCCCATGAACACTGGTTAGCAGGGCAGGAGCAAACCAATGGAACCACAGAGAGCCACTTCAGACCACTTTGGTTCTCCAGTTGACCTCTCAGCCAAGTGGATTTCCAGTAGATAATGCCACTGTCAACCTGATTGACAGGTCTTTGTGCAGAAGATGCCTGTCTTTCCTTTTCTAATCCTGTTTTTTGCATTTTCACAATGGAGCAGAATGGTTGATGATAAACCAGATAACAGCAAGCAGCTTGACTCTAAACCGGCATCAAAGCTTGACTTTTTGCATGTAAAGCATTTTAATTAAGGTGGTGGTGGTGGACGGGGGGAGACAAGATGCAATCCTTTCTTGTGTTGGACATTTTTTTAAAGAGAGATTAACAACTTTATCGGGCATTTTTAAGCAAATCAAATATATAATCAGTCTATTCATAAAATGCCTCAAATGCATGACTCACCCAGAGCTTTCAAAAGATCCTCGAAATTTTCCGAAGACTTCATTTTCCATTTTCCTGAGAAGTCTGTGCTTTTCTTCTCCATATCCATGTTTTTTTTTTGCAGATTAGAAGCAGATTCTGACTGCAGACTCACGCTCGGTGTCTCTCTGTCCCCCTCCGTTAACCGGTTTGCTCTGCTGACTGCGTCTGCGCCTCCATTGATTGGCCGACAGCTTGCCTGAATCTGATGCTGGTCCAGCCAATACAGAGGCCGGCGGCAGGGAGGGACTTTCCCCTTCTGACTGTTTACCCTCCACCTCTGTCAGCATGGTGAAAGATTTGGATACGAGCTGGAAAAAATGCACTTCCAGTAAAATCCTTTGAGCAGCTGGCTCGGATATTAAGTGTTAATTCTATTTCTTTCTCAAGTTGGTGTCGAGAAGTCCAGAAAAGAATTGGGTGCCTGAATCAGTGAGCAATTAAATGTTAAAAAAAATGGATAAAAACTATTACAAAAAACAAATACAATTTAGACTAGACATGTGTTAAGTTTTCCAACATCTGGAAGGTGAAATTAGATATCAGGGTTAATGTGTGGAGGGTTGTAAAAGCTGGTGATGAAAGAGCAAAAAGATAAGACTCACAGCTGGAGGCTTCCATCCTGGAAGGTGCCATCAGCATTTTCACTCTACAATTGCACTTTATTCTTCATTAGCTACAATCAGGGAGCACATCGGCTATCAGTTTTAATCACCCAACATATCTCATCCTGTCTTTGTCTGAACGGGACAGGGGTGGGTTACATGTCTTTAGGGCTCCTCAGTGAGGTAAGCAGTGTCAGTGTAGGCTATACATGCATGCATGCTAATGCCTCAAATATTTCCATTCTGACATACCTGAGTCATTTATATTTAGGTGGTTTTGTTTATTAAATGATACATTAATTATATGTACTAATAATGTAATTGCACATTAAGGATGTACAAGTGGTTAAGGAATGACCAGCGTATACGTTTTGGTACTGTGTTACTGTAAAAAAGAGAAATGACTAAACTTGTTACTTAATTGACTGGTTCAAAACTGTCCCTCTCTCTATTTCTCTGAAATTTAAGTTTAGACTTCAGTCAAAATTGGTGAAAATGTAATAAAAATGAATAAAAAGAAAGAAGGAATTGGAAAGATTTGAGGGAAATTAGGTTAGGCCTTCAAAGAAACTTGTCTCTGCCCTGCAGTGAACTTAACATCTTGTCCTTGTTTGAGGTGCTGGTGCCTTTTGGAGAAGTTGTCATGCAAATATCGGACGTATAATAAGGATTTGCTCTGCGGTTCATTGTAAACCAGGCATCCTGCCTGCCGTTATGCCGGTGTTGGATGATGGACTGCAGCTGGATGACCTCCATGCTCCGTGCATCAGTTTTCAAAGGGATAGCAAGAACTTGGCTAAACCCTGGAACAACTGTGACTTTTTTTCTATTCATCAATCTGACAGAACAGAGGACTGTGGCCAAAATAGGGAGGAGGTGTGAGCTTTATGGTGAATAACGAACTTCATTGTTCTTTGAGTGTAAATGTAGTTTATAGGAGATCATCATTTGAACAAAAACAAAGCTTCCAGCGGCCAAGAAAAGTATTTTTAACAAGTTTCAATTGACGATTTCATTCAAATTCTCGCTTCTGAGGACTTGTTGCATCCTGACAAAGACTAAAGACTTTGTAGCATAAGGTTAATGTTTAGGCCTATCTTTACAAACTACATTGTCCCTCATGCCAGGAGGAAATAAAGTATCAAGAGTGCAACATGCTAATTCATCTTTTATTATTAATCTAATCTTTAAAAAAAGAAATCCCCTCGAATACTGTCAGGGAGATGTATTTGATATATTTAACTCCCAATAAATGTAATTCCACTTGCACCCATTAGTGGAATACAATGTATTGGCAGACCCTCTCAGTGCAAACTTAATTTTCTTGAAGTTATAGACTCTTTCTTTCTTTCTTTCACCCTCACATGCGCTCACACACTGACAAGAATATTTCACCAGGTCTGGATCAGAAGGGATGCCTCAGGAAACATGATGCATTGCATTCACCCAACAAAAGGAGTCGTGATGCTATCAGCGTGGGTTGTGTCCAGCATTCCTCCCCGTGGCACCATGAAGCTACTGTACCCTATAGAGTTACAGCACGGGGATTAACCTCATCGGGTGTTTTAGACAGAGAAAGCAAATATAAAAGCACTTTTGAATGCAAATTAGACATCCATTCACTGCTGGCTGACCTCAGACTGAGAACACACAGAGGACAACAGCAGCTCGGTGAAGAAAAGAAGAAGAGGAGAATGGCCCCGGTGAAAGGATAACACTGGACACCGCTGTCCCTGTTGCTGTGACAACGGATGTAGTTTCATTAATCTGTGATTCATCTGAAAGCAATCTCCCTTTAAACTATGATATCTGCTGGTTGGTTGCCTGTGCAGATGTGTGTTTCTCTTTCTATTTATTCAGTTATTATTATTATTTTATACATTCATTCATTTAGGAGAATCAGTTTTCTGTCATAAAATATACTTTTACGCAGGCCTTTATTAAATATTGAAAAAGATCAGACCTGCAAACTTTCAAGAAGTGCAAAAGGTGACAGGGTACACAACTAAAATCAGGTGGAGTGTTCTGGGGGCATTCTCCCCCCCCCCGGAAGAAAATATAAGTGATTTTAATAATGAAGCCTATTGGAGCATTTTTGAGATTTTAATAAAGAGAGATAAAGAGAAAAAAAACATGTTTCGATGAATAACACGTGTTTTTGCTGCATAATATATATGTATTAAATCATTGAACTTCAATTATTGATGTATTACTGGGTTCATCGCTTTCATGTTGCAGCAGGTAAATGTAGAGCCAATTTTTAATTATTTATATATTACTTAACATACTGCTGGGTAGCTTGTGCATTTTGCCCTGGGGTACAATAAAGCCTTATTGGTATAATAACATCATGAGCTATTTTTTAAATTATATTTTGCATAGGTGATATGAATCTGCTAAGTAACTAAAGCTGTTAGATAAATGTAGTGCACTTTTCTCTCAGGTGTAGTAAAGTACAAGTGGGCCTAGCTCAAACTTGTGCTTAAGTAGACTTAAAGTAGCCTACTTGAGTAGCCAAGTAAATGTGGGCAATAGTTACTTCCCACCACTGGTAACTGATTTGTAAAAACGCCATAAAGATAGCTTAGCTAACATTACATATCAGGAAGGTGGCTTTAAACAGTCAGCAACGCTATTCAACATTCAGGTGTTAAGTCAAAGTTTGTTCCCTCTTCAAGTAGCAGCCCACTTTCCCTCATGTTGAAAATAAGTGAAAGTAAATTATAAGTAAATTAATATCCACGGGAACAGCTTTTCATTTTTATTTGATATTTTGTTATTTTTCCCAAATTAGCACCTTTGCACAATTACCAAAAACCACACAAACATTCATTGTGAAAAACCATTCATGCATTCCGTTCGTGCCAACTATCAACTGCAATCTGGAGACGGTCTCTTCAAATCCCAGCCATCTGTATCAGGCCCTAAGGACCACAGGCCATTAGGGGCAGCTGGAAATCCAGTGAATGCACGGCTCCCCAGCACCACAAATGACTGAGATTGTGCAAACCACCAGAGTGCACATGTCTCAACAATGACCTGAACTGCACAAACTGAAAACATGTGCCAAGCAACGCAGTGAGGAAGATCCTGCAGCACAGAGGACAGACTCAGGTGTGGATGACAATGATGATGTTGATGATGACCAAGTCGTGGGTGACATGGTGTCTCAGGAATAGTAGATTGCATTGTCCTAACATTGTGCTGAACAAACTGAATGCAACTGTTCATGTACACATTAACACAAACTATTTTTGAATGAGAGACTGGCAATTTAGTAGACCCTATATAGCATAGTGTAGTGTGACATGTTTGTTAAACATGTTTCTACATGTATTACTCCCAAACAATAGTCACAACTAATAGTTGTCTATTAAACACTGGAAAAATAGGGAAAACAAACTGCATCTAAAGGCTACGGGTACCTGTTTATAATTTATGGCCAATACTGTATTACATGAAACATGCCAAAGATTGACGTAGTCGTACTGCAATGAAGTAGCCGATATATCTCAATAATTTTGGGTGGCATGAAACAAACAACACGTGTTAAGTGTATTAAAACAATTAAATAAGCAATAAAATGGTCACATAACATACACACATATGTGTTCCCTTCACTTTCGTTTGGCTCTACAGAAAGTGAAAGAAAAATGTGAAAAAGTACCCTTAGTTAGAAAATACATGCAACAACTTAATTATCGCTGTGTATTATGATAGTTACTGCAAATATTACTCAGGAGCTTATTACAAGTATCTGTGGGTGGCCATAGTCCAGACACACCCCAGGGAAGGCACATTCCAGGTTTTGAACGACAGCCGATGGACTAATTATCATTCTAGGGTGACAAGTTTGCAGGTATAATTATAGTTTATCATCGGGTGAGTTCAGTTTATCCATATGGCACAGAGTTCAACATCAGTATGTTTTCTTTGTTTGTTCCATAGGTTGTGCAACTGTGTGCGTGTGTGTGTGTGTGTGTGTTTATGTGTGTTTGTTTCCAACAGCATTGTACTGTTCTTCCAAAATACAGCAACCATCCACATAATTTATCATTGTTCATCCTCTTTTCTGGAATTAAACAAAGAGATAAGTTATAATGAAGGTTAAATCTAGCTAATTCAATTAAAGCCTAGACAATGAGAAAGAAAAACATATAGTTTAGACATTATTTGTATAACTGCTTTTATCTAGATTCAGTAAGCTAATGTTAATTAATTAGGTTAATTTAATGTGATTTACTGATGTATACTGATGTATGTTATTTCTGTTTAAAATGCTGTGTACAATACCTGATATTTGTGTCACTCAACTAAACAATTCTCCAGAATACAAACGACAAAAGGCATTCACAAGAATAAAGAAAAGCGTCACCTAGCGTTGATTTATGGGCTTGAGCTTGAATCCGGAACTTCCTGTTGTTACATGTTTCCAGCCGGTCGGCAGTTAAGCAAGCACCGGTCACATCATGTCGAGGCACCTTCGCTTCATCGCGCGGACAGTTATGGTCCAGGACGGCAACGTTGATGCGGCGTATAAGACTTTAAACAGGTGAAACTGTTGTGTTTAATAGAACATATATTACAAGAGTTGCTGTTATTCCGGAGAGGACAAGCTAATGTTGGCTAAGTTAACGTTAGCCTTCCGCTCAATGTCACAGAGCTGCGTCTGCGCAGTGGTGTCACAGCTTAAAGAGCTAGCTAGTAGATAAACACTCATTTTGATATTTTGGTGGTTCTAGGGATTTCGTTAGACGGATACAGAGGAAGATAAAATAACGTCAGCACCACATTAAAGGGTTTAAAGTCTGCAGCAACATATCATCGTATGTACTACTACTACTACTATTAAGTCCGGCCGGCAGTTTTGGGCAGTTAGGTGTGTTTTATCACTAACACAGCTTCAAAGAAGACGGATCACTTGCGCCAAAGTTGCATATTCAAAAAGTATTGATACAGAAATCAAGAGGAACACTCATCACGGAATGGGCCAAACAGAGGAAATAACAACAGTCTCTAATTGAATTAGAGAACAGACTTAAACATACTTCAGGGGTCTAAAACCTTATTTTCATGTGTACAATAACATAATTGCATGATTGGTTGTTTGTTGTTTTCTAATAGGCTCAACTGTCTCCTTTTTACTTAATGGTAAAAATGTGTACTTCTGCACCACTGATACTTTTTTTATTTTCAGTTGCAAGTGGTCTGCCAGTGTCAATTGCTATTCACACGTTTTCTCTACAAACTCCAGGTTCCTGACTCAGGATGGAGTTATTCAAACAGTGAAAAACAAGCGCTACTTCGAGAAGCCCTGCCGAGAGCGACAGCGGAAGAACTTCGAGAACTGTAGGCGGATCTACCACACGGAAATGGCCAGGAAGATTGCCTTCATCTCCAGGACCAACCGAGAGGATCCCTGGCTCGGCTGCTAGTGGTGCGATGAGACCGGATCTTATCAATGGACTTGTTGAGACACGGCCAGCAAAACATAAGAGGCATTCAAAGACCCAACACATGTCCCTGTCACATCTGAATGGACTTTGGAAATGCTTCGAGAAAAGTGGCTTTCATTGTTAAAAAAAGGAAAAAGACATTTGTAGATGTGCATTCATTGTTAAGTCAACGCTGGACATTTTTTCCACTTCATCCACAAAATCTGGCATGAAAAGTGTTCGTACTCATTCTTGGTTGTAATGTGCCGGCTAATGAATACTATGTTGATGATATTTTGTACTTTGAATCTTCCCACACAAACTTGTTGAGGAAAAAGCTAATACATGTGTTGCATATTCTAAAATCTCAAGTTTGTGAACATATTTAATAATACATTTTATTTATATGTCAAATTTCTTTCTGGGGAGTAGTTCAAAGTGCGTTACAACAAACCAAGCATTAGAACAATAAAACATGTAAAAGATTAAAACAAAGGAAGAGTTACAGCAGTAGAGGATTTAGAAGGCTGTAAATAATTATCAAGCAACAAATAATTGTAGGCCGGTACCAAACCATATTTCTGAAATGAAAGAAAGCTGCTTCAGTCACCTTCTTATGTGGAATTTGATATTTAAGTCTGGGTCAAGGTTGATGCCCAGGCTTGTGACTTCTGATTTAACCTGTGGCGCTAAAACGTCCACGTTTGGCCAGAACTAGCTCTCTTTTGTTTGTGGACCAACTAATAAAAATGTCTGTTTTCTCACCATTTAATTCAAGAATGTTGGTCAACATCCACTTGTTTATTGCAGCCAAAGAAAATAGTTAAATGTCAAATTGTTCGGTCATCACTTGGATCCGAAAAAATAAGTAAATATTCATTTATAACAGTTAAACTTCTGTTCAAACACACAAACTGCTATCTAGTGTAGAATACGACATACAGTGATATTTTGCATGGACGCTTGGGAAGTAGTGGGACATGACCTCATTTGCTGGCAGAAGCTCAAAACAATGCGGGGGATGTTTTTGTGGTAATGGGGTCTCGGCTCAGCATCATCTCGCTCCTAATTAATTCAATGTCACGACTGCACAGTGTGGTGTAAATGTCCACTGACGATGTCGGCCACTTCCCGCAAACTCCCAAACGCGAGACACATCGGTCATGCACATCTGTCAGACCCCGCGCTTTCACCACGGGTGGACTTCAGTGTTTGCACTTGCTCTCGCTCCCCTCACAGGGAAAGTTAAACATTTGCACCAGGCTCACTTGTCTCAGAGGTTAGCAGGTCATGTTGATATCCTGTCCTGTGGCTTCAGTCAATGGGTAGCATTGTAAGGACGGAGGGAGTAGTCTGATAGATGACCTATATTGTTACACGGAAAGAAGCTGGCTGCTGTCTCTGATTCCTTTTTTAAAGGGTCAGTTCATCTACTTTTTAAAATCTCTGGTAGTTCAAATCAATAATGTCTTTCCAAAATATGCATCGTTGTTAATGTGGCTAATCCAGTGTGAGCAGTTTTCATAGGAACTACTTTTTGATGGAGAAATATTCCCCATGAAAACATGAACATAGCTTAAGTTGCCTAGCTAGTTACTAAATGTTACTGCGACAAACTGCCACATTCTTGACTTGCCAAACTATCTTTTAAATTGACAAACATATCTGTAATTCATGGTGCGGGGATCAATAACTTGTTTGTCTTTTGCCGTTGACCATTGTACATATTTTTTTCCGAAATAAGATCCCATGAGGGACACTGGAAGGGGAGGGACAATGTGTAGACTAGTCCGAAACCAAGATAGCAGACTTAATTACTTCAACTTGTCAAAGGCAGCGCACACCAGTTCCACTCCTTCCGTTCTTACCTTTCATAATAAAAGCCTTAGATATGTACACTGAGCAACTGTTCACCAGAGGGAACTCATTCACTCAGCATTTCACAAAAGGGAAACTCAATAAGACAGTCGTTTAGGCTATCAGACAGGCTGCCAGATGCTGCTCTGGGTCAATAGGAACCAGGTAGTAGGTCCTCTGCCTGCATGGATCTATTCACACCATTTAGTGGTGTAGTATTTCACATTTGCGTGTCGTTCATTCGCCATGCGTGTGAAGGCCTTAACAGGGATGTTGCTGTTGATTCTTTGAATGTAATTCTTCCACGATGTGAGCTCCACAGATGAATTTTTCGTTCTGCTCCGCTGTATTGATCTGGCAGAGACAAATATCAAAAAAAAAATATGGGAGAATTGTATGGTCACATGTTAATGTTAGTGTCATTTTAAATCCAATGAGTATTTTGTCAGCACACAAAGGTTTTAAGTCTGCAAAACATGTGTTGTGCAGTCAGTGTGCTGTGATTGTGATGTGATTGTGAAATATGCAAAGGTTTTTGTTGGCCCCTTCCCAGCGTGACTCAAAAACACTGGCACTTCCTTATCACAGGCAAGACTTCATTGCTGCGTCACAACTTTATATATTCAGCCGTTTGCTGTTCAAAGCCCCTTTACATACCCCACAGCTTTAACTCATGCAACAGTATAACATATTGGCTGCTGCTAATTTGGATGATACCAACAGCAATAACCATGACATGAAATGTGCCTCACTTGTTCTCTAACTGTGTGAAGAGCATAATTTGTAATTTCCTAAAATATTTCCACCTATGTAAAAAAAAACAAAAAAAGGTATGTGGATATATGCGGCAAGATCTGTTTTTTCTTATATATATAATCTGTAGTAATACAATCAACCAAAGTTGCTTGAACTTTTTTGTATTATTCCCACTGCCAAAGCCGTCCTAACAGCAGAAGACACGTTCAGGTTGACCTGCATCTTTGTAATTGTATGGTAGAACCAGCCTTTACAGACATACTTCTGCATAGAGAGCTGATGGTATTGGCCACAACTGATTGTATGGTTTCTTTATCACCTTCTAATACTATTGGCAAATGCTTTTTGCCTCCGACAGGATTGACAAAAACAAATCTCTGATCTGCTTATATGCATGAGGACCCAATAAGACTGCTTGAAAAAATGGGCTCTTGCGAGCTTTGTCCAACTCTAATCAAGTAATGTTGCACTAAGGGCAATTCGTTACTCTTCTGTTGAGCTGTTTCATACCAGTCTCCACGTGTGTGTTTTTCCGCCTGGCTGAGAGCCAAACTGAGACTGACTACTCCACACCCACAATTGTGTCCACATCTACTTGTTCACGGGCTTTGACACTCCCTTTTTTATTTTTGTACCCTCAGCTGTCATGTGTACCCTAAATTAACCATACAAATTATTATTATCATCATTATTATCATAAGCACGTGCCTTTTGGTTGTCGTCTAATCAAGTGCTTAGTGCAGGTAACGACACCCTATTTATTTCATTAACTGAAATAAGTGATTCCCTCCTCAGCATATACCAATCTCATTACCAGTGTAAGACTGTGTGGCCAGCTTTCTGTCTCTAATAGGCCTATGATGCCACGTCTCATAATCTTGTCTGCCTTATGTGCGTTCGCTTCCAGAACAACATGGAGCTTCTCCTGCACAAACAAAAAAATCCCATTTGGCTCATTTGGCTGAAGGTGTACACTATTCCTTAAAAATGCTTTTGTATGCCCCTTCTTCTGCTGGGTTTTGTGTCGCCATTTGGAAGAAGGGGGAGTAGAAGGATGGTCATGTGTTAAAAGGGCTTGTCATAGATGACCACCTCCTGTCTTTAAGTATTGTGAAATTGGACAGATAATCTGTCATATTGTTTTATATTTGTACTTTGTCTCATACAACACCGCCTATACACACAGCCTGTGTCTTCCTACAGAAGGTGTCTTTTTAGAGAAATAGAGGAACACTTTTTATAAAGGTAAACACAATCATTCAATCATTCATAACAAAAATGACACAATGAAAAAGCAGTGGGGTCTAAGAAACAAATTCCACCAGCCAACACCTGTAGTTGCTTTGTTATTTCCCCCTAAAAGTGTTGTATCTGTGAACGAAGGCCAAATGTGACCCAATTTGCATACCAACATTGTATGCACATGCTATTTGCCGCGTGCTTCTCCTCTCGTTCTCCAGCCACACCACCAACACGTGCTGCAGATAGGCGTGCGGCGGGATCTACGCATTTAGCAGCCAACTGGCGCTGCGAATGCTGCCGATTGGCCAAGTCTCTGAGCCAATGAGGAGACGATCGAACCTCTCTTCAGCCAATCGCGGCGCCGCATCTCACCAGCACGTGTAGCGTCCGTTGGGCTCCGTGGGTACTGGTCGAGCGGGCTTGAAAATGTGACAAAGTAAACGAAACACGGGCGGAGATAGCAGCACCAGGGCGGTACAGCGCGTGTGTACACTTCTACTGTTAGCGTTTTAACGTTACTTCTTTACGACTTGAATTCGTTTGCTTCCTCTAAACGTTACCGTTTTGTTTTGACCGTTTTTGTGAATCGAGTTCTGCTCCGACTAGAAGGTAATAACTCTCCTCAGACTCTTTTCTGTTTTTAGTGAAAGTCTGCTGTTTGTCAGACTCCACTTATACATTGTTGCACATTAAATATGAGTAATATGATATGATAGTAAGCTAGTTAACTTTAGTTCTTAACTTCTAACATTACGTATTTACTATTTCGGACTAGTTCAGGATCAAACCGTCGTATATTCTGTTTGTATTCATATTGTCTTTGTTTTTATTGCAAATATATCATAACGTCCAGTGGATAGCAAGTTAAGAGTTTTATAGTAATAGATTTATTAATATGTAACGTCAGTAGGAGCTGAACGCGTCATGAAAACACGACTTCCAAAGCCAAACCACGCAGTAGGCTAAAGGTGTGTTATTGCTGGTGAGGTTAGATGAGGTGGCGTACTTGCAGTAAACAGTGGACCAAAACATCTGTCCTCACATGACCGACTTTAGACACGAGCACTGAGCGCGCGCACACACATACACGTGCACACACACACACACACACTCGCGTGTCTCTTTATAGGGTGACTATCAGAGAGTCGTGTCACTGCATGAGTTTGTTTGCTTCGTCATAGAGGAGCAGGTCTTCCTCTGTGATAGTCTAAGAAGAATAGATCGGTTACCTTGTCACCATCTCCATTACATTGTGCTTGCTGAGACTTGGTGAAGACATCACTCGCAGCTCTTTTTTTAATTACACTGCATGACATTGACAAAAGGATCGTGTTTGGTTGCTTTTGCTGGATATCGAGATCGCGATATGAAAACGGTTTATATACACTATGTTTAACTTAAGAGTAGGGGACTTTTATATAAATGCTTATTGCAATTGGAAGACATCAACAGATGTCTTTTAGTCCACTGATAATATGATACTCAACCCTGGCTGTTGGATTTTGCCCAGTGTCCTTCTGTTTTGACATGATCATGTCTCTGTCTCCACAGATGAATTCATTGGGCAGTTCTTCCAAATGGCCGTCTTATGACTCGCTAAGCTCCACCTCTAGCCATCTCTTGAGTGAGAGCGAGCCGACTGAGGATGAAGCAGACGTCTTCTCAGAGGGAGAAGGCGACGGTGGAATGAGAAAGAGTCTCCCCGGTGACAGCGGGATCACACTCTCCGGAAAGTATCTGGGTTTCCCGGCTCGTTCGGACCAGCTGCACTCAAGGTCCAAGAGCGAGCAGCCTGATCGCTGCTCTGACGATACCAAGCGTCCAGACCCAGCCTCCTCTCACGGAGCTGCCACGTTAGGCTCCTCTTCAGCGACACCCGGCGACCTGGCATTCGCACAGAAAGTGAGTGTCTTCAACCGATATCCCAGGTCTTCCCTTATAGTATTTTTGTCAACCAAATAGCAGATCAGTCGTACTAAAACCAGATTTTTCTCCTTATTTTCTCAGTGCGCAGATTTGCGGAGGTTCATCTGTCCTTTGGTGGAACTTCTACACGGGTTGAAGACCGGGCGATTTGACAAAGGTATGTGGTTGAGCGATATCAAACATGATTTATCGTCGTTTAAGTTTTAGTGCTTGCTGTCAATGAAGTGTCTATTTGCCTTGACATTTGGGTGGTATCTTTTAATTGCTGCAGGTCTATCCAGTTTCCAGCAGAGTGTTGCCATAGACAGATTGCAGAGGATTCTTGGAATTCTCCAGAGGCCTGAAATGGGGTAAGACGAACACAAGTAGCGAGCCTAATATTGTGACAGTAGAGAAAATGGTGATATTGTAATGGTTATCCACACCCAGCTTTGTCGTTCATGCTTGTCGCCTAACTCCTTTTCTTTCTTTTTTTTTTTCCTGCAGGGAGAGATACCTCCAAAACCTGCTGCAGATAGAGATGATGCTCAAAATATGGTTCCCTCGGGTGGCATTTCAGTCCACAGTTAAACCAAGCCAGACCAGCACTCCCAGTCTCCGACCACACTGGTGCCAAAACCAGCTCCACATGCCAGTTAAGGTGAGCTTCATAATGGATGTTCCCTTTGTTGACATATGACAGTGCCTTTACAAGCGTGCATTAATAACACCGTGGGCCTCGTGACTCTGAGATGTTAAAATACCAATACTAAAAGTTTAAAAGAGAATGGTTTATGTGTAAATCTTGGGTTAGATTTCGTACCTCAACTCGGCTCAACTCAAGTTGTAATAAACTAGTTTTCTTTTAAGGCCTTGGTTTCTTATGGTTGTTTTTTTTCCGCTACAGAAGAGAAAGCTGAGCTGGTCTGACCCTGAGGAACCCAGCAAAGTCCTAACAAAGCAGAAGCGCTGTCAACACGGAAAACATGGGAGCTGCCAGGCTGCGACTCCACTTCCCACAGCTTCCACATGTCTACCAGGATCGCCTAAGAAGCAGAGAGCTCCAGAGGAAGGAACAGTTGAAGCTGAGCACGACTTTACATACAGCACTGTCACTTTAAGCAGGCCCTTATATTCAAGTAGCACGAGAGAAAATGAGAATCGGAGTCAGTCTGATATTGCTCTGCCCAGCACTTGTGAAAGCCCGGCCACACAGGACAGCTCCGTGTCCTCCAGTGACATCATGACTACAACTTACTCGACTTAGCTGTCCTTAGATGCCCTCGCTACCACATGGAGGTGCCACTGCATGAGTGAAGAGGGCGGACTTGATTACATAAGGATAAAGTTTGACGCAGAGCCAGTCTGTGATGGCTGCGAGGCATGTAAAACAAGATGAGGAGGAGGAGGAGTAATGCAGTGGCACACTTGTTAACCCTTAACTCTCCGGTGTGTGTTTTTTTTTTTTTTTTTTATATTACACCAGAGTTATTGCTCTACTGTGTATTGTCTGTCTGTAAGAGTATCACTTTTTGTATACATTGACTTTTACAAAGTTAAAACCATGTTGGAAATACTTTTCATGTGTAATGTTTTAAAGCAGTCCGTGCTCTGTTTTGTATTTTTTCACATCATTGGAACGCACTTTGACAGTAATAGTATAGGATTTCACAACACTTGTGAAAAACTTATATCGCTTTTATAAAAGTGAGGAAACGCAGTTTAAGCTGAAAACATTAGTCAGTTGTCCATAAAATATTATTTTCCAGCAGAAATGCCCCATATTTGCTAGTTTCAGCTTCTTATATAAGAGGAACCAGTTTGATTTTTTTTAGCCCTACTACACAGATGATTAAAATGTAATT
The DNA here is from genome assembly GCF_004355925.1 of Anarrhichthys ocellatus. Lineage (NCBI taxonomy): Eukaryota > Metazoa > Chordata > Actinopteri > Perciformes > Anarhichadidae > Anarrhichthys > Anarrhichthys ocellatus. The sequence goes on along the minus strand of NW_022280065.1, from coordinate 2,295,971 downwards.
TAGGGAAAGTTACAACTGTATGTTGCCAGCTGACTGATTGGAACATATGGTGGAGCAAAGGCGTTTACTTGATGTTACATTACAAAATGTGCCAAACCAAACTGCATTATCATATCATATGCAACTTACTTCACTGTCACCACTTCTTTATTTATTACCACGTAACAAACAAACACACACAACATTTTAGTTTCTATGTAAATAAGAATAAATGTAGTTGCACTTTTAGTTAAAGAGCAACATGTTGCACAGGAAATACCGCGATCTGACTGATCACTAATGATTGAGGCAGTTGAGGAAATATGAGCTCCGTGGCTAGAAGTTAACATCAGTCAGTTACTCCATCAGTCAGTGAGTGAAAACTTAACATTTTATTACACAAGTGAGATTAAAGTGACTATATTTTTATATTTTAGAACAGGCATAATATATTTGATCCCTTGTACATTGGAATGGATTTACCTGCATTTTGGATGATAATTTGTTAACATCAAAGAGTTGTGACAATACTTATTAAAGATGTTGAAGAGGATCAGTCCTTGAAAATGTTGATTCCATCGACAGGTGGATGCTTCACAGGTCCTTGACACTTATTTAGATTCAATTTAGCTTATTGTTATTACAATTTCCCACAAAATGTCCCAAATGCAAGAACATTATGAGGGGAAGATCACTGACTTGCTGCTTCAAATTTGTATCACTCAACGCGCTTTACTATTATTTATATGCTACAGAATATCATGGGGATGTGATAAAATAAACTATTTTCATTCTCGAGCACATCACAGCATCATAGCATTTGGCTGCTTGCACCTCCACATTTTAAATCCGATATCATTCATGTTGAATGGTGTTTCATCTCTGGTGGTTTGTCACCAGTCAGCCTTACTTTTTGTTATAACTCAAGGTAACCATAAACTTGCCGGAAAACTCCATCATTCGTCATTCAAACAGTATAATAATTATTTAATGATGGTAAAGTCTTTACCGTCATTCATCATTTCACCACATACTACTGCTACTGTGTAGATGTAGAGTCATGTTATTTAAAATGGAAACTGTAGGTGGAGAACAATAGTGTAGTGTTGTTTTGGAATATAAAAGGTGTAATCCCACAGCTCAGGTTTTGCTGTTCTATGTTACACAACTTTGATTTGTGCAATAGGAGAGAAACTGAACGTAGAGTCACAATATTATTCCCCAGTTGTACATTTTTCATTTTTCTTGTTTTTACTTTCATTTGTTTGATGCTCTTTCTTTGTTTCTTGTAATGAAATTGTCACTATTGGTGAGTGATTGATAAACACATATTTTCATATGTTAATTGAATGGCGTGGTTCATATAAATACAGTATGTTTGTTGATTTCTGGAATGAAAAAAACACTGACAGTCCAAGCTTGTCTAAAGTCGGTCAGATTAATTACATTTGTTCTGTTTTTAACAATTAAAGTGTAGAATAAAACATTTTATTGTACATAAAAATAACTAAAAGTAAAAAAAAACTAAAATAAATCAGAAGCTACCATTAACACGCAGCAGGTGGCGCTAGTAAATATCTACTTCCGCGGCACTGGGTGGCGCCATAATCATATCGTGTTTGCGGAAGTGTCCTTCATCTCTTCACTAGCACGAGTAAACAGACCTCCAGGATGTCGTTAGACGCTAAGTTTTAGCATATGTTAGGTTACATAAACGACTATTTATGGTACCGAACCTCACGGGGGATAAACTCTAGACCCACAAAGTGATTGGTAACACATCATACCGACTATTTAAGATTGTGTAAGCTTTCAATGTGCAGCTGATAGGCTGCTGAAGGCGATGATGTTCGTGCTACGTTCGGCTAGCATGCTAAGCTAAGTGCTAGCCCCCAGCTAACCTCGGTGGGTGTTTGGAATGGTAGAGCGCAGCGCGAGCTCCTCCGGACATGGCAACGGGAGCACGAGCCGCTTCTGGCGGCTCTCTGGAGTCAACTTTAGAGAAGAAGTTCAGAGGTGTCTCCAACACGATGGACTCGATCCAAGGACTCTCGACGTGGTGCATCGACAACAAGAAGTACCACAGTGTGATTGTGCGACACTGGATTAAGTGTTTGAGGAAATGTGAGTAACTAACTGACGTTACTGAGTGACCGGTTCTGAGGTTTGATTGTGGGTCCTTAGCTGCCCTCAACACTGGAGTATCAACCCGGAAAAGCACCAGAATCAGAACCGTTTATTATTATTTATAAAAAGGAATCTGACTAGGTGACTGGTGCAGAACAATAAACATAATAGACATAATTTAAAAATATTACAATTTACGATATAATATATTAAACAAGCAAATAACAGTACGTTAAAAGAAGTATATTATAAAAGTGGCAAGTGTATTTTATTGTCCTGTGGATGTCGGAGTCAGTCACGGTCCCTAAACAAGCCCCAAAAGTCCCAGGTTCCCAGGTGTCAGTTGTGTTTTGGCAGTTTAATAGCTATACATTATTTTGCACCACTAAAGTGCAAAATATTTTAAAGCTGCTATCTGTCGTGATGTGTGCACAGGGGCCCAAAACAGCTAAATCCATCCAAGGTACACTATTCTGTGTTGTGTTGTGTTCTTCTGAGCCGATGACCGTCACGTAGTTGCAATAATCTCATACTTTAAACAGTGTTGATGAATGAGCTTTATAGTGTACTGACTATAACTGAAGGTTGAAGCAGATAAACCATGATCTAATTGTTTTAAATGTATCTCTAAAACAAAACATTTGCTGACGGTGCAATAATCTTCAGTCTGGTAACTTATGATAGCCGCTGTTATTATGTTTTGGTATTTGATAGTGATGAATTGGTTGGCAATAAAGATAACCAATACACCAGTTGATGATGCTTTTGATGTTTTGCCAGGATGGTAGCAGAGGGAGTGATAAAGAGAGGCCGTTGCATTTTATTTATACTCACTAATCTAACCCAATTGAAAAGACTGAAGCATGAAAATGAATTCAATAGTCATTTGGCACTGCAAAGAGTTGGGAATACTGTTATTTTTCTATAACAGATGCAAATGAATAGTCTATTTGGGATGTAGAACATTGCCTTTCAATATTTTCCGAATGTGAAGGAAGGAATTTGCCATATTACTGGTGGAGCAGCCAAAGTTGCCAGTTTAGATTTACAGATAATAAGTTAAGAAAATTGTTGAGGTGTTGAATCAATCACCGTCTTTGTTTCTGCATCTGTTCGGTGGTTTGTCTTTGTGTCACATGCTTCTTAATGTGGACAACACACGGTCCTAAAGACGGATCATAGAGTTTGTCACGGGTCTTCTGAGACATTGTCTTTTTGTTGGCCTTGGTTGTATAGCTGTTTATTGGGTTGGGTTATTGTTGTCATTCAAAAACAAATATTGAATGAGCCTTTACTACAGGATTTGGCAATATGTAACTTGTAGACCTTTTTTTCTGTGTATGTGTTTAAATGGTGTTTAAGAGGCCTGCTGCTGGAGTTGTTAAAGAAAATGTTTTTCATAACATAAGTGAACAAAGTCAACTCTTGAGATGGTTAAAAGTCTTTAACTCAAACATGAAGTCTGCCGATATAGTTGTAAAATATACATGTTGTTGCAATAAGTAGAGATTGATTACATGAAGAAGTCTACACTTAACAATTGAAATAACAAAAAAATTAAAATGACAGACAAAACGACAATGAACCATGGTCGTTAGTTGAGCCCTTAAAGAATACAATACATCCACAAGAATCATTTAACAGAGTTCAATAAGCTTTTTGGTGATTAGTTTCAACAACATTCTCTGATGCTTTTTGATTTCCTGTGTGACGTTTGATAGAGGGTTAATGAACTTAAAGGGGGAAAACTGCTAATGCAATAGTTGTATTTTTTAATCTATAGCTGTCAAAATACGCTTACCAGACAATTCAGTTTTATGTAGAAAGCTTTATTGCGGATGGTGTTGTGCTAACCTGAAGAGCTCCTTGTTGTTTTAAATTGAGAATTGTCTGGTTTCTGTCATAGAAACAGGTGCTGATTTTAAATACAATAAAGTAAATAGGTGATTGACCCACTTGCATTTATTGTGATTTATGCAGGAAACTATCTTTAGTGTGTTGACTGAATTTAGTGTGTTTTGTTTTTATTATTCAATTTGTGCACTTACAGATGCCAGAGACTGGTATACCCCTGCATGGTATTGATCATAAGACAGCAGACAGACAAGCTCAATAGGTTTATAATAAATTTTTAACAGGTACTGATGTACAACATGAATATGTGTTGTATTGTTGTTGGTGTTAAATGTCTGTTTTGATGTTACATAACCGTTTCTGTGTTGGTCACATTCACCATGTCTCGAGAAAAGACATTTTCTTCTGCTCTTCTTCGCCGCGGTTGACCGTTGACTCTGGTTTTCCTCCCGTATGTTTGTAAAGAGCGAGGAGGCCGTGCCTCGTTGATGTCTGTCTTTCAGATCGCGGTTTGTGTTTCAGGAGTGTGTTGTGAGTTTCAGTTTAAATGTAGTTTGAATAAGTCTCTGCTTCTGTTCTGCTGGATAGATCACACATGTACTAATATCAATGTGATACATATTTGTAGCTGTCAGATTGCTGTTCAATAACTTGATAGCGATGGTGTTTTGATGAACACTTGAACACAAATGACTGAGTACCTGTAGATGTTTGGTTTGTCCTGTTTTGTAGTTAAAAAGTTAAAACTCCTGAAGTTTGAGTAAGAAACTCTTTTTTTTTTTTTTTCTTCTTTTTTATCTCCTGGAGGATTTAAATGAGTCAACGGAAACTGTGTTTGCAGGGATTTACCTCTTTGTGTACATTTACTGGCTGTGAGTTTCTCAATGGTGGTTTTTGAAGATGTGATGTTTCGACCTTCGGTCACAGTTGATGTTTAAAGTGCTTAGTTTGCACCGTGATAAATTGTGTTTGTTTTAAACAAGATAGTCACTTTCCTTGAGGTCTTTTTTGCAATGTCTTGCATTGCAGTGCACTAATTGGATCTATTAATTGAGTTATTTATCATTTGTATGGCTGCTCGTTATTCCACAGTACTTTAAAAGCACTGAATTATGTGTGTAGCACATTTTCCAGTACAGATTACACAGAACGTTTGGTCCGATCATCAGGTTTGTTCACACATTCCTTGATGAGATAATTACATTACGCAGTTGAGTTTGATTCTTTCTGTGAATTAAAGAAAAGGTTTTGTGGGAAAAGCTGTAGTCAGTCAGTAAAGTGTGAATAAAAGTATTGATTTGGAGAACTTTAAATGATTCAGTGGCCTGTGTGTGTGTATGCGGTTATTTCACTCCCTCTTGAAATCTCTTCGTAGTCGTCATAAAATAACTTTTTGTGTGATGTCATGGTGCGTCGTGTGATGCTGGTTTAATGTCATGTAGCCATTGATCTCTTGCACGACTTTCTCTTTCTTTCTTCTGACCACTTTGGATCTCTAATAAAAACAAGTTTATTGATTGACAGTTAATCAGTCACAATTGAATAACTCATGAATGGTTGTTATCATATATGCGTCTGTCAGAGTGATTCATTAATTGTCATTTGTTATTAAGTAAACATACCAAACATTTTAGATTTACAGTTCAACAAATACTATGAAATACAATGAATTTGTTTTGATTTGTTTTTTTCTGTTTGGCTGCTGATACTTTGTTTAGGTTCTGGTTATAAGTGATGGATGCTTCTCATTTTAGACATTTTACATAGTTGACGATTAGTCGGTTAATCATGATAATAGTCGATACATTGCAGCACTTCTGATATCTACAAATGTTTGAAAACTTGAAAGATATTGGCCTCTTTGCCGACCAGTCAAACTAACGCGATTGTCTCTCTTTCCTCTAACAGCTGATCCCTCGCACAGACTCAACCTTTTTTACGTCGCCAACGATGTCATTCAGAACTGTAAAAGGAAAAATGCCATCGTTTACCGCACAGCGTTCGCCGAGATGCTCCCTGAAGCCTTCTTGCTGGTCAAGTAAGTCGTTGGTAGAGATGTGGTGTTGTGCTCTGTCAGCAGTTACTGTCATTGTCTGTTCCTTATGTGAGGAGTCCTGATACATGATGATACATGATGATACATGATGATACATGCACCTGATACACTGTACATCATGTACTGATACACTGTACATGATGTACAGATATACTGTTTGTGTATTTTGCCCTCGTGTTTCTCGTCTTTCTCTTCAACCTCATCTTTTGCCGTCGTCGTCTCCTCTGTCCTTGTTTTTATGTTTTATTCATTCAATGAAGTGCCTCTCACATAAAACACGACCGTCATTACAACAGCGCCATATCAATCGCTTCGCTCCATCCTTTCTTATTCTGTCATTCCTTCTCCTTTCTCCAGCAATGAAGCTGACCCCAAAGTAGTTAAATCGGTGGAGAGGATACTGACCATCTGGGAGGAGAGGGGCGTGTATGCAGGGACTCTTATCACTGAGCTCAGGAGCAGCTTAGTCAAAGAGGAGTCTCCTCCAGAGACACCTGTAGAGCAAAAAAGTGAGTCTCTCTTTATGAATACCTCATTACAACACCAATCTTGCAAAGTTTATATTTTATTTAAATTTTGTAAACTTCTTTAAACACATTAGATCTAGACTTTACACGCACTGTGGTTTTACTAGTCACAGTATGTTGTTATTCTGTTAGCTACTATAGTTTATTCATATGTGACCCTGTTTTTACAATGTCTGACATTGTATTTAATTCTATTCTATTTTCTTATCAAAATACTAAGATTGCACACCCGTGTGGGACGCTCATTATTTTGCTGTTTGATGTGATCTCTTATTTTTTAAAGCTCCAGTTGAGTCTAAAGCAGATCTACACTCCAAGATTGTTGCTGAGTTTGTGGTAAGAAAGACTTTAAAGTTGAAGCAAACTAAACTCTCACTGAACTGCAACATTGTTCATTTACAAATTAAGCTAATAAAATCTTTTATGCTTGCAGTTGCCCCTTTTTCTCTCTCCTTTAATCTAACGGTTTGTTGGTCTGCTCCCCCTGCTTTAGCCCCAAGCACTAGTGGAGGAGCTGTCCAAGTACAAGAAGTCTCTGGAGGAGGTGGACCAGAGGGAGAAACAGCTGGCAGCTATGAGGATCGACATCTGCAGCTCTGATGCCCTCAAGAGACTCAAAGGTTCCTGCTTCAGTCTTCTTCTACCGTTGTATCGTTGGTTCTACTGCAACACACAGATGAGTCCTGGTTTCTCTCTTGCATTGCCTGAATACTCTTCCTTACATGCCTTATTCTCACAGATAAGGCCGGAGGAAAGAAATTCTCCAAGGACTTTGAGGAAGGAAGTACACAACTACAGGAGTTTGTTAAGTTCTTTGACAAACAAATCGAAACAGGGCCCCCTGTCATGGAGGCCCTCAGGAACGCAGATATCTTCTACGAGATGCAGTACAAGGAGGTCAAGATTGTTGCTAATGTGAGTGTATTTGTGGTCAGATATTTGTTGAATCACTCGACCTGGCACAGCGACACGATGGTGGATATGTAAGGAAAGCTGGAGAGAGAGGTAGAAGTAGAGAGAGGTAGAGGTAGAGGTAGAAGTAGAGGTAGAGGTAGAGAGAGAGGTAGAGGTAGAAGTAGAGGTGTAGAGAGAGAGGTAGAGAGGTAGAAGTAGAGGTAAAGAGAGAGGTAGAAGTAGAGAGAGAGGTAGTGAGAGAGTGAGATGGCATATGAATAAAATTGAGTGAGAGGGGTTATAAGTGCAGTTAAATATGGATTACAGCAAACATACAAATTAATTTGTTGAGCACAGAATAGATTTGTTTTTGCTCAATTATTTAACTGCGTATAATTTCTCTTCAAATTGTGATTTATGGGCTTGCAAAATATATTGTTCTGTGCTCCAAATCTCCCAGTGCTCACTCAGGCATAAATTTAAAGCCATAAAGTTTGTGCATAAAAGCTTTTAGTGGACAAGGACAATTCAAAAGCAGCACTCCATGATATATGTACAGTAGACACATCATAAGTACAATAGTTTAAACTTATTAACTGTGACATGACAGGAAGGTCCACAGAGGAAGAAATATACAGAAATATAATTAAAATGACTAATGTGCTGACTCAACATGAGAAATAACTGAGTGATATTTAATCATTTTCTGGGTTGTGAGTTGACTTGTAAGCTGGCTATAAAAGCTGTTGGTGGGCCGTGTTTTGTTTTGCTTTTCACGACTGACGCTCCGTGACTTCTCCTCTCAAGGCCTACCAGACGTTTGCCAACCGCGTGTCCCATCTGAAGCGTAAGCTGGACACCCTGAAGGCCAACCTGCCGGACCTGGACGAGTCGCCCATCCCCTCGCCCTCTGCAGACGCACCGTCTCCGAGCGGATCGGAGTCCCCTTTCCGTGGTCTGGAATTGGCCCATCCCGATTCAGACCTCGATGGCTGCGCTATGGACGATGAGGCCGAGCCGCCGGCCCCGAGCCCTCTGTCCTCACCGGGAGGGTCCCCCAAACACACGGCGACGCTCGGGCAGAATGACAACCGCGAAGTGGAAGACATGGAGCTATCTGAGGAAGAAATTGGCGGCGGTGGCATTATAGGTGAGGAGTGGGCTGCTGATTAGGGACTTAAAAGGGGCAGTTCACCCCAAAATCTAAAAATACATATTTTCCTTCTTAACTGTTCTGGTGTTGAGTTGCCTTGTTTTGGAGATAACGGCTGAAGAGATGTCTGCCTCCTCTCCAAAAGAATGGAACTTTAACTCAACAGTAATGTCTTCTTCCAAAAATCATGACCTGGTTTCTCAAGATAATCCACAGACCTTGTTGTGAGCAGTATGTAGGAACTATTTTCTTTTTCTACCGAAGCCAAGTGCATCACCGTGCAGAAGGAAGCGTGCATCTACTCATGGACGAGAGGCTTGTGTTTATAGTCTATAGCTCACCAATACTGCTAACTCGCCTAGCAACAACTGAGCTAGCAAATGCTACTGCGCAGCCGAGGAGGACGCAAGAAATGTTTACATCTCGATCTGTCGCGAGCTCAAGCTTCTTGTCTGCGTGGTGATACGGTCGGCGAATGTAGTTCGGTAGAAAGAAAATAGTTCCTACGTGAAGCTGCTCACGACAAGGTCTGTGTATTATCTTCAGTCACCAGGTCATGATTCTTGGAAAGAGACATTGTTGTTGAGTTTTGCAAATGTGTTTTTGAGCACCACATGCTAAGGGCCATATAGTCCCATTATATTCTAGAGAAGGCAGACATCTCTATAATAATAATAGGCAACTCACACCAAAACAATCTAGACTGACAAATAGCACTACAGGTATGAGGAAAGAAATGTATTTTTGGTTTGAACTTTCCCTTTAATGACTGACCGCACAGTGAGGGCTATTTAAGTGCAATATTGATAAATGCTGAATGTGTCTGGCAGTGTTATTACGTGCAGAAAATGTTTTGAAATAATGAAAATGAGAAGCGCACAACTAAAAATAGACGAGTGAATCATGCAGAAAAGTCGCACAGAGCTCCGATCACAGCCTTCACATGTCAACGAAGACGATCCAAGTATTCCTTCCAGTGTGTGCTCCAGCCAATTTGGCTCCAGCACTTTCCCCACCCGTAGAGCCATCTAATTAAAATCAGATCCAGTTCCACCACTGCAGACCGCCACATGTCTGCTGTTCTAGTACATCTTGTGTCCAGGTAAACACCTGCTGCTTACCTTATATATGATCTTTGTTAATAACCACACTCAACTCTGATGGGTTGAATGTATTAGTTTACCAGTATGTATGTATGTATGTATGTACATGCACTTACATTTTGTATTTGTTAAGGATTTACACGTTTGTTTAGCTTTGAGCTGAAACTGGACTTCTAGTATTTATCATCTCATAGAGAATATAATGAGCAGATTAATTGATAGTGGAAATATGTATTTTTTGCTGCCGTTCATTATTTAAACATTACGCATAATATCTTACAGACAGTACAAGATTGTTTTTCATTATGATGTCGGGATGTTAAGAAGTTTTGTATTTGAACTTGGTTGCTCTTTTTCTTAATCTCATTCTTTTGATGGATGACTTGTGTATTGCAATTTTGTTTTCCACAGAAAGCTGGACTGTTTCATTGTTTTTGGCAGCATTATCCACTCTATTCATTTATTAGCATAGACTTCCTGGTCTCATAAATTATCTGCGCTTGTAGAAAAACAATGACAAAATAAATTGTGTTTCATAGAGTGCATATCTAATAACATCAATCTCTCTCTCTCTCTCTCTCTCTCTCTGATGGATTTTTCTCCTCAGTGGAGGAGCAGAGTGAATGCCGCACCGACCAAAAGCTATCCACTTCAAAAACAGAGACATCAGTGACAATAGAGCAGCCTGTCACACAGGTCACGGCCCCTGTAGCGGCCCCTGTAGCGGCCCCTGTAGCGGCCCCTGTA
>NW_022280065.1:2272486-2285521 GCF_004355925.1 Anarrhichthys ocellatus | reverse complement strand
CCTGTAGCGGCTCCTGTAGCGGCTCCTGTAGCGGCTCCTGTAGCGGCTCCTGTAGCGGCTCCTGTAGTAGCTCCTGCAGCGGAAAGTGTCGACCTGGGTAAAATTGGCTCCATCCTCAACAGTTTAAACTCCGTCATGAAGAACACGGGTGAGTGCTGGTGGCTATCCAAGCATCACAATTCATTTTCTTTCAAAAGAAAATGAATTGCAAAAAGAGTATTTATTATGCCATGTACCTCATAAGAAAAAGAAAATCTTAGCCCTGGTGACTGAGAGGTGTTTCTCGACGCCTGCAGTGAACTAACTTTGCAAATGAGCCTTTAAATATCTGCGACATAGAACTGAATAAGTCTGAATTCTGATTTACCGTTGTTGTCCCACACAAAAGATGATCCCAGCTTCTTCCTGTAATAGTTCTGAATTCTCCGAAATCAAAAAGCACTTCCCGTCTAATTGATCAGTTATGATGGTTTTTAAGTGAGTGTCCCTCTTTGTCTCCCAGGACCATTAGTGGAGAGTCCTCCTGCAGCTGCTCCTGCTGGCCCCTCAATGAAGACTACACCTGCTGTCTCTGTGGCCCCTCAGGATGCGAGTTCACTGGTTAAGCTCCTCTCAAAGGTGGACGTGAGTCCTTCCGACCTCATCGGCGCTCTCTCCAAAGTCCAGGGTGAGAATAAGGAGTCCTTTGTTTGATTCTAAAAACAAAAAATACGTTATTTTGGCCATGCAAGGTTGCTTAAAATAGATTTCTATACTCTCCATTTCTTCACTTAGGCATCACTTCTCTTCTGAAAAGCCCCGCTGCAAATGTCTCCTCAGACTCCTCCAGAACAGGCAAGGTTCCTCCTTCTCCCTCATCCACATCTGCTTCAGCAGTACCCTCTCAGAGCCCATCTCTGTCCTCTGTCGCACCTGAGCCTTCTGCACACAGCGCCACTGCTCGGCAGAGTACAAGCTCTCAAGCCCCCTCTCAGACTCCCAACCCGGCCTCTGCCCTGGTCCAGGCTCTCCATAGAGAAATGGATTTGACAACGGAGACAGAACCGTCCCTGTCTTCTAAGAGTTTAGAGTCTAAAATCCACAGCTTCCTGCAGGGCAACCCCACTTTCAATGCATTTGGCATCGGTCTTTCGACTACAAACCCGGCGCCGGGAGGAGATAACCTAAGCCCGGTAACTGGGACAGACACCCAGGGTGGGACTCCGGTGCGGGATGAGGGCGGGGGCACCCCAACTCAAGATGAGATCATGGACAAGCATTTACCGGTCCCATTCACTTCCAACGCAAATCAGTCGTCGATCGGAGAAACTCTTAAAGCGGCTCCTGTCCCATACCAGAACAGCAGTCAGCAGAACCGCAACAATCCCCAACAACCGGCTCACCTGCAGCCCGGCGTGGCTCAGAATGGGCAGCTCTACCGGCCGTACCCGTACGGCAAACACAAGATGTCCGAGCACGGCATCACTGCACCTGTTGCACATTACCAGCAGTTTTCTGCCCAAACAGGAGGGCCAATGCCTGGAGAAAGAGCCCCAGGCAGCGCCGGTAGCACACAGACAATGGAGGACTTTCAAAGGGTGAGTGAGAGGGGTTGGTATGGTGACGCTCACCCAGAGGGGAACTCCCAGCAGCCCAGGGGCTACAACGTGACGGCGCCTGGAGGGGCTGGAGAAAACAACAGGTCAGGACTTTATCCGTACCAAACGGAGAATTTTCAGGAACCTCAAGAGTTTCCCTGCCAGCAGGGCGCCTCCGCTTCCCCTGATTTCTTCAGAGGCAACCTCCCTCCTGTCCCAAAGTTCCCTCTCCCTCCTCGTGTCTTTGACGCCCCTCCTCCCGCACCCGGCGGTATGATGATGCCGCCGAAGCAGCAGCAGCTGGGGCCCGGCGCAGGCCGAGGCAAGGGGATGGGGGCCAGAGGCGACAGTGTCATCAGCGGGATGGTGGTCCACGACCATCAACACAAATCCATATTTCATCCCGATGAGTCGCTGTATGAGCACGACCGACCTCCCCCTCCTCACCCTGAGGATTTCCCCCCTCACCCAGACGACCTCCGTTACCAGGACGAGCACCATCACCGCGACGCACTTTTCTTTCCAGACGACGCTTACCACCACCCAGAGGATCCGTACTACGGACCAGGCAGCCCGCCGCACCACTTCCCCAGAGTTCGGGGGCGCCTCACTCCCCCTCGCTCACCCTCAGAGGACCCTTACTACACCCCTGACTACCAGCGGCACAGCCCCCCTCCTCTGCACTACACTCCGAGGAGGCCTCCACCTCATTTTGAAATCCGTCATCCCGGTCTACGGCCTCCACATCGGCCTCCCCTCCCGGGACACCACCCGCACCCCAGAGGCCCCCCACGCGCACCATTTCCTCGGTTCCACGGCCCCAACCCAAGGTTAAGAGGCAAGCGTCCGGGTCCAAGAGGAGGCGGAAATCCGGGTCCAATGTTCCCCCCGAAAAGACCCTTTCCACCCCCGCGGTACTGACCGGACATGTAGCTTTGAGCTCTTCAGATCTCTGTGGACGTCACGAGGGCGGGGCGGGGGCTTTTTAAGACTGTTCCGTAACTTGCTAGTCACTCAGTGTTGAAGTATATGCCATGAGAAACCTGTGAACATCTGGGTGCAGATACTGAGGGGTGGGCATCTGGAGACGAAGCAGACTGACTCATACTGAAGAAGAATCCATTCAGCAGCTACCAGATGAAACGTGTGAATGGCGGAGAATTTAAGGACGTTGAGGAGAACAAGAGACAACTTCCCAGGAGAGGGAAGAGAAATGTGAGGCTCTGAGAGGGCTGCTGAGCTGAAGAGTGAAGACCGAAGAGAAGATTAAAGAAAATAAGAGGTGGATATCTATATAATTCACTTTTTGTGTTGTTTGCCCCATTAGGAAGCATTGCATTCTATATATGTAATTTGAGCGTGAGTTTGGCAAAGGCCAGAGAGTGTGCATGGTACGCGTGTGCATGTAACAAAAGAATGTAGTTGGTGCAATGTTTCCGCTGCTATTTAGTTTTTCAGTGAGCAGTATTGACTGCTTCTCTTCATATCAGCAGCCCCCCCCCCCCCAGTAGCTTTTGGTAAAACATCAATTTCAATCAAATCACTTTGGGTATGAAGAACTGAGTGTATGTTATAGAAATTACGTTTCTTCTACAATACTCGTGAACATATTCAGGGAAATTTATATTTCATTGTTCCAACTCCGAATGTGATCTATTTGTGAAGCGATGCTTTGTCGACCAGTGCGTGAGATCCCTGCGGCGATATTTTCACGTCTCGTTAAGTTTCCTCGGAGGAGAGCGGCACATGTCTACTCAGAGAGAGAGGGAGAGTGTGAGAGGTATTTTTATTTTTTTTCTGCCTCCAACACCGACGCAGAAGAAGTGCATTTTTGGAGGGGATGAAGATACTCGTCTTCAGTTTCGTTTTACTTGTACTGATTAATAAAAATCTGAGTTTGAAAAACTGTGTTGTTGTTTTTTTCCCCTCTTTCATCCTTTGACTGTTGCATCACCGCCCTGAACTATTAGTCATCACCTATACATAACATTTAAGTGTTTTAATGAGTTTTATGGAATCATGCTTTCTATTTGAGGCAACAGTTAATCACTATTTTGAGACTAAATTTGTTTAAAGTAGGTTGCTGTTACCATGTAACATACCAGATAGGTCAAAGAATACAAACAGGCCTCACTTATGTTCATTTACCATATTTCAATGGTAACTAGTTAAATATAAAGGATTATGTTTTAATGAAGACGCTGACCATTTGAAATGAAAAGTAAAAAATTTCACAGGTCACATTAAAATCCCTAACAAATAGTTTTTGCTCTATTTATATAGTGAATGTTGTTTTAAACTAGAGCCACGGGCTGATTAACAATTCCCTTAAATGTGTGATTGTTCCTGTTTGATATCAGCTGATTTGTTTAATTGGTCATTAGTTTCAAAGGCTTTCTCAGACCACAGTCAACTGAAGTGACCCTGAAAGTCTTTATAGCTTATTTAGTAGTCAATAGAAGACAGACAAGTCTTTGTTTAGCTTTTTATTTCTTTTGCAATTTAACATTCGTGGTTTTAATTTGGCTAGGAAACCATAATAGATTTGCTGACTTGTACTTTCAGTGAAGTCTATTACAGTTGAACTTATTCTCCAGTGATTTCATTGTTAAAACATTTCTTATGTTAGTCTTCTCTTTGAAACTCTAATGATTTATTTATTCTTTGAATTATAAATCATCTTTTCTTTCAGGCAGTTAAATGTCTACCAACCGTATCTATATGAGGCTTCACTGCCTCTGTGAATATGAAGTATTCAAGCTTGGTCCCACTTTTACATCCTTCCCCACATTCTCTTTACTGTTTTCTGTGCCGCTGTTGTGATGAACACATTTCCAGTTGAGGCAGTTGAGGCGTCACTGTTTCCCTTTTGGGAAAACAGATGTTTGTTTCCCTCGTGGCACTAGAAGGCTTCCTGACTCCCAAATATTCCTGTCTCTTTAATGGAAGAGGGGAATGTTAGGGACTTTAATCCGCACTGACTCCACACGGGGACTCGGTGTGAGAACCAACAAAGTGATTATCAGTAAGATTGATGAGGCAATTACCAAACAAGTATTAAAGTTCTGCTTGATTAATTAATTTGCACACAAAAAAATCTAATGTTAATTAGATGTTTGGACTTGAACACCCGAGTACCTTGTTGCATATTAATCTCTTTTTTATTTTATGCTCTGAAAATAAGTAGATTTCATGATTTCTTCTTAGAGGCTCTAAATTAATTGAAACATCAAATCAACCCAATTAAGTTAATCGTATTCTCCCAAACTTAGATTGATCTGGATTCGGTTAGTTTAGTAAAGAAACAAATAGTAAACCTTAACAAGTAACCTTAAACAACACGCAGGAATTAATGTTTTACGTTCTCACTTCAGCTTTGATTGCTTTAATAAGGCTCCAACTGATTCATTAATTCGGCTGAGATTGGCTTTAATTAAGACTAATCATTACAGCTTTTCGTTGAGGAAAATTTGTATGGATTTTAACCAGACTCGTGCAACTTTGCAAAACCCGTTGTTAGATGAAATGATCAAAGGGAAATACAAGTAAAATCAACACATTTCAGTTTATTCGACTTTTTTTTTGTTGCGTAATAAAGTAGGGCGGGATGTATTATTAGGAGTCGGGAAGCGGTGAATCAGATAAACGGATGATACATGTTACTGGTGATAAACAGCGCAATAAGTTCAGGTGAGCCAACCGTCGCCAGATGTCAGTAGATCTTTCCAGGATCACTTTCACTTTACCGGGCTGCTTTGAGAGGCGAGGAGCAGCCATAGCACCGTGTGTGTGTGTGTGTGTGTGTGTGTGTGTGTGTGTGTGTATATATATATATATATATATATATATATATATATATATATACTATAGAGCGAGATTGTTGATGTCACTTATTGCGCTAAAAACACTGAAGTGCGTCATGATAATTCACATTTTATTTGTGTATCCTGAGTTAGAAATAATGTGTTATTTCTTAGACAAATCGTCTCTTCCCTTGAATTTTAACCTATTTCCTGTTTCATCCCCTCCTTCCTCCTGTCGCTATCCTCAGGGACCCAGAGCTTCACTTGGATGTGTCTGGTGTGATGGGAACCTTTTCCACACGTTAACTGAGAGGAGGGGGGATCGATGCTGTGGTGGCTCACCCCTTTGAATCCTGCACAGCTCTCCCAGTGATGGCTCGTCTCTTCATGGTCTGACACCAATGAGTAAGCCCTCCAGTTGAATACATAAGAAACGGAGTGCCACCAGCAGGAAATCAAAACAATCGGTACAAAATCGGTTTGGGAAAATAAAATGTTTCTTTCTTTCTCTGTTTGTTTAGGAGGAAGGGGGGGGGACTGAGAGGCCCATTTTTTAAAACATATTCTCTCACTCATATACAATCACCTCAGGTTGCTCTCAACAAACCCAGGTATTCACATGTCTCCAATATGTAGCCTACAAGATGTCCATTAAATGCACGTTGTTGCGAAATAAAGAATTGTTGTTTATATCAAAATAAAACGAGGTTGTGTGTTTTATTTATTCACAATATCTCATAACAAGGCATATGCATCAGCTGTGTCCTGTCAGAGCCATTCATCTCCGCAATGTCAGCCTCTCCTGGAGCTAAGAAAAAACGTTCTGACAAATTTGAAATTGGAGACACATTGATTTCACTACAGAAGAAAAAAAAGGAAGACCTTGATGACCTCGATCAGGCTGTTTGTGGAGTGTTTTACTGCTCCAGGAAACACTTCATGTCATTCAATTAAACCCAGTTGTGGAATCTCAAGTACTGTACTTAAGTACAATGTGAGGTACTTGTACTGGACTTTAGTATTTCCATTTCATCTAATCCATTCTAAGAAATATATCGTACTTTTTACTCCACTACATTTATTGAACATCCGTAGACTTGTGAATTTATTAAGATTTTTCATACAAAACATATGACCACTTTTTAAATTTTGAATCATTTGTTCCCTTAAAAAAATCTTCTTATACTCCTATAACTCATTTCCAATCTTGTTTCTTAGATTTGAAAATAGTCTGCCTGCAGTTAACTGCAGTATTTTCCAAAAATCGAGTTTCATTTTTCATGAAATGCGCCTTATACTTCCTTGTTTAAATGTGTTCATTTTAGAACTTTTAGGACTCAAATAAAGGCAGATATGCACTCAAAGAGATTGAACTTCCCAACAGGACTATATGAAGTATAATTAAGAGTAGCTGCACCTCAACCAGTTGCAACAGTAAAATGCTCCTTGCACATGAATCCACCAGTAATAGTAATCCAACAATAGAGTCCTTATATAAAACGATGACACTGGTCGTTCTACAGCACTATGACTGTTGATACTTAAAGACAATTAGCTTAATGCAGGACTTTAACTTGTATTGGAGGTTTTTTTTTGCATTGTTGTATACTTTTACATCCCCATTCTTCCTCCACCACTGTTTGAATCACGAAACCCCATTTAAATTCCCAGATATCTTTGTCATCGTCATCCACATTCTTAAAGCAATAAACACGAGCACCGGCATCAACTGTGTTGCAACTCGTCACCAGATGTCGTTGTTGGTCACACAAAGAAATTAAGAAATTAAAAGAAAACGACATCCATTGTGAAAGAGACACAGATACGTTCTTTTGAATCGCAGTTACGTCTAACATTTATTTAAATGAGGTTAAAGTCAGATGAATGGCTGCCTGCGCTGTGGGTTTATATTGGGGTTGGAGGGCGGGAGGCAGATAGGATTTAGTGACTGCTGGCAGATGGCCGTCTTAGAATAAGAGACAAGCCGAGGAGACATTCTGCTGTTGGAAATAAATAAATTAAGGGTTCTGTGGTCGCAGGTTTGACGTGTTTTCTTTTTTTAAATAAACGCTCTAATGTTGCTGGAGCCGAGCACGACCAGATCGTGACTCCTTTGAAGTGTCACCGTGTGCGCAAGTCGGGTGTGTGCAGCCTCCTGCGTGTCATGTGGGCTCATTGTTTACATGCTGTCGAGATTTCACACAGAGGGCGTGTGTGTCCCAGATTACGGTCCGTGCATTTACGAGCGTATTCATTGAAAACATGTTGCTGTTTTATTTTTTGTTTTGTTTTTTTACTCGGAGAGAGAATATCGTGGCCGTGATTGTGTGTCACGAGTTGAGTATAGACCCATTTCAGCACCATGGCCAGCTCCACGACGAGAACAAAAGGCGGATTTGCATCGCTTGATGTCAGGGACCGTCTGCTTTTTAACCGTCCATAGGAAAAACGAAGAATTAGATAAATCCCTCAGATAACCCCCCCACCTCCTGCCTTCTTTACAGATCTATCTTTTAAAAATCTTTTAGCCACATTTGATTACCTTATATCTAACATTACCTGACATATAGTGTATTTTTGCTGTATGCCTCCGTCCAAAGTGCCTTTAAGCTTGATTTTAGTCTGCATGTTTGTGTTTCAGACGGTGGTAGTCATGTAACACTCTTGCAGTGGATCCGATCTCTGGTCACTGAACATTACAGACTTAAGATAAGATATCACCTAGAAACTAGTTGGCCTTTCATGGGTCCACCTCAGACAATGTCTTTCTGTGTGGAGTTTGCATATTCTTTTGTTGTTTGCATTTTCAAATTAATTGCTTATAAACACATAAAGTATTAATTAGATGTTACGATTAGCCGTCCACAAAAGTGAAACAAGGTATGAAGGTGGTGCACCCTGTTAGCTCACTGGATAGAGCACGAACTACCAAAGCTGAGTCTTAGAAAAGCGGCCCGAGTTTGAGTCCGGGCCTTTTGCTGCATGTCATTCCCTCTCATCCTGACTGTCACCATCAAATAAAGCAGAAATGCCCCAAAAAAGTATACAACAGCGTAGAAGTAAGAAGAGCAAGATGAACCAAAAGATATTTTCCCTACAGCAATCACTACAATTTGTCTTGGATATTGGGGTCCGACAAGTTAGGCTAATGACTCACATCCCCAGGTCTGATAAGACTGATATGCAGTTAGCCTTTTCTTAAGCAGAAATGTCAAAAATCACTAATCTTCTATAATATTAAATTGAATACCATTGATTGTCACAAATGGGTGCTGTCAAAAAGCCAGGACTGTAATACATATGACAGTCATGCAACAGGGATAACAAGATAATATGAAAATTAGGTAACGCTTTAGAATTCAGCCAGCAACGTACAGCATCATTCTGCAGATTTACAGTGTAATTTCATTTCAGTTTACAGTAGCAATTGGGAAAAAGTTAGGAAATGAGGGGGTAACAATCACCATGTGTGTACATATGCATATATATATATATATATATATATATATATATATATATATATATATATATATATATAGGTATTTAGTCTTATAGTATAAGAGTAGAAATGCCTTTATTGATCACTAGAGGGAAAATGTGTTTTTTGCAGCTGCACAAGAACAGAAATAAGTATACATAGAGAAATGCAGCATTACCTACTGCATAACAATGGTGTTTTGGGGGAATTATTATAATATTTGTTTTGGATATTGGGCCATCAAAAGATATAGAAACAGTGCACAATCTCCAAATCCGCAAGAAGTCAGTAAGAACAAAAATTGACCTTAATGTGAAAAAGCTTTCATTTCAAATTGGCAAAAAAAAAAGCCCTAATGTACACAAGAACATCCAGCATCACATTTTGCAGCCATGACTGTGTTTTATGTGCTGTCTCTTTCGTTACCTCTTTCCAGCCTCTCCGCCGGTCACAGGGCTGGTAGTTTAGCGACGGTCCCTGGCGGCAGACATCACGGCTCGTACAGCCCAGGGGAGGAGGGATGGAGCTGAGATGGACAGGGAGGGAGACACCGGCTTACGACGTCAAAGGAGTACAGACACACACTGGGAGAGGGAGAGGAGAGGACAGCCAACCAGACTGCCAATTCCCCACAGTCTGCTGAAGGAAGCCTACATTCATCTACCACAATACTCTTCATTCAGCCTAGCTAGAGAGATAGAGAGACATTTCTTTATTTTTGTATCAGATTTATTTGAAAGGGAAAAATCACGGAGCATCTGTCAGGGGGGGGGGGGGGGGAAACAAAAAGCAGGTCTAGAAAAACACGCTCATGCCGAATAAAGGACCGTCGCCGGATGCTACTTGTGTTGTTATAGTGGAGGTACAGGCCTGACTTGTTACAGGATCCAAAGGCGCTCTTACAGACAAATGAACTGAATAATTTAAATTCAACAACTAAATAACAGCGGGGGGAAGAATAAGGCATCCACTCATCGCGCCGATTTTTTTGCCACGAACAGCACCACAGGTATGATTGTCTTCTCTTTTTTTTTACAACTCTTTGTTGTTCTGTGTTTTTTTGGGGGTGTTTTTTGGACAGAGGTGTAAAATCATGTTCGGGTCATTGTTGTCACCCATGTCTTGACAAAGAGAGCGCGGGTCTCCAGCTGTGTTGACACTGTCATGTTTCTGTATGAATATATAGGCGGCTTAGACCGAATACCAGTGCATTAAGGATTGTGTGTAGCCGACTATTATTTGATGGACTTTTAAAAATAATTTTGATGTCAGGCATTGATAATATATCTTAGCTCTGTAGCTATGAATCATGATTATTGATCCATAATGTTCATATAGCTGCCAATAATATGAACGTCATGAGATTATAATCTCATTTTCTGTGATTGATATGTTTTTAGTATTCTATGCAAATGATACACAACATGGTGGCCTCAGCTGCTGAAGTTATATTGAAAAATAAAAAGATGTGTAATTGCAAAGAATCCCCACTAAAATAAAATTGCATCACTCTCACTACTATCACTATTCCTATAGGATTCATAGTGCTTAGCGCTGACAATGTATCTGTGTCAACAGTGAACTTAGGTTATTTTGTAATATTTGTTATTTGTGATAATCATGTGTTTTATTGGGATATCTATGTTCAAAAATCTCAAAAAAATCTCCCACCAGATTACTACCATGTCTACCAGGGTGTAGATAGTATTTCTGCCTCCCATTCCCACTGAACACTCCCATCTGCACCTCCATCCCCGGCCTCCTGTTTGCACCTCCTGTGCAGTGTGAATTTAAGCCCGCAGGCTCCTGTCTGCTCCTCCTGATCGCCACCTCCAATCTGTGTGTGTGTGTGTGTGTGTGTGTGTTATTATTCCTCCCCAGACTTCTCAATGAAGGAGCCTGACGCAATCAAGCTCTTCATCGGGCAGATACCCCGAAACCTGGAGGAGAAGGACCTGAAGCCCATCTTCGAGCAGTTTGGCAAGATCTATGAGTTGACGGTGATAAAGGACAAATACACAGGGATGCACAAAGGTGAGGAACGTGTTGCCAACAACTCCCATTTGATAAGATGTTGTCTCAGGGAGCTCATATGGGGGAAATATTGTTAATTTAGTATTAGTTATGATGAGAGCGAGGCCTGTTAATCGTATATGTCCTAGCTCGGTTTTAATTCTCAGTAAATACCAGTAGTCCTCATTCAGCCATGGTCTCTCTGGAGCCTCTTTAAGAACCCATGTGAGGCCAAAACCTGATGTTTAACACTATTGATCTAAAAAAGAAAACTGATTCACAGTTGGTGATAAGTTTGAGTCGTCACTTGGACTGACTAAAATATTTAACATTTTTGACATTGATTGACTAAAGTATTGAAGAACCTTGAATAATGGTAATTGGTAATATCCTTTCTTTCATTTAGAGTCGTCCACATATCAGAGTGCTGTATCATATTTTCACAATGCCATACTTCTATTTTCAAGAGCAGTTTGAAGTTCAGTGTCCTGACTGAGGAGGAGGAGCCACTGCTTTCTGCCTTAGATTAATGTTTACTGTGCACTCACATTTTGGAGCTAACTAACTCTATAAAAACAATTGAAATGTGGAAACATTGTTGAGCACAGTGCAAAACACAAATGAAATGAGGATTGTGTTCATGAGACCCCCTGATGCATGCTGGGAGGTTTCCCTCCACGCCTACCTCTGGATGCTACATAAAAAAAAATGCAAGAAAAAAAGCGAAGAGATTTCAGGGTGTTGGTATTAAAAATGTTGCACAGCACGCTGCATTTTTTCAAATGTTCGCAACCAGAGAGCTAGCCGTCAAATCGATCTCACAAAAAGTATTTTGTCAGTTCATAATTGGACTCACATGGTGATGTCAGTCACTTTTTAAGAGTTAAGTGTCACCCACTACTAAGTAATGTCCCAGCACATTCAAAATCAAAATCCTGCTTGACAGATGGACTGGAGCTGGTCAACGTGATCTAAGCTAAACAATGATCCTTACTGTCATTTCTAATGCAAATCTGAGCACAGAAAACAAAGGCCTTTATAAATCCACATAAACCATCAACCGTTTGGGAGACGTATAGGCCAGGTGGTATCAGTCCTCTAACACCTATAACACCTATTCTGCATACATTTGCATATTCATGATTTGTGGGAGCCCTAAAGGTTAATGAAGGCCTTTCTCTATTATGCGGGACTGCATACATTTGGCCTTAGCAGCGTGATATTAAATACCCATTCAGAGTGTTTGTGTCTGAATAGTCTCCAGGCATTATGATTTAATAATCCCGTAGATCTCCAGTGCTGCTGTGAGAAGTATTTAGCAAAATGTTAGCTGTGCGTTGTTTTATTTGAATTCTTGTCACTGTTTCATGCCGACTTAAATACATTTTAAACATGACGGCCTGATTAAAGGCGGGAGGCATTTTTTCTTTCGAAATGTTTAACACATGCTGACCCAGACCAAAGCACATATATCAAATGGAAGGTTAATAACAGGACAATAAACTCCAGCAGCATGTTTCTGCCTACAGGCATTCAGGGGCAAATGGCCAATTAAGATTAAGTTACAATAACATTGCACTGCCGACTCCACACATTATGTGCAGCATATGAATCTGACATTAAAAATACATAGACTCATGGCTCTCTGATCTTCTAACACTTGTCTCCAGGATGTGCCTTCCTGACATATTGTGCTCGTGAGTCCGCCCTCAAAGCCCAGAATGCACTGCACGAGCAGAAGACACTACCAGGGGTGAGTGCGTATTTTTAAGATCCTTGCATCTAAATATATTTATATATACATATATATATATATATGTATATGTACGTATAGAGGGAGCAGATAAACTGAATGCACCACGCAGACACACAGTGACGCCAGAAAATTAACCGAGTTTGACATGCAGGCCTGACTTCCCCCTTTAGCTGATATGCTCCAATAAAGGTCAGAGGCTGCTCTCTCTCTCTTATGTTTCATATGTGATGCATCCAGACACATCCATCCAGTTAAGGCATGAGTCATCTTGCTACATGTCACGGGTCGAAAGAGACAGCTATGAGGCTCGCTGCTGGAGTGACTATTCCAGCTCTTATTCTCTCTGATGTTTCTCTTCCTTTCTGTGCCCCCCCCCCCCCCCCCCCCCCCCCCCCCCCCCCCCCCCCC
>NW_022280065.1:2266544-2272386 GCF_004355925.1 Anarrhichthys ocellatus | reverse complement strand
CCCCCCCCCCCCCCCCCCCTCTTTCCATCCATCTCTCCCTCTGAATTCTAATCAAAGTTAAACCTAGCTTTATTAGCATAGCCAGGCAGCAGGTGTGCTGCCAAATGACATTTCCAGAGCTAAATATGACATGACAGCCGCGTCTCTATAATAACCGGCTATATGAGAGACAAGGCGACAAGGCAAGGAATTACTGAGACAGAGTGTGCTCCCAGACTTGCTGCTGCTTCCTCTTTGACTAACAAGGCCTTACCCCTGTTTCCTTTTGGCTATTTTTGTTGAAATCTACATCATTCACTTCTTTCTTTTTCTCTCTCTCTCTCTCTCTCTCTCTCTGCCGAATGGCAGCGCATGACCATAGTTTTTGAGGAAAGCGAGGAGGAGCAGGAGAACAGTGTCGGGCTGCACCTTACGATTCATTTCAGTATTGATTTATCCGATGAATCATTCATTCAGTTTTGTGATGTGATCAAATTGCTTGTTTTAATCCTACGAACAGGCCGAAACCCACTGGTATTCAATTGGGTAATCTTTCAGACAAAACTGCAAAGCATTCTCTGGTGCCAGCCTCTAAAATGTGAGCTGCTTTTCTTTGTCTCGTGTGATAGTGAACTGGACATCTTTGAGTTTTAGGCTGTTGGTAGGACAAAACAAAACAAGGCAGATCGTGATGGGCATTTTTCACAATTTTCTAAGACCTTTTATAGACAACGTAATTAATCGGTGACACCCTAAGGCAGACAAATAGCCCCAGCCCTCACATTTTGAGATGCTTGAGCCAGAAAATGTTTGGAATTTCAGCCGTGATAAATAAACAGTTACTCAACGATTAAAAATGTTGAACACTGACTTATCGATTGTTTCAGCAGAACAATGTCGTAATGGCAGGCAGGAGGTTATCGGGGGACATGGAGACAATTGAAGGAGCAGGCTGGTACTAGGGTGGCAACAAAAGAAATCTCATTGTTAGCGTGACAGTAGCGTGACCTTCCTGACCTCTCGTAGGGGATCAGCAGGGCCCAATGCCCCATGGCTAAAGCCCTGTCCCCCCTGTGTTTCAACCCCAGCGGCTCTCCTTCTCACAACCTCTTACCTCTAAGCCGTGTGGAACAAGCTAAACCCTCCTGTGCTCTCTCAATCCTCCCCTGCCCTCCCCCCCCTCCCTTTGCCGAAAGAAGAAGGAAAAAAAAAGGCGAAAACCATATTATTAGCTCCACACACACCCATGTGGACTAGAACTGCCTCCCACCCCTGCTACCAGCTGTGGTGTAATTGTCATCTAATTGCACCTGCACTGCCAACTAATAATTAACTTTGGCATCTCATGGTTCGGCCGATACAAAAGAAATAACATGAAAGCAATTATTGGACTGAGAGGAGAATGAAAGCTCACCTGAAAAAGCTGAAGGAAGTCATTAACACTCAGTGCTGCTTTTCTGTTAGCATTTCTCCTCTCTGGAAAGTAAGAGTTGGAGCTTAAGGCTTTTTTTTTTTCTCCTCGCTATTTTTACAGATTTTTTTCTCTCTGCTAATAATGGGAAAGAAGAAATAAATAGAAAGAAAGAAGTCAGGCAGGGGTGAACAGATGGTAGTTTCGGAGTGGCACCTGGCCTTGTGTTTAATTTCAGGTGAGAGAGGCCGTCTCTAAGTGAGAGGGGGAGGAGGAGTGTCAAAAGCACATTGAGCCGAAATGAGAGAAAGATGGAGTTGGAAAAGGGAGGAGAGAAAAAAAGAGGCAGGAGCAATATACCAGATTCACTCCGAGAGGAAGTGTGGAAATGGAGGTGGGAGGTACTCGCGTTCAATCCTGTTTGGACATCTTGTACTCTTGTCCCCTCTGTTCACTTTATCTCTGCGCCGTCTCAGGTCGGTTCGTCTGGCTAAGTCAGCTGCTGTGAGGCTCAACAGAGACAATAACATCCAGATATGCCACGTTAAAAAGAAGCCATTTTACACCGCCACCCCAAACTTATATTTCAACAACTTCAAATAGATAACTGTTGAATGAGCTGAATGATTGAATCTCATTGCTATCTGCCATTAAAGGTCTTCAGACACAAAGGGATACAGCAACTATTTCCATCATTCCTTAATTAATTAAGCATCCAAGTCATTTTTCAAGACAAAATATCAAATATACACTGTTTCCAGCTTTTTAGGAGAAAATGTTTTCTGGTTTTCCTCTGTGATCGCACACTTAATGTATTTGGGTTTTGGACTGTTGTCCCCATGGACTTTTCTGGCATTTTTGGAGACGATTAATTGAGAAAATAACCAGTTGGTTGAACGAAAAGTTTGACATTTTGGGAATTTTGCTTATTTGCCTTCTGATACCACTCTCATGTATGTCCAGTAAATATGAAGCTGCAGCCTGTTGGCCTAGCATAGCATAAAGACTGGAAACAGGGAGAAACAGCTGGTCTGGTTCTGTCCAGATTTACCAAAATCCACCTACCACTACTTGCTAATCAACACATATCGTGTTTGTTTAACAGCCAGCCTAACTGTTTCCAGTCTTTATTCTAAGCTAAGCTAACATCCTTCAGCATCATATTTAGCATCTAGACATAGAAGTATTCTCCTAACTCTTGGCATGAAAGCCAATTAGCGCATTTCCCAAAATGTCAAAATTTTCATTTGATCGATAAGGAAAGGAATTGTCAGTTGCAGCCCTGAAGCTCATATCTGCATCAGTAGAGATACTCTAGACTACCCCTCATAACACACCGTCTTGAATTAATATTTGCAACAATGCCTCACAGTTCATTTTAAATGCAATAAGTATTTAATAGTGCCACTGTGCCCAAGTGAGAAAGTAGCTGCGCGGGTGTGTGTGTGTGTGTGTGTGTGTTTTGGTGTATATTTGCATGTGCAGCGGGGGAAGGGAGGGCAGGTGTTCGCACTAACGCGGTTTAATGAAGGGTGCGTGTGCTTTTGTGTGCGTGCATGCGCGGCTGTGTGTAAGTGTCTGTTTGTCTTTGTGTGCACGTGTTTCCATGGAGAGTACACATCCTAAGATATGGATGGATGGAAGTTGTTGGGTTTATTGTAGGCTGCTCTCAGGTTTCTTCATTCATTATCTACCGTGTGTGTGTGTGTGTGTGCGCGCGCGCGCGTATGTGTGTGTAGAATCTGAGCGACGAGGCCTTGTGTTTAAGCTGCCCATACGAGAGGATAGAGCCCTCTTTGAGTGGAACATCTGACTAAGCCTGACATTTACTCAGCCATAAGGACTCAGACGGAGCAGACAGAGGGGTTTTATCAATAGTCTGAAATAAATACATATGCTAAATATAGCTCAAGCTTTTCACGCAGGATACGAGATGGGAAGTTGTAGTGCCAGAACGTTGTGCCCTTAATGTCTGAGCAGACGTTCTGCTGTAGAGACACATGCGGGCCATGAACAGTTGCAGGGTGATGTTAACATTCACTTATTACATCTTTGCATTTTAGTCTCTTTTCTGCTAACCCTAACTAGGCAGAAACTGACATTTTTGCGCGCAACGAAGGCAAAAAATGACACAAAATAGATTTGTTTCACTGCGGCCCTTAAACATTATGATGTGAGCATGAGCATGTAAACCTGCTCACATGTCATTTCATGTATCTGACTATAAGCAGATAAAGCAAGGCCTCCATATGTAGCCGTGTCCTGATGTCAGTGAGTTGCGGCGATGGTGACGATGATGATAGCAATTAGCGCGGCCTCGGAGCAAATGTGTTCACTTGATGAATCTATCTGGAGTTGAGTGTGCATTCAGGCGTCGATTCATTTACATATGCATGCATATCAATGCGCGGCGGGGACGACGCAGGACAGGCGGCGCTGACTGACAAACAAAAAAAAAGGGCCTCTGTACGTCACTCTGGGGCGACTGTTATGATGAATGCAGATTGGATATATAAAGGTGGTAAATGGGTGTGAATTAGAGAGAAATTGGATAAATGAAGGGGTGGCAATAAGGGAGGGTGGGGGAGGGGGAGGAAGAGATGAATGAAAGTTTGAGATAATGAACAGTGGGTGGCAGTAAGGGTGGAGGGGGTTGGTGGTGCATTGAGGCAGTGTGTTTATCAGCTTAAATACAGACATCTGTTACTGAGAAATAGTGTGTTTTGGGGGGTTAGGGAGTGCGGTGGTATGGGAGCACACAAAAGTGGGAAGAGGCTGTTGTTTCAAAACTCATTAGTCTCTTTGAACTACATATACACTGGACTATGGTGGAGTTAAAAAAAAACAAAAAGAAAGTAGGACATGGACCCTATCTGTACCCCCCCCCCCCCCCACACACACACACACAGAAATGTGTCCTGCGATTCAGTTCTTTTCCCCTTCTGCTCCACTGAGTCGAGTCAAACAACACTTGACATGAATATTTAACAGTCAGAAGAGACAAAACAATTGAGAGTCAACTTGAGTGTTGTTAGAAATTTACTCTTTGATATTCAGTTTCTACACTTTGAAGGATTTTTGTTGGCTGTCTGACAAAAAAGGCTGAATGTCAGCTTCAATAGCTGTCATCTTCGCCTTGATACTGGACAGACTACTGAACCCTGTAGGGGAAGGAGACAGCACTGGGAAGCAGCTTTGACACCGAAGACTGGTTCATTGATTAAATATTATTGAACTGTACAGGCGTGGAGCTGTCAGTCTCTGTGTGTTTGATTGACTTAGCGACTGGCTGAATTTAGGAGAAAGTAGGCTTTCTCCCTGCTTTCTGTGCTTGCCCGCTCATGTGTGTGCGCATCTGTGTGTGCATCCACGTGCGGAATCATTAACAGACCGTATACTTGTGCATCCCTACTTTTCTTTTTTTTTTGTCCCTGCCTCTGTCGCTTTGTTCCAACTCTTTGTGCGAGCTCATAATCATCTGCGTCTCTTAATCTCCCCTTTTTTTTGTTTGTTCTTTTCGTTCTTTTTTTTTCCTGTGAATATACCAATTTCCACCTGTGCTTGTTCTTTTCCCCCGGGTGAATTCACAAGTGCGTCCCAGCGTAAGTGCATTTGCGGGGAGGTGGTGGATGGAGAAGCGAGGGAGCAAAAGCAGCAGAGACGGGAGAGGAAACAGAGCAGGGAGGGGAGGGGAGGGGGGGGGCTGGCAGGTTGATTACGGTCGCAGGTCCCGTTGCCTGGAGACGGCGGGGACGAGGGATGCCAGGTTGCTAGGCGACCGGTGCGATGCAATGACCAGCCCTGTGTGATGGAGCGGAGGGGAGGCAAAGACAGAAAATTGTCTTTGTGCCCCCCACCCCCCAAGCCCCACCCGACTACACCCCAACCCTCCACCTCCAACTCTGCCTCCCTGCTGTAAATGTTGTTGAAAAGCGGCGGAGATGGTCTCTGCTGATACATTTAACATTCAGAGTGGCTGCTTCTCAGGGCAGAATTCATGGATTGAAATTGGAGAGAAAACAGACGACAGAAATGTGTCACCCTCACGCAGCAGCAGCAGCCTGCTATATAGACTCAACAACACTGGCTGCGTTGAGCTAAGAGCGCAGAGATTATCATCTGCTCTGCGCGCATAATGGAGAAAAATATCATCATCGATATGCCTTACTCGCTCCGGCTGTAAACGGTCCTCTATCTAAAACACATTTAGGTTGTCGTGGTAGATGAAAATGGGATCCTCTCCTCGGTGCGTATGGACGTTGACGTTCTCAGGGCTTCATGCATGATTTGATTAAATGACCTATGGATTTAATATCTCATAATCCCAGGAAAATCCCCCGTGGCATCGCAGAGCGAACAGATTATGTGTCGATGTTGCTGTGAGCGACAGGAGCAGACAGAGCGAGTGTGTGTGTGTGTGTGTGTGTGTGTGTGTGTGTGTGTGTGTGTGTG
>NW_022280065.1:2259619-2266534 GCF_004355925.1 Anarrhichthys ocellatus | reverse complement strand
TGTGTGTGTGTGTGTGTGTGTGTGTGTGTGTGTGTGTGTGTGTGTGTTTGTGTGTGTGTGTGTGTGTGGGAACAATAAATGTGTGTTTAGTCGTAGGATGATTGTATGTAATATCTGTGTGTTTGGAGATGGAGCACATGGGGGAGAAACAAATCAGAAACACACTGGTAAAAAGGGCTGTAGAAAGGTTTCACCTTGTGCTGTCTGTGCACAGTATGGGACTGTTTTTGTAAACAAGCCTAAGAGAGAAAGGGGAGGGGAGCAACAGGAGGGGGAGGAGGGGAGAGAGAGCAAATTACTGTAAAGTGTGCGTCAGTGGTTTAGGCTTAGAGGGAGATATTTTTCTCCCTGCTTCTGCATCTGCTCTCGAGGCAGCGCCAACATTCAACAGGCACGAGCGCTCCCTCCATCATCCTTTTTTTTCCTTTTTTTTTTTTGTTTTGCGTGCGGTGTCTTTCATTTTTCCTCTCCTCCTCGCCTCACCCCTCCTCCCTCACACGTCTAATCCCTCTATCTCTCGACCTAGAAGCACCCTTTGTCCTCCTCGTTTGTTTTTCGCCCGTCTCTTCCGCACGTCGTTCGGGGCAACCTTGTTTACCTGATGTGGAGTTCTCATCACCGGGGTTGTCATGGCGATGGCCATGCGAGCGCCGTCTTCGTCAGAGGAGTGGGGCCCGGTTGCCGTGCCGATGTGAAGTGGCACAGCCTCAATGGCCTCCACTTCTCACTGTTTTCCCTCTCGTATATATTCTAATTCCAATCTCCCGAGCCGTCATCTGCTCTTCTCTCGATCGCCACCACCGCCGTGGCCTTCGCTGTTTCCTCCTGCAGTGAAATATGGGCCACAGCATGTTCTACAGGCGTCATTCAACCATAATGTCAATCAACGATGTCACACAAAGCTACTGCCATATGGTTGTAGCATCAGCTTTGACTCCTTAACGCAGCTCAGGGATTAGACAGGATACTACACCAAGACTTATCTTTATCTTTGCATTGAAAAAGTAATCCATCTAATCTCGTTCTGAGTCTGGTTTTGCAGAAGGTGGTCTGTCATTTTTCATATTGAAAGAATTTGCGCGCGTATTTGCTGTTAGTGTATTGCATGTGGGGCAGGAGCAACCACAGAGGACACTAAGGTCTTGTTGTCAGTATCGTGTTTTTGACGGCTGTGCCAGCAAGAATAAGATAGATTTGTTAAGTTATCCAACCGGTAAGAAAACCCAGCCCAGTGTAGCCCATTCTTTTCCAATTAAAGTAGCTGGAAGACACCAGTGACGAGCGATGAGTGCAAGGGCAGAGTGTGCGTCAGGGAGGCAGCTGAATGAATTGATTGATTTTTCTTTTTTGTCAGAGCATTTGATTTATTGATGGCTGTCAGGATGTAATACAAACAAAAAAAGGTTTCTAAAATACATTACCTACCCAAGCTTTAAATGTAACTTTGATGAATACTATGCATGGGGAAAAAACACAGGAATAAATGGATTTGAAAACATTAACCAATATTTTAAGATGCAGGCCTATACTGTGTGTCACATCTTATTTGTATGACCATATCGGACCATGCACCATGTCTTGATCATGTATCTTTTGCTGTGGTTAAAAGAAAACTGTCCCAACTGCCTGCATCCTTCACCATCAGCTTTGATTAGAATTTCTTTGTTTAAAACTGCCCTCTTTGCGGCCCAAAGAAATTTATATTTTTAAAAATACTTTCAGGTCAACCATTTTTTCATAAAATATGGAATGCATCCTCAACTACTACGACCTCTAGTTGATGACCTTTTGATGAAAACCAGCTTCATATTTGACCTGATATCCACATACAAAAATCCACAATTAGATAAAAGAGTGCAAATAAAGAGTGCAAATAAAGCAGTTTGATATTCAACACACTTAATATACGCCTCAACGGGCAGCAAAACAGAAATGATAAGGTAGTAAATATATAACATTGCATGTAGGCGTATACAAGTGCAAATAGCATAAGAAATGATTGGTATCGAGGTAACCGGTGGACAAGATGCAATGAATGAACACTTTATAATAACATAAGTCATTGTTGTTGAGTGCTTTTTTCCAGAGCACCCTACAACTCCACGAGTACCTGATGTCTAGCTTGTGGGCCCTGTCAGGATGAAGTTCTCTTTACCGCCAACAAAACTATAATTTAAACAAAAATTATTATTCACTGACTGCAGGAGCAGACGCCCACATTTGCTTGACTGATTGGAAGATGATTTTGAGACGTTGCCCCTCCATCTACTCTATCATCCCATTAATTGGTGCAATCAATTGGATGCTCTCAGTGCAGGGGGGCACAGGGGGCCTCTGCAGCAGTGGTTGGCGGTATCTCAGCCGGTGTTTAGGTACAATGGTGGCGACGGTGTTTGTGCATGCGGGTCCTGGCGGCAGAGCGCGACCGTGGCCCCAATCGATAGTGTCTCCTGGTGACTGATCACAGCGGATCAATCAGTGACACAGGATCAGTGACTGGCTGAAATGTCACCGGCTCCATAATTAAGACCTTCATTAAGCCACAGCTAACAGAGTGTCACTCTGTTGCTCTCACCTCGACTCCTCACCGACATCACCCTTCATCCTCCTCCTCCCCCTCCCCTTCACACGCGCTCACATCCCCCCACCTCCGTCCTTTCCTCCATATGCTCCTTCCCTTCCCTCTCAATCCCTCTCAATCCCACCCTTCTCCCTTTTTTCCCTCTCTTGTTCGCTCTTTTCTTCGTTTCACTCAAAACCTCTTTTCACCGTGCTCGATACATTTGAAAGACGAGGCACTGATGTGTGCACAATTTCATATAGGGGTTTTGTTAAATAGTGCCGAGGATAATTAAAAAAAGGCATTTCAGCAGCTTGTCTTTTGATGAATTATGAAAAGGTTGCCTAATCCCTCTCTGTGTCGTGTGTGCTCTCCTTTTCCTTTGTCATTCTTTTATTCTTTGTTGTTTTTCTACTTATAATTCCTTCCTTTCTAACCCTGTGTACCCTCATCTCTGTCTCTCCGTCGGCCTCAGAATCTCTCGCTATTCTGATGCCGCGTGCTCCTGTAATCCAGATTAGCCGGCGAGTGTTCTTAATCTTATCACTTCCCCAATCCTGCGTGGGTGGGTGCTTTTCCTGGTTTTGTGTGATAGGGGGAGAGGGAATGATAGACGGCAGGATTAGAGCAGATTCTGGGAGAGACTTGGAGAGAGAGAGAGAGAGAGAGAGAGAGAGAGACACACACACACACACACTGTACGATAGTGTGAATGTAAAATCACACATATCGGTGTCAGCCGTGTTCTGCTGGAGTAGAGTTGGAAAATAAGAAATTAGTGGGGGATCGTAGGAGGCTGGAGCTCAGCCCAAATTCACTAACATCCGTACATGCATGCATGTGTCACCAGCTTACGTCATACTAAAGCATTAATAGCATTTCTAGGTGGGTTACAGGACGTCGGTACACATGCACGTCATCTTTTGCAGTTTACATGACAAGTACTGGCCACATTGTGATGAAGTGCCATGGGTGCATAGATTCAATTGTTTTTCTTGTGTTCATGATCACTTCTGCTGTCCTGTGTTTAAAGCTGACCCTGCCACGTGACCGCTTTCTTTCCAGATGAACCGTCCAATCCAAGTGAAGCCGGCGGACAGCGAGAGCAGAGGGGGTAAGAGACACCTGTCCCCATCTAGAAACACAGCACCTGTTCAAACAACACCGTCACCGTGCACACGACCGACACAGTCATTCAGTCTTGAATCCACACGGAAACACTTGCAATGAGTAAAATGCAATGGTTTTTTTTGTGTACAGCTCTTAAGACTGTGACGACATCTCAAAATGTCACCATCAGAATCTAGACAGTACCAGTTAATGATTGAGGGGATTTCTACAAACACGCAATTGCAACAACAATTTGCATAGAAAATATGCAAGAGGTTATCAAACAGCTCAAAACTGTGATTCAAGGTGCAGATGTTAAAATGGGTGTTTTGTTGCAGTCAAACCACACCAGTGCCTCAACAGCCTCAACAGCTTCAAAGCTGCAGGTTTAAACTACCACAGGTGTGCTACACTGGTCGATCTGACTCGATAGATGCCATTAAAGAGCCTTCAGCCCTAACATCTAGTCACCTAACCACAGCTAATTTTCACACGTTTGTGAGCACACTTATAAATGTAAACTTAAAGCATCATTTTTTTTATTTTGTATTCATTAACTACAATTCCTATATACTTTACATTATTCTTGCCATTACACTTGAATAGAATCTGTTCTATTCAAGTGTCCCAGTAATTAGCTTTCGCTAATGCTATTAGACACTTATGTAATTATCACCTTTGCTTTTACTACTATGACGTCAGAATGTCAGATGTGAAAAGGGCCTTTTCATTTTCTCCAACATTTTGAGTACGCATTTGTTTTTCTCTGAGAGTTTAGCGAAACATACTATAGTTTAAGAGGGCCATTACCTTCCTTTAATTTCAATATTGTATGACAGTGAGTTTGCTGACACTTGGAATTAGCTTGATCCATCACAGTCAACATAATGGTAATGCTTTAGTTTGAAATGTTTGCTGTCAAACCACAACTTTACAAGAAATACAAGAAACGAGTTTGATGGCATTACAATCATAGCTTGTGAATTTGAATGCTTAATGGCAGCCAGCTCTCGAATCCAAAACATAACACCACATTTGTACCCATAATCTCCAAATAACAGAGCATGACATGCTCACTGTGATTGATTCTGTACCTCAAGCTTTTAAGTCTCGGGATTTACATACCATACCAAAATGAAGGCCAAATAAATTACAATCTCATGTTATGGGAAAAAATAAATAAAGAATTAGGGTCTCTAAATCTATTGGCATGTTTTGGAGAACGGTCCGCGGGGATGCAACGCGCGTGCGATTGGTAGTGAATGGGCGGAAACACGCAGAAACACTGGCCTGATCCTTCACAGACGGGGACAGACGGAGCAGCTTCTCTGACAACACAGAGGGTGACAAACATTTGAGTCACGGCCAGATGCTGTTTGTCTCTTGTCATGTTCATGCTGCTGCACTCTGGTGGCGCTCTGAAGCATAGCAGGCTGATCCCTCCTACGTTGTAGCTGCTTATCACACAGTTGTCCTTTATTATTCATGCATATACGGTGACATGGCACTCCCCCCCCCTCTCTCTTTTTTCACTGCCTGTATCACCTCTCCCATAAAACATCTGCTCCCTCTTTATTCCCTATATAACCTCACTCACACCATCCGCACATTGTCCTGTTTCTCTCTCTCCCAATATCGGCGACCTCCTTCCCCTTAGAAGACAGGAAGCTGTTCGTGGGCATGCTGGGGAAACAGCAGACGGACACCGACGTGAGGAAGATGTTCGAGCCGTTCGGCAGCATAGAGGAGTGCACGGTGCTCCGCGGGCCGGACGGCACCAGCAAAGGTAACGTCAATGTGTGAGAAGCACACGAAATAGGTTCAATCCAGTATTGGACATGTAGAAACACAAACACATGACTATAACTAACATACAACACAAAGTAACTGTTGTGCATGTAATCAAAGCATGACACGGGGTAAAAACAATAGTAAGATAACTTATTTCCACTCAGGATAACAACAAAGACTGCTGTGCCTCTGTTACAGTGCATTCAACAATCACTTCTTTTAGATTCTTTGAATAAAAAATATAAAAAATTTAAAAGCCCACACATTAAAGGGATGAGAGGCAAAAGAGCCACATCTATGGATTTTGACTACTATACCCATGTAAGCCTGTAGTCCACTCAAACACCTGCAGTATGGTGCCTGGACATTTTTATACACAGGACTGAACAAAGTTAGATATGTTTAACCATTTGAGTGATTTCAAATGTCCTAAAAGCTAACTTATTCCTGGTCTAAATTACCCACAGTGATTAGGCTTTACCTAAAATCCTAAAGCACGACATTTATATTTGTTCCAGTGAATGATAATCTCCCAAGCTTTACTTGCCACTATTTCCAAAACACCCGTAACTCAGTTTTCCTTTAGCTTTTACAGATCTCTAAGATAAATTGATTACAAAAAGAGTCCAGATCACGACTGTTAGAGTGAAACTCAGTGAAACAAACTTTGGTTGACTGTTTGTGTTTTTTCCAGCCTTGAGAATTAAGCCTTCAGCACATTTACCACCACGTGAATGTTAATTTATATTGTCACGAACAACAAAGCTAATGATATTTGCCATGTAAATCAAAGTCCGGCAACAGTTCAAACACAGATGCTAGATTTTTTTCTGCGTTTGGTGCATGAGGCATGACTAATGGTGCAATAGGTT
Organism: Anarrhichthys ocellatus; assembly: GCF_004355925.1. Classification (NCBI taxonomy): domain Eukaryota; kingdom Metazoa; phylum Chordata; class Actinopteri; order Perciformes; family Anarhichadidae; genus Anarrhichthys; species Anarrhichthys ocellatus. The sequence goes on along the minus strand of NW_022280065.1, from coordinate 2,260,201 downwards.
TTATGGGTCATGTCTAATGATGCGTTTGGTGGTTTACGGACTGTGATTGATGAAGCAATGAATGTTTTGTGGACCATGTTTAATGATGCCACGGTAACTGATGAAGCGCTGGATGTAAGACGGCTCCTAATGTATTTTTAAAGGGAAGTAGTTTCTGTATACCGTGAGTGAGTGTGTGTGTTTTTCCTGTTGTCTGTCTGTCTGTCGGTCTGTGTGAGGCCACGTTTAACGGTGTGTTGTTTCATGTAGGGTGTGCATTTGTAAAGTACCAGAGCAACGCAGAGGCCCAGGCCGCCATCAACACTCTGCACGGGAGTCGCACTCTACCAGTGAGTCCCCCCCTACACACACACACACACACACACACACACACACGTGTGCACACGTGCAGAGAAACACATGGTCACACACATGGTCACACACATACTGAAATACAGTATACACACTTTTAGATGCTCCAAATCCAGTCATTTAGACACTCAACGTGGTGACTCAGCTAGCAGTCACCACTTCTCATTTCTGTCCCCCTCCTCCACACACACACACACACACACACACACACACACACACACACACACACAC
>NW_022280065.1:2234656-2259609 GCF_004355925.1 Anarrhichthys ocellatus | reverse complement strand
CACACACACACACACACACACACACACACACACACACACACACACGTCTAACTAATATATTTAATTCAGTAAAAACAGGAATTATTAAAACAGTAAACAGACAGTACAGAACCGATAAGAAATGAGAGGAGACAGAGGAGAAAAATGACTTTCAACAAAGGTTGGAACCAGGATGCAGTGATTGTCTTGATCCTTAGACCACCAGGATGTCCAGTTATATTGAAGTGTCCCATTTCCTCCGCAGGGCGCCTCGTCCAGCCTGGTGGTGAAGTTTGCCGACTCAGAGAAGGAGCGAGGTCTCCGGCGGATGCAGCAGGTGGCCTCTCAGCTGGGAGTCATCAGTCCCATGACCCTGCACCTCGGGGCCTACAACGCTTACACGCAGGCTGTGAGTATCCACAATGAAACACAGAGAAAACAACGTTTCATGTTCTTTGTGCCTACTGGTTGTCTGTGAAGAACAATTACGCGATTGAAGATTAGTCCAGTACTGCAGTAAGAGCTGATGTAAAAATAAAAAGTAAAAAATATTTGACTCAAAATCTACAGAATGTTCTGGAGAGCAAACTTTCCTCAGTGTGTTCCATCTGATTCTAATAGAAGCGTTTTAATGTCATACAAGAGGATTTTAACAGGAAAGATTTCTAGTGAAGCCACATTACTGCTCCCGTTGTTAATTGACCGTTTACTGCAAATGGTTTCAGATTTGGCTCATTTACAGTCGTTCAGTTTGTGATGCTTAAGGAGGCCTGACAACGCTTTTTTCTTTCTTTTTTTTTTTTTTTTTTACCTGTAATGGATGTGTTGATTTATAGCGACATTCTTTTCTTCAATAAAAAGCTAAACTAAAACCCCAAATAAAATTGCCATCTGAAACTATTTACCAATTAATACCAATTCTAACCTGATTCAGCACACTGACTGATTAGGAATAGCATGAAGCGTCTGGTCAGGTCTGAAAAAACGAGTCACCAAGGACAATTTGTCCGTCTGTGTTATGTTGCAGCCGCAGCGTATACAGAGCTGAGGCCTTGAAATATATTGACTCCTGATTGAGGTTCAGATGGGAGCCATTGTAACTATATTAAATATGTTCGACTTTTATGACTAGTTAATAACGTAAATGTGAACAAAGTGTGTCCATCTGCAATTGTAATCTACAGAAATCACTCACTAAATGTCTGAAGTTGAGCCTTTTCACAATGTGTTGGATGTGTAAAGTCTCCTGGTTTAGTTTCTCTACTTTATAAGCCTGAGATTACACTCAGGGAACACACACCTAAAGTCTGCACTCTGCACACAAAGAAACACTGTCAGATCCTTCACATCATTCTCCTTACTCTAAACACACAATAACCTGACTCCCTCTCTCCCCTCCTCTCTAACACAACCTCTCTCTCTCTCTCTCTCTCTCTCCGGCCTCCAGTTGATGCAGCAGCAGGCCCTGGTGGCGCAGTCGGCCTACCTCTCTCCTGTTGCCACCGTGGCGGCGGTTCAGATGCAGCAACTCGCCGCCCTCAACCCCAGCAGCATCATTGCCACGCCGCTCTCATCCATCACCCCCTCCTCAGGTAATGAGAGGCAGTGATGTCTGGGCCCGTTCGGCCCTGATTAGATTTCTGCCTGAAATATGAGTGCAGCTACACAAAGAGAGGTGGACCTAAGAGGACAAAATAACAAACATCTATTTTGTAGTTTTTTTTCTTCTTCCTCAGTCTGCCATGATGTTAGCCATGTCAGGTTTTACGTTTAATGTGGAAAAGGCAGTAAAACGGTAAATGAGTTAGAGTACCTGCATCCTGCAAGTACTTGGATAGTCTGTATTATAGCCAGATTAACACTGGCGATGCCAATGTTGATATCTGAGAGTTTGGAAAAACAACTCAGTACTCAATTTAGTATGATATGAAACAGACATAAGCAGCAACTTTTAACTAATGAAACTGTAAACAGCAAAAGTACAGACATTGATGTCCCCCTCAGGATGAATTGTAATAACTTTGGTGATCCCTTAGCTAATTAATTTAGTGCCATCATCAGGTCAAATTTTAGTGTGTCCAATCTTGTGATTCATGACCAAATACCTTGCTTTGGCTGTATTTTAGCAAATGTTAGCATGTTGAACTAAGATGATGATCAGAGTAAACATCACCTGCACCCTGTGGAGTTTCTTTTTTGTAAACAAGCAGAAGTTATATTGAGAGTGAATGTTACTCACCACAACGCACCGTGTTGTCTCCTTTAGGTCTACAAATATAGTGTTGAATGCATTTCCTCTCTTATAAAACATTTGCAAAGTTGATTGATAGAGAATTTTTTTAAATCCTGCATTGTTTGCATCCATGTTTACTAGTTTGTTTCTTTGCATTACAGCCACCTGTAGCTCGGTGGTGTCGTGTGAAACCGTTGGCAGGAATGCGTATCACTACTCTCGCGAGCATCATTAAAAAAAATATGCTTCATAGCACTACTATAGGTCAAAACCTCCACGGGGTACCTTTAACGTCAGCATGTCAGCCTCGTCATTGTGAGCAAATTAGCATGCTGATGCTAGCATTTAGCTCAAAGCACCGCTGTGCCAAAGTGCAGCCCTCTCAGAGCCGCTCGCCTGGCTGTGAACTCTTACTCTTGTTAGAGCTTAGTTTTTCTTCATACATGTTTACATTCTATGTTTTTGTCTATTGCACATCTGTTCATCGTGGGAGAGGGATCCCTCCTCAGTTGCTCTTCCAGAGGTTTCTTTCTTTTTTCCCAAGTTCAGTTTTTTCCTTTTCTGGTTCAATGGGTTAAAGGACAGAGGGTGTCATATGCTGTACAGATTGTAAAGCTCCTTTAGGCACATTTGTGATATTGGGCTAAATAAATAAATTCGCTTGACTTGAATTTAATAAATGACTAAAGAAACAAACAAAATGGAAGTCAAATAATTTTCTGTTGATTGACAAATCTATTGATACCCAGCACAAATCTCCTCTTTGTCTTGTTTTTAATTCCGTATTCCTGCTGTTGATTGGATTTATTTGAATAAAAATAAAATGTCTCCAGGTACCAACACTCCACCCTCCATGGCAGGCACACCTCTTCCTGCTCTGCCTCCACCGCTCACATTGAACAGCTACGCCTCGCTTCCAACTCTGTCCAACGGCCAATCAGCAACCGAGGCCCTGTACACCAATGGCGTTCATGCCTATCAAGGTATAGCCACAACGTCCTTAACAGCAGCTACACAAGAAAGTAGAGAACAACTGTGTTGCTGTGAAAATTATATTCATCCACAAATTCACAGGCTTCCCGTTTTGATGTGCAACCGCGAGGGCCTAATCAAGAGGAGATTAAATTAAAGCACTAAATGTTATTTGGAGCGTGCTGATGTGCCCCAAATAGCATTCAGGATTTTTTTGTGTGTGCATATAGCAGTTGTTGACGATGTGTTTACTCTGCCACAGCTCAGAGTCCTGTCCTGGACCCCATGCAGCAAGCTTATACAGGCATGCAGCACTATACAGGTGAGCCTCACTGTCTCAGTGTTAGATGTGTCCGATGTAGCGCCATAAAATGTGACATAAATTACCATTTATTCATATGAATGTATCGCTATATACTTGCCTTACTGCTGCTACTGATAATAAGTTTGCATATCTTTTTTGGAGTATCAATGTTTGTCGGAGAAAAAAATTAAATAAAAAATAATCTCACAAATATACATTTCACATAAAGTTTGACTGGACTTCAGATTTTGATTCGTAGAAATATCCTTCCAGTCAGTGTAACCAGAATGCAAAACAGTTTTATGTAACATAATGGGATGCGGCTACATTACCCAACACGGCATGTGTAAAGTAGAAATTGACATCCAAAGTCAAAACATGCACATATATTACAAATTGTAAATACCTGCAGCCCTCTCTGTGAGTCACAAACTAAATGCAAAAGCATCGCCGCGTTTTCAGCAAATCTGTAGGTGGGAATGCAGCTCTGTCAGATGTTGTTTTGAGGAGAAACTGATTAGTTTGCAGTCTCTATCATGCTTCACCGCTGCTCTCTGCTCACCTGTTCCTCCTCCCCCATCAGCCACCTACCCTGCTGCCTACAGCCTGGTGGGACAGCCGTTCCCCCACCAGCCCACGCTGGTGGCTCAGCAGCAGCCGCAGCAGCCGCAGCAGCCGCAGCAGCCGCAGCAGCTGCAGCAACGAGAAGGTAAACTCAAAGAGCTGTGCACAAATATTCATATCTTAGAGAAACATTCCAGTGGTTTGGCATGTTTTAGCCCATTCACCACAAATCACACACACATGCTTAATGTCACAGCTAACCTTTCTAGGTATCTGTTAGTTTTCATTCGTGGTTTTCATGATATGAAAATGTATTAGCAGACTTTTACAACTCATTTGAATGATGCCATTTACCACAGTGAAGATAAAGACTGCAACTACTGATTATTTCCATTACTGACCAAACTATACAGTATTATTTTGATTATTTTGTTACTGTTTAGCGTATAAAATGTCCATCACGATGTCCCAGAGACCAAAATGTATTATTACTGTTGTACATTGTGTTACTCACACGAACTCACTGATTGCCTAACTTGTCTTGTCGTGTCATGTCACGTCTGTGTCGTCGCGGCTCTATTTGTGTACAGGTCCAGAGGGCTGTAACATCTTCATCTACCACCTGCCACAGGAGTTCACTGACTCTGAGATACTGCAGATGTTCCTTCCCTTCGGAAACGTCATCTCTGCAAAGGTGTTTGTGGACCGCGCCACCAACCAGAGTAAATGCTTTGGTGAGTCACTGGCATGGCTGAAACGTTCTTTCTTATGTAAAGAAAGACGTGTTTTCAGATCATTTTAGCTTCATCTACTTTCCCCTCTTTCTTCCCTATAAATGCTACTGCTGTTGGCGAATGTTTGTGTTTGATTCCTTCATCCTGTTACTTCCCCCTCAGGTTTTGTAAGTTTTGACAACCCATCCAGCGCCCAGACTGCCATCCAGGCCATGAACGGCTTCCAGATCGGCATGAAGAGACTGAAGGTGCAACTGAAGAGGCCCAAGGATGCCAACAGGCCTTACTGAAGGAGGTTAGTTATTGTCTATTGACATGCTTGAGGAGATGGGGCGGGCTCGGGAATGGATTGATAGACAGCCGAAAATATGACTGGAAGTTAAAGAGACAGAGTGGATGTAATTGGGGGGCTCAGTGCTTAAATGGCCGTCTTTCATGTGGAACTGAAGAAGTCAATAACCCTACAGTAGATTAACTTTAATGAGGTGGCAGCACTCATCAATTTGAAATACATTGTGTGCTCAGTATGTCGAGGGACAGTTTGATTGAGAAGTAGACTTTCACTCGGTTCAAATGTTCTGTCTAACCAGTGTTCTATCGCAGGGTTGAATGCCAACTACTGTTCGTCATTAATTTTTGTTTTACTTTTCGTTTATTGTTTTTGTGCTGTGCCATATGCCATTTTTCCCGAAAAAACATCACACCACTCTCAAGACTGTCCCGTCCATACATATATCGTGGAGATGTGCGTCGCTATGGCTACGGTTGCCTAGCAACCGCTAAAACCTCCCCCCCTTCCTTCTCACTGCGTTGTAAGTTAATTGGCCTGTGTTGGTTGCTGTGGCGATATTGCCTGTGATGGTTGCCATTAGCGATTTTTTATTTTGGGCCGTTGCCTTGATTCACCATGCTCCAACTGCATGGCGGGTTACTGTGGCGACCATGAACTGTGTTTGGTGCGTTGTGAGTTTCCTCTTATTATTTTGTCCTGGTTTTATTCCTTGCAAACACTGATCAATAACTGTCACTTTACCTCAGCATTTGTAAGTAATTGATTATCATGACATGCTGTTTTTTTTTCCCAAGACCTCTAAAAGCTTCAGTGCTAAGAGCTAAATTAGCCTGATGTCCATCAATTATGGATACATTAGATTTATTTTTTCCTTTTAGACTTTTTGGTTTTTGATTAGTTTCCTTTTTGTCTGTCATGATTATCATTCTTACATATTCCCTCTGTTTAGTTGGTTGGTGTGGTAGTTTTCGGTGAGTGCGGGGTTTTTGTTTGGTTGTAACTCAATTCCAAGTGACTTTGTGCCTGAACTTTGTTGTTTTTTTGTGAGATTGGAAATGTACTGAACGTGCCCCTGTAAATGGTTGACAACATAGTGTTTGTGTGTGAATGATGGTGCATTCGTGGGAGGCCCGAGTGTAAGACAACGAGATGGTGTGTGCATTTATATATCCGTGTTTTGTATTAAAAATATTCATGTACGTGTGTGTGTGTGTGTGTGTGTGTGTGTGTGTGTGTGTGTGTGTGTGTGTGTGTGTTGTACCAACTGAGACACTAACCTTACTTTAAAAGGTTTTGGGTAAAGCTGTTTGGTTCCTGTGACACGTGCTGCTGGCTGAGGATGTGCATTCCTCTGTAGGAATTCTGGGACTTCAAAACCATGATATGCAACACCAAAAAATACTCAAAGTGTTATAGTATTCAAATAATGTCCACTTAACATTTCTAATAACCAAAAACACACAGTAAGTGACTTATGCAGGGTTTCTGCAGTTCACTGACCAAGTTTGAAAAGGTTAGATATTGATCATCAGAAATAAATCAGAATTATAGTTTATAGAAATTTAAGAAGGTTTGAACAAAGTTTGAGGATTAATGACTGCTTGTTAAGGAGTTTTTAATTTAGTCAATATTTATAAGGGACAGATGATTCACATTTTTGTTAAATTGTTCTATTTAGATAAACTGGAATAAGGTCTTAAAATGTCACAAATAGATTGTTCTGGTACCTGCAGATGCCCTGTTTGCAGCAACCTGCATCACAAATGGATGATTTGAATACTCTTACCTCCCTGAGAAACTACAGTTTGGTGAATGACATGGTTATGAATATCATTAGAATAAATGTAAAATGAGCTCCAACTGTTTTCTAAAAACTTGGAGGTTATAGTTATCCCCACCAGAATTCCTGCTGTGCATGTTCTGAATTAATTTGCCTGCCAAAAGAGATGACAAACTATTTTCTAAGAACGTGCATACACTTGCAGCAGTATGACTGTCACTATTTGAGTTGCATGGACACTATTTGATTACCGAGACTCCCCTGAGGCATCAGTGCAAGCAGTGTGTATTGCAGACACCACTCCACTTCCAAAGTCTTACATTTATGTGTTTGATGTGTGTGATTTGGTTTAAAATGCTCTGTGCTTTTTTTTCTTTTTCTCTCTCCTCTTCTTCTTCTTCTTCTTCTTCTTCTTCTTCTTCTTCTTCTTCTTCACCTCCAGGAAAACCTAAGAGTTCAATCAAGAAAACCACTTGGGATGTCCCAGCCTTTTTTGGTTGTTTGACCAACCGTATAGCACAGGAGCAAGACTTCACAAAAAGCAGTATCACGTGTATGCGCTTTCAAACAACAACAAACAACAGCAGTAATACCGGCAACAGCATAAAATCTACAGAATCCGCATCCGCAATATCAGAAGTGCTCCAGATTTCCTATCATTCCACAGCTGGATTCATTTATATTATGTACATACTCTATTGTCAGCAACAAGATCTACATGTTAAGAAAAAGCATATCACTGATGTTATTCTTCTGAACAGGGTTCTACTGTATAGTGTGATTTGTGGTCTATGGCATTAACAGGAGGCCAGTCTACACAGTCGGAGAAAAGAGAAAATACTATAGTGTATTATTACCATTGGTAATATTGTTATGTAGAGTTAGTTTTATTATTTATACGTAAATTAAAAACATGGGGTAATTAAACTGGAAGAGATTTGAATTTCCTCTCACTGTACATACCTTGGTTTAAAAATGGAGTTGAAGGACTTCACGAGTTAAGATTCTCTGCTGCCACTACTTTTCAAATTAACAAAGCTGAAGGGATGGCTAGGAATTTTTCTATCTTGATTTTTTACGTTTTAATTTATTTGGTAATCAATTTGATGAGGGTGGGGCGGGTTGGTGGGGGATGTGACAATTTCTTTTTTTAATTTAAGAAGAAGAAAAAAAAAGAGGATTTCTGTGGTCTTCAAGACAATGAACACACTTATTATAGAGTTTTTAATTGCATAAATGTACCTATGGAAGTAAAAAAAAAATAACAACATAATGTTTCTTTATTTATTCTCTACAATCGCTGTTTTAAAACATATGTCTTTAAAAGAAAATAAAGTACAATTTAGAATTAAAATGTGTGTCTGTTCACATCATGTGATTTACCAAAAAAATCTCATCTTTCCTCTGCATGATGAATCAACAATGTTAGAAGAGATGAGAGAATAGACGATGGTTGTGTCAAAGTTTGGGTGTTGGATCATAAATGAGCTATCCAGGGGTGTTTGCTGCTCTCTATAGGCCTGAGGAAGTATTGCGCAAAGTGGAAAACATCTGGCCTCCTGTGTTGGTTGCATGTGAAACTGTGGACCAACTTTACCAAGGAACAGGAAGAAAACTATTTTTGCTGATTTATTGTTGCTACTTGAAGTGCAGTATAATTACAAGTCTGTACAAAATGTCCATTATAATGTCACACAATGATGTTAAATGATTGATAACCCAACCTTGGCCATGAGTTATTGATGACACAGCATGCAAAAATATCCAGGTCAGGTATGGAGAGGATGGAAAAGGCTGAGGTGTCTGTCACCACATTCGGGCGTGCACTGAGTCCTTCTGCAAGCAGCTGTTTGGTTTGGACCCGTCCAAGCATGTCTCGGCCTCCTTTGGCATGCATGAAAGTATGAAGGGTAATTAATAGCATAAACAGATACCAGGATGAGGAGAGGGAATCTGTTATCTGATGAGGAAAACAGCTGCAAAAGACTTTAGCTTGATGATATACTATTATAACTTATGTTGCAAAATATAAGCCAGATACATGACAGGGTATAGGTGGAGATACAACCAAAACCGTTGTGTGAAGTTGACGGATCCTATTAAATTCTATGGAGAGCAGAAGAGTCGGCCCTACGCTGCACGATAGACGACGCGGCGAGTTGACTGACCATTTGCCGAATCAGAATTTGCATAATTCTGACTTTACCTCAACTTTATGCAAATAAAGTCCGTCCATCATACACAGATCATACAGTCAAATGAATGAAGTCTCCCTCTGTTTGTGTTGTAATCCGAACTTCTCCATTCTTTGTTTACATAGTAGAGGTGGCCACGCGTGCTTTTATTGCATGTGAGCGTGCCCCTCAGGTTATACAGTGGTTACAGCTGATAACGCCGTCACGATGTCGTGGAAGCATAGCACTCAACCTCAGGTTGTCACTCAGGTAAACACTTTTAGCTCCGTCAGCCCTGTTGCCGTTGTTTGCTCTGTTAGCGCTGTTAGCTGCGAGCTACTGGAACAGCCGTCGCCATGTTGAGAGCTGTTGAGAGACAGTCATCATGCTCCTAATCTTGTATACAGCACCTTTGTGTGGGCTAAGTAAACCACTTAGAGACACTCTTCACTTTCAGTATAGATATGACCAAACAACAATGTTCAGTAGAGCAAGAAGAAGATAACAAAAATTGTGCATTTACACAATGGGAACGATAGGAATAGCTACATGGTTAAGACACTTGCAATGTATTTTTATTTATTACATTGAAAGTTCACCTTTTAAATCATAATGATGCTGATGAAAAAAAAGAACAATATGTAGAGTAGGCTCAAGAAAGTAGCACATTGATTAATTAGGCCATCTAGGTAAGGTCAAATGTATTTGGACTGGGCAGCTTTCCAAAAAAAATGGGCACAGAAGACAGAAAACAAGGATGATTATGCTTATTACATGAACATGTCCTCTGTGCCATCTAGAGGTCTTCATCAAACCTCTGGCAACCTAAATTCAATGTGCTTAACACATTTTTTTAAAACAGTGACACCATATTTGAAAGGGATTCACGACATATAATTGAAGCCTTGTTCAACTTGAGTCATGGCAACGAGCACAACTGCCTGGCTAAACACGACTTGAAAATAGATAGATAGATTTATATTTATAACATGCCCGACCCTCGTGGGTTTATAAGATACCAAAAGTACAGCTGCAGTGGAATCACATTTCACTAATTTTAATTCAATAAAAAAGTACAGCGGTTACTTCACCGCTCGATCTTAAACAAAACCTTCTGCCTTCTCTCCCAGGCCTGGCAAATAAAATCTGCTTCAAAAACCTGCTGCCATAAACAATTCTAATAAGGAATAGCTCACAAAAATGACGTAATTATTCTCACTTGTTGTATTTCAACTAATTATATCAGGTCCTGTACTTGACTACAGTCAGGTTATTTCTGCAGTAACATTGAGGTAAATGATAAGCGAGTATGTTAATGGGTGAACACAACATCCAGTATACATTACACATTTGTAGTAATTCCAAAATATTAATTCCACTCTTTCCACTGGAGGACATGTCTTTCCTCGTCAGCCGCCCTCTCGTGGCACTAACCACCCCTCATACATCGTAAAGGCTCACGTCACTTTAAGCCCCTCCCCCCTGGTCCTATCCTAACATACTACCCTAATATCCACTATAACCGACCAATTGAACGACCCGGCCTAAGGGCAACAAGCCGAGGTCCACTGAGATTACTTTGATAGGACGGAAAAGTGACAAGCATTTGTCCTCGGTGGACAAAAGTGTTTTCGCGAGAAAGTGCGACACAGTTAGAATGTGGCAAACCTGAGGTTGTCGGGAAGAAGGAAGACAAAAGGGGGTTTTGCAGCTCAGTTAACGACCGACAAGTTGGAGAGTGGTTTTTTTGATGGCCAGAACTAACGCTACATGAAATCCCCTCCGCGACAACCGGAACAGAGGACGAGCAGCAGCTGCGGGAGAGAGGAGACATTTTAAGAGCATTACCGGATACAGTGAGGTGAGTCTGCTGCACCGTTAGCTCACGTTACACCACGGACGTGTCACTGGAGGCTGTTACAGCGTCGGTGCACGCTACTTAAACGCAGTTAAGCTGCTATGTGTTACACGGACACGGGAGGGTCTTCCTCTCTGGAGGGTTGATGTGAAGTTTAACCGGAGCACAACGTTACGCGTTCAACTTCGCTGACATGCTCTAACGTTGACTGAAGCTCCGTCGGATTCAGCTGTTGGCAGACGTCCGACTCGCTCATCAGAGTTGAGCTAACAGGCCTTGTCCTGGCGTCGGCGGTGTTTGTTTCGGAACAACCGCGATTAACGGAAGGTCGTGAAAGCGTCCCACACTAAAAAAAACCCAGCGGAGCACAGGTCGCCCCGCGAGGAAATACAGAAGTTGTGTGCAACAGATAAACGGCGTGTATATCGTGTTGTGGTGCAAGTTGTGAATGCGCTAAAAAGTTTTCCAACGTAAACTGCAGATGTCGCCAAGAAGAGTTGCCACTGCGTTATGTTGTTGACACTTGTAACACAACATAACGAGTACACGTGCCCCTCCCGTGAAACTAAAGCATACAACGTGAGTTAGTGGACGACTGTTGGGACAGTGTTTGGGGAAACTTTTTTTTTTTTTTTTTTTTTTTTTTTTTTTTTTTTTTTTTTTTTTTTCTTCCCCTTCAAAGCTCCATCTCACTGAGTCAGGCAGTCTGTTCCGCTATGTCCGGGAGACTCCCCGCTTGCGCCATTCATGCGCACTCAGCCACTCCCTGCAAGAGTTTACGCAAACAGCGTAGGAGGCCGTGTGACCGACTTAACTACTGAGTTGTAAATTGGGACAACAACCCTGAAGTTGAAATCATACAAAGGCTGAAGGACGCTGTCTGTCTGACGTTGTTTTAGATATTAGATACGAGTCCTTTTTGTGTCCTGCTGTAGTCAAGTCAGTCTGATCTTATTAACCTCTCTGTACAACAAGAGGAATAATCCTTCAAGGTTTTATTAAAGAAAGAAAACCAACATCATACAGATCCCCTTGTTAAAGTCCCATTCCACTCGTGTTTACACATGCAGTGTGGTTTACCTCTCCTGAGGAGTACTACTGTTATGTTTGTGCCTCGGGACAGAGCTTTCCAAAGGCTGAAAATTCCAGGCCTGGGCTATCTTGCCTGGACTTGCGGCTTTAACACTTTAAAGGTGCGTCTTGTAATTTTTTTGGAACATTATGAAACCTGCAGAGTTATGCACATCTATCCAAAATCTATTTAGCTGCTTCATAATTGCATATCTTGGTGCATTACCACCACTTTAACCCCCAGGTTTAGTTGTGTGAACGTATTGTCAGCTATTGCATCACCCCATGCTCAAAAAACACACATTCGACCTATTTCACAGGAAACTGTGGGTGTAGAGAAGAAGCGGGCATAGAGTGGTGCAGGGATGAGATGTTTTTGTGGGCCATCCGCGGTAGTTTGCATCATACCGTCATGCAACGGTGTATTTCCACTGGAGTTTGAACTATTGCAGAAAATAAACTCTAAAGCAAACAAGTTTCCTTGGCAAGATAATGTTCACAAATAAACACCACTTTTAGGATTTCTGAAGCGTGGATCGGCAGAAGTAAAAAAGTGTTGTGTGACGTTATGCTATAGACGAACTACATCACAGGTGCGTGAGCACGAGTGTCCACAACGAGGCCGAAAAGGCGGACTAGACGACGTGCTGATGTGTTGTAGTCTTATTTAGCAACCGCCTTTTTAAAGACGTAAAATTCACGAGAGGGATATTTACTGAGACGTTTTATGTCCTCGAACAAAACGTTAAAATCTCTGAAGCTTGTGTTAACCACAGACTTGACTCATACTAGGGAACAGTCAGGATATCTCGGCCTCTGTGCACAGAATTTGACCATTATGATTTAAATCTGAGTCTTGTTAGTCCTTCAGCTAAACAGATGTTTATTGCTAAGATAGGAAAACAAATATATCTATTTGAAGCATAGTTATCAGTCAAGACATTGCTCAAGGATGGACTGTAGATGGCCAGCAGTGAGTTTATTAAGTCTTTCTAGTACAGTACATACTGTTGCTGAGATTGGAGAAAATAAATGTGAATTAACATAATTAAGACAAAGTCACTCTTCTTGGTGGCTTTCCATAAACACCACTCCTGTTCCCTGACATTGTACCATCAGTGGCACAGTGCACTTTGGTCTCTCCAAGCACCGTCATGAAAATGTGGAGATGTGCATGCACTAGCTGAGTGGCGGGTAATGATAATGGATTAGCTGATAATGCCAGAGAACATATGAGGGACAGTACAACAAGCCAATTAATACAGAGTGCAGTAATTGCTTTACTAATAGTGTGCACATGCCTGATGTTTCGTTTCCAAGTGGAATAGCATAAATGTTCAGAAATAGCTTTTTCCCCTTTTTAAAAACATAGTCCAGAATGTGATTCATTTGCAGGTCTATGCTAAGCTGTTTGCACCAGTCTACAAGTCTTACTTGTTTGTAGGGTTGTCCTCGACCAAAGACATTCTTTAGTCAACAGACTAATCGATTAGTTGATACAATAAACAGATCTGTAAAACAACAAAGAATCGCACAAAAGCACCACTTTAAATCTAGGTTTCTTTAAAATAAGTCAAATAAGTCATTCGACCAAAGCAATCGACTCTGAGGGGGCAGCCCTGCCTATTTGTTACTCTTCATACTGGATGATACGTTAACACAGCTTGGTTGACTAAATTAAATGGAAGTTTACTTTAGCTTGCAGCAGTTCCAGCTGCTAAACCACTGGTGCCTGACCTGTTCTTCTGTAAACTAAAAGCAGCAGCTGTTAGATAATGTACATTTCTGGCTGGTGCTGCTTCAACATCTCGCAAAACAGTGATATTTACTGCGTTATAACCTGTGCACACTTTACTTCTGGTTGCTGCGGTTTGGGGAATCTTCATCTGCTGTCACATGCAATGATAGTGAACGTTTTAGCTCAGCTACAGGCAAATAAGTACTCTGCATGTAAGAAGTGGGATGTACACCTGAGAGCTTTTGCAGCCCCAATGGGTGGTTTCCAGTTCCCCTCCTGTTAGACAGAAAAGAAAAAATCTGTTTGTTTACCCAAATCCCATAATTCACTCCAGGACTGAATACAAAACTTCTACTCATTAACATACTTTAACACTATTCACAGAGAGCCCGTTCTCTTTGACGCATTCAAAAGAGTTAACGGGGTCTTCTGTCATCTAAGCGTGATGATTGGACACATGAAGTCAAGTTAAGACATGTTCAATTTGACAGTTTTGTGGAATAGAAGTAAGAGCTTATGGTAGATCGCTGACATGAGGTGACACAGGAGGCAGCGGGTTCACCAACATCCCCACACTGATTAACTTCCAAAGATAGGAGACGTCGACATATCTCCGCTGTGGTTTCAAGGTTGAGGAGAATCCTGTCGAAGTGGAACTCCTCTGCTGACAAAAGGCAGCCTGCATGAGTTACTGTGCATTCGTGGTGAGCTTATAACGGGTTGAAGTCCACACACCCACACTCATTACTAACAGATCTGTTAGGAAATGTGTGACAAGCAGAATTTCCCCTCTTAAATGATTTGCCCCAGAAAGACGGTCATGCTAAAGACACAAAACTTTTACTGAAAAAGGGGGATACGGGGGCAATGTGACGTGATCTGATGATCAGACTCAAAATGAGCTGATCCGACATTGTAAAAGGTCACATGTGACTTAATGTACGATTGAGGAGTTGCCAGTGATTATAGCATCACTAATGTCATCTTCGGTCGTTTGATTGCAGATCTTTCTGCACTCTCGGTAACAAAGGAATAAACAAGCGTGAGGCTGTACTTAGGAACCTTAAATTACCCTAAAAGATAACGTTTGCTAATTAGAGATAAACCCAAGGTACAGCTGACAGGTATTTTGTCATAAATATTGGTCAAAGTTGAATTTTGACCCGATGATGCAGCGTGTGAGAAATCATTAAATCAGGTAAAAAGACATAATTACAGTTTTTTGTTAGCTTCTAAGGCCCCTTTTTTTCAGCTGTTCAGCAGCTGTTTACTGCTCCCCATCAAGGTCACCGTTGAGCGTTTATTATACACGGAGTGATTTCAGACACATGTCTGAGTAAATATGTCATCCAGCTGCAGGAATTTATCAAGGAATGGGACTTGGTGCCAAGCTGCAGGCTGGTTTAGAGGGCCTAATAAAATGCTCATGGGCTTTCTGATTACATTGTGTGCAGCATAGCCAAAAAAAAAAAAAGAACTTCATCATTCCTCTTCATCTGGAACAGGAAGTGCCCAGATACGGCGCCTGTAGCAGATGCCCACTGAGATTCATCACCTCCAATCAATACTCATTCCTCTCTGTTTCCTCTTCCTTCTCTCAGGATATTGTCACAGCTGAGAGTGAGTTGTTATATTTATCAAATGGGGAAAATCTGAATGGAGATCACCAGGCAGACGAAACCTTTTTTTTATTACCGGTCTTAATTTCCTTTTACATGATACGAAAAAAAACACAAATCCTTTTTCTCCCCCCGTTCCATCTTTTTAGGATGTTGTCCCGGCTTCGTGAGCAGATATGGGCGGACTGGATTTGGTTTCCTGAAGGCCACGGCTGGGCTGACCTGAAGGACCATGATGGACAGATTTTCCCTAAAATGCAGGACCTGTGGGTTACTATACCCATCGCACTGTGCTTCCTGGTCTGCAGACAGATATTTGAGAGGTGGGTCGTCTCCAGCGCTGACTGTTTTTTAAGATTTGTCACAGTGTTGTTTGCCCGTTAATCTGCCTCTCTACCTTTCTGACTTGCATGTTTCTTCCTGACAAATGTGAGCTGACATTTAAAGCTCTGTTTTTCTCTCTCCAGGGCGGTAGCGACTCCTCTCGCCTCCCTGTTGGGAGTGACTGACAAGCAGCGTGTTCATGCTCCTCCAAATCCCGTCCTGGAGTCCTATTTCTGCAACACATCAAAGCAACCCACACAGGTGAGGATCTTGCCTACTTTAGGAAACTAGCACTGCTTCATACATACCGTGTCTCCTCTGGCAATAGCACAGCTTGAGCCTAATCACAGAATTCAGAGATGTTTGAGGCGTAAATGGATGAGAGAGACAACATGAAATATCCTAGATCTTCAAACCCCAAGCCTCGTGTAACCGCTCATCATTTTCTGACTCCAGACATTAAAGACGGTGCTGACTCTTCCTTCCTTGTCCTGCTTTTTTGTTCTTAGAGCTCCGTAGAGAGTTTAAGCAAACACACCGACCGTTCAGTGCGACAGGTCCAGAGGTGGTTCAGGCGGCGGAGAAACCAGGACAGACCCAACAAGCTCAAAAAGTTTCGGGAAGCATGGTAGCTAAACATCCTCCGCCACACAATACACCCCCAATCCCATTGTCTGTCTTTCATTGAAATCTGTGTGCATGTAATGGCCTGATTCTATTTCATGAATTGTTTTGATTGAACATTGCACGAGACCGCGAACAGTGAAGTCACAATGACACAATGTCTTTCTGGGCCCAGGCTCACTGAAGGCGGACCGGCTATCGTTTTATATATTTTTGGACGGATAGCATTAATGTGTCAAAATAACTTTTGTCGGTTAACGATTAAATGGTTAATTATTAACAACCATTGTCATGACCTGCTTTTACGAATGCCAGATTCTTTAAAGCAGCGTTTCGCCAGCTCGGGGTCAGGATACCGTCAAGGGCTCACAGGTTAGACTTCAGGGGTCATGAGGTGATTTAGAGCGTTTAGCTCTTTTGACGGTGGTGTGAAAGCAGCAACTAAAAAAAAAACCCTTTGACACACCGCACCCAAGTATTTTTTTTGTTGCAAAACAAGGATAGGAGGATGCATGCTGTGCGTTCAAGCAGGAAAACGCTGCAAACTGTAAAACGCATTGATCAAAGGGATTTATTTTCTGCCCAATGCGACTCAGTATTGAGTTTGTTGAGGTTCAAACTCCAGTGAAGTGTTTGTAGTGATTATGGTTTTCACTTTGTCTGTGACATGTGGTTTTAAAATGTTAGTCCGTTCATCTTTTCCTTGTGATATAAAGTAAAAGAACTGTATCGTCCTCATCTGTCTCTCATAACCCCACATTGGATTTCTGAGACCGCTGTGTGTTCTCTTACAGTTGGAGATTTACGTTTTACCTTGTTGCTTTCTTTGCTGGCCTGGCGGTCCTTATTGACGTGAGTACTGTCAGAATCTGAAAGAAAATCACGAAAGAAAATCACTACGTGTCACTTTGTGAAATCATCTCGTGTAATAGTCATACACTAGTCAATAACTTGAAACATATTATTGTTCTACCAGCAACTTTTGTCTCCCTGACTTGTTGGGATCTGTTTGCTTCATACAAACAAAAGTAGGAAGTTGTATGTTGGCATTGTAACTGTGGTTGATGCCACAAAACCGCTGTTTTCCACTTTGTTCTAGTTTGCTGTTTGTGCTCGTGGTGCTGTGTGGGACACTTAAACCCTCATTAATATTGAGTATCCACTTCTCCTCAGAAACCATGGTTGTATGATATGAAGAAGGTGTGGGATGACTTCCCGAAAATGGTATGTCAGTACAATAACCTGGAACATCTTTTCATTGAGTTTAGATTCAAATCATTTTCACATTTATTCTAAATTTAAACAAGCCGAGAGAGCACGGGAATTGCAGAACCTTACTCTTGTTTAGCAAATGACTGAACTAATAGAATATGATGCAACTAATAACTCTATCTAACAGCTTTGTTCTTCCTGTTTTCTTCCAGCCACTGTTGCCTTCACAGTACTGGTACTACATGATCGAACTAGGCTTCTATGTCTCGCTGGTTTTTAGCGTAGCGACGGATGTTAAACGTAAGGTAAGTGAGCTGCATCTTAAGCTTTGTTATCCCGTGTTTGCATCTTTACAGCCCCTCAGAAACCTTCCATCAGGAGCGATTGCTCTCAGAGTGCATGACATAATGAGAATGACCTGTTGTGTTGGCAGTGTATTTTGAGGTTTGGATATTGATTTTCCCCATTAAGAGGACCTGACTTTATGCATCGTACTGAGTGGAGCTGTCAGCGTTCGGAACATTATACATAATGTTCAACTCAACTTCATCAGTTTGGTAAAGTTGAAGTGATTGAGCAACAAAACTAAACTGTCTCTCCAGTCGGGGGAAGTTGCATCAGGAGGCACTCTGTGGGTTAATGTGTGACCGGCTCTGTGTGGTGAAATCACACCGCGGAGAGACGGCTGCACCGCTTTGTCCACAGGTCTTAAGCGCTGTTGTGAAAGGTGGCCGACCTTCGAGCCCGCCACCTCTGTGCCACCTCTTGTTTTCTAACTCAAGCTCACCAAATACGAGGAACTAATCTGTTAAACCAAAACAACAGTTTTCTGGACTTTACCAGCGATCCCCTGTGTTGAAATCCAACATCTAATGTGAGGATTTAGTTTCTCTTTATAGCCTTGAAGCCATATAATCTGCAATGTGCAGTGTTAATCATTTGTAAATCCAGCATCAATCAATCAGAACACGCCCTGGTCGATCAGTGACCAATGTCTACAGCTCGATCAATAAGTGACCAAATGGGTTTTGATTTTTGCCTTTAAACCCTCTCTGTCTCTCTCTGTCCCTCTGTCTGTCTCTCTCTGTCCCCCTGTCCCTTTTTCTCTCTCCAGGATTTCAAAGAGCAGATAATTCACCATGTAGCCACCATTTCCCTCATCAGTTTCTCCTGGATGGTGAACTACATCCGGGCAGGGACTTTGATCATGTTGGTGCATGATGCCTCCGACTATTTCATGGAGGTATGAGAACATGCTAATATGACAGAAAGAAGGGGTGTTTCACTCATAAAAGTTGGCCTGAATGAGTTTTTATTTTACACATATTTGTTTTGTTTTGTTTTTTTTAGTCAATATAAATAATTTAATGAATTGTTAGTGTTTTTCCACATGCCAATAACGGGGAAAGTGTCTTTTTATTTAGAATTTAATTACAATCACACAGCAGTACACACCATTAAAGCAACACTTTTGCTGCCCTCCCTGGAGTGCCCTCTAGAGGAGAATGTATGAACCGGTGATACTCTGATCTCTCTGCCTTTCATTGCAGTCAGCCAAAATGTTCAACTATGCAGGTTGGAGGAAAACCTGCAACTTCATCTTCACCGTGTTCGCTGCAGTTTTCATTATCTCCCGCCTCGTAATCCTCCCCTTCTGGTAAGAACGATGTTACAGGATTCACCGTGTTAGTCACTGACTTTACTGTATGATGGGAACATTTGAGAAATGTGTGCAACATTTTGACACACATTCTTTCAAATATGTGATTTACAGGCAGGAATTTGAAGAAAAAAATGACATATCTCAAAAAGGCTTTTATTCGTGGAAAGGCTGGCATATCTATCTATATATATATATATATATGTATATGACATTTTAGCTGGTATTATGAAAAATATAGAATAATACCAGCATTATCCTTTATAATATTTAAGATTGACACATTCATGTTAAGCTGACACTATTCAGAAAACCGTGGGGTGGATGTTCATACAACAAAGTCACCCCCCCATCCCTCTATCACAATAGCAGCTCAAAGGAGAAAAAAAACATTCATTAAGAAAACAAAAATGCCATTGACCTGCAATGAAATGCCATGATGAGTTACTTCTGCTCTATTTTAAGTATGCAGTTTGATCGTGGCCTCTTGACTATGTTAGCATACAGGTAGCTGATGGAAACATGCACTGATTCCTTTTGCAGAGATGTCATGAATTAGCTTAAAGCTAGGGCAACAAATTAATGGAAATGTACAACGGACACATTGTGTACAGTTCTGGCTCCTCTCAATGGGCTTTTGATGGAGACTGTAGGTGGCTCTGACTGGACTCTCTGTTCTGCCTTTGTCCTCTCGTCCAGGATCATATATACGACGGGTGTGTACCCCCTGACCCTCTACCGCCCCTTCCTCGGCTTCTACTTCTTCAACGGGCTAATGCTCGTGCTGCAGGCTCTGCACATCTTCTGGGCAGTGCTCATCGTGCGCATGGTCGTCAAGTTCCTGCCATGCAACGTACGAACTGCCACTTTCGCTCGTTCTGCCACATAGCACGTTCACCTGAAAGCAGCTACTGTACACCTGTTGTGTCTTCTTTTACCCAATAGGAAATTGTCGAGGACGAGCGGAGCGATAAAGAGGAGACCGAGTCGGAAGATGAAGACCATGCTCACGAGCAGAGGGGAAAGTTTCAGAACGGCCACGTGCAGAACGGCCACACTCTCCTGAACAACAATCACAGTAAGGCGGACTGATTGGACTGTGAGCGCTGGAGATGAGGCTGCGTGAGGAGTGATGATGGGCCCTCACATGTGGCCCTCACCTGAAAGCCAAAGAACGGGAGCGTGGCATGTTGACAGTGCAACAGGCGGCAGCACACACACACACACACACACACACACACACACACACACACACACACACACACACCTACTCATTTCTTTACCCTCCTTTCTGAAACCCTAGTAGTCCAAAGTGGATCATTTCACTTCTTTGTGGACTACATTAACTTAAATGGGGAGACGAAGACTGTGGTGCAGAACCACAATGATCTGCTTAGCACCTAAGCAGCAGAGTGGTCATCTCATTACACGCTCACACCTTCTCCTCTTTTCTCACCTCTCTTGTCTCCTTTTGCTTTATGCTAAGATTTTGTGCTGCTGACCGAGTTGCCAGATGCCAAATCTAGCTTTATGTTTTGTGCAAGGGAGTGTTTTAAAGAGCTGCTGTGGTTAGGACGGGCACTCCCTTCCTGCACAGTCAGTTAAAACTCTTCCGAGTATTAGCGCCCATCAACCTGACTGAATTTTGGTCTAAATAACCACGCTGAAGTCAGTGGCATGGTGAGGAGATCCAAGGTGATGTCTTTTCATGGACCATACGCTGATTTAAGTCTATTTCCTTACGGTTAATAACAAATTTGTGAGATTCAGTTATTGCAGCTGCCAGTTTGTCATTTTGTTTTTTTTCTAAATTTCATTTGTTTGGATGTTTAAAACAAAATAATCTGAGGTAAATAATGTTTTTAACAGTCTGAGAAACGTGCGATAAGGTGCTACATCTGCATTGCGTGTTGAAATGTGCCTTAAATGGAAGTTTGTCTTGAATGATTTGCAATTTTTGAGAAGCAGAACGCGCCGAGATCATTTTAAATGTTTTGTTTATGTTTAATATGGTTTTTAGTTGTATGATTTTATTTTGTTTTGTTTTATTTGTTTTCAGTCTAGTCAATGGTTTAAATTTGGGAGCAGTTTGTATCCCAAACCAATCGGTAACTGTTTATGAATTCTTTATAGGCTGAAAGAGTCGAGCATTTCCATTCAGTGTTGTTTTTTCCCATCCATCCAAAGATGCACTTTATGGTTCCCTCTACAGATCCTTGGCTAAATATCTTGTAAACAAGTTTAGTAATAATGTTTGATGTCAATTCAAACCAGATTGCCTTTTTAGTTTAGAGGGTATGATTTAAATTTTTGTCATATTTATTCTTGTTATTATCTACCCAAGATGTTTCTCGTTGCCAGTGTTTTGGTACATTTTGTAAAAAGAAAATAAGTTGAATGAAATCTTAAGTAAAGAAGTAAAGATGTAAAAATGAAACACCAAAGTATGGTTTACATTATTTACTACCTTGTGATTTGCAAGTGCCTTCATCATTTCAAGTGTTTATTGTGAAAAAAGATGTTATTTCTCTCCCATTTGTCTTTATTTCTGCTGTCTTTGTGCCCCATCACATCCAACACTCCATGCACTGTAACGCTCTGGGCCTCTAACTTTCCTGCATCGGCTCACGACAACCAATCACCTGCAGCTCCCTCTAAAGAGCTTTGCTTCAACAGAAATGGTTTTTAATCTGCATTACATGTTGCTGAGATGTAACATAATGACAATGATGATAAAGATAATTGTGGATAACAATTCTGTCTTTTACGGTTTTCTTTTCTCCGCCAAGATCTGAAATGACAATTTTAACGTTCGTCATTATCAGTGCTTCAGGAAATCCAGGTTTGCTTTTTTAACCAATTGATTTACTGAGAAAATAAAGGATGAAAAAAGTGTTAATTCCTCTTAATAATGAAGGAGATGCAATCTTTGTCAACAACTAAGGGCTGCTACTGGTGATTTCATTGTCAACATCTGATTGTTGTTTTTATGTTAAATAATTTGTTTCGACGTTAAAATGTCAGACACTAGTGAAACTTTTGCTTGTTTTGTCTGACCACTAGTCCAAAACCCCAAAATACAGATTCACAATGGTTTAAAACAAAAAAACATGATTTAAAAAGCTGGAGCCAGAATAAGTTTAGCATTTTGCTTGATATAAATGACTAAAATGGTGAATTGAGTATTTTATGTCAACGAACTAAGTGATTAAAACATCACTATAGCAATTTAATTCTTTAAAACCAGAAAAGGCTGAAGTCATAATGCGGTTATAAAGTGGACTTTTTTGTTTTACTCTAAATACTAAGGACTTTTTAGTTCCGGTTATGTCTGTTGGGTGTCTAAAGGGTAATGCACATTTCAAGTGAAAGGCTACAGCCTATAATTCAGGAACTGATAAATGCGCCTCTCATTGGCGACGCCAACATAAACGCACCGTCTTGGAGTAACTCCGTCACTGCGGAAGTGGAGCAAACACAGTCTGGCATGAGCACCATCAATCAGTCATAGCTTCCGCTGGTGTAGAGTGGCCCTGAAGGCACCATGGAGCGATTATAATATCAGATGGCACAGTGTGGTGACACGCTGAGCAGCACCTGGCTGGCACACTTTTGGGAGGCCCACTGCTGCCAAACATGTCTCGAATGCTTTTTATAATCATCCTGAGTGGAGCAGTTGGTCTTCATCCAGCTTGAAAGTTTGAGAGAGTTCATCAACTTCTTTTTCCATCCATCCTAAAAAGAAACCAGTTCTCGTTTCTTCCTCCTTTCCTCTACCACTTTCCTCTACAGTAGTTTTGGCTTCAGCCGAAAAGACCTTCTTGGCTAATTGCATATGGAGCGGGATCACTTTACCCTGGTGCCTCCACGCTGTTCTTGTCACTGGCAGCCTCACTGTAACAATCTCCGCTCTAAAGAGGCAGGGTCAATTTCCACCCTGCTCTCGCATCTGGCTCTGTAATTTAATTGCTAATGCGTCTCCTTTTTCTGCTGTTCCGACGTCTGAGCTTTCCTTAACACCCCCCCTTCTGTGTCCAGTCTTCCTCCTCCTCTTTAAATCTTTACCGTTCCTTTCACATTACGTTTCCCCTCCTTCCTCTGTTCCCTTTTCAGCCGTGTGTAATGAATAAGCTCAGTGTCGCCTAAGGTGCTTGAGTTCTAGTGGTGTGAAGTCTAATTGGTGACAGCTATGGAGGTCCTTGTGACAGGAGAACAAAGGCGCTGGGGTGTTTGATTCACTTGTGAACTGTGTAGACTGTTATTCAATTCCTGTTTAAGTATTAATAAAGGCTTTACATGCCAGGGGGAGGTTGGAAGGTGCAAGTGTATGCTTGGGTGTCTCACATGTGCGTGTGTGTGTGTGTGTGTGTGTGTGTAAGGCTCACACATACTCTGCTCATTTTTCCTGTGATGATCATGAGAGGAGGGGGACAGTAAAGTCTTTGGTAACCGATGACTGTCTTGTGTAACTGGAGTAATGAGGAACCTCAGAGGGAGCCCAGCGGAGATGCTATGAAAGCTTTTAAAAGCTTTGGATGAGACTGCAGCAACAAACACATGATGACAATGCAGAATGGTGAGTTTGACAGCTTATCTGTAAAATAAAGTGATAGTATGTTTCATCAGTTTTCACTAATCTGGTTCTCTTTAAAATCATGTGCCGCTGTCAGCTGTTACAGTGATTAAAACTACTTCATGACCCTGTGGTAATGCTGAATGTGTCTTTAAACACATTTCAAATGTATAAGAGATAATTGTTTCTCACCATCAAGCCATCATTTATTTTGTGATCTAATCTATCTGTTTTATTAAAACCTGAAAAGCTTTACTGTATTCCTGTAAATATGCAAACAGACAGAAAAATATGTTATGGGTGTGTTAACTTGACGAATATAAAAGCAGTAGATTTAAAAAGATTAGTGGATTAATCTAAGGGTAAACTTGACAAAAAAGGTATAAAGCACATATTTTGATAATCAATTAAGCATTTAAGTCATTTTTCAAGCGAAAATATCAAACATTCTCTGGTTCCACGTCCTATAAATTGAGCATTTGAACTGTTCTTTGTTTAATGTGATAGTGATGCAAAACTGTTTGGGGTTTGGACTGTTGATTGCACAAAAACAAGCAATATAGAGACAATATCTTTCCAGGATGTTCTGCTGGTAATTTTACAGACAAAATGATGAATCATTTATTCAAGAAAGGAATCTGAAGATGAATCTGTAGTTGTTAATTACAACTTTAAAGAAAAGAAGAAGTGAGAGATGAAATGCAACAAAAGTCCCTGACCAGAATCAAACTAGGGACATAGATACTAACCCGCCAGGATGCTGAGGACCATGCTTTTTAAGTAACAGGACTTCTGTGATGTCTCTGCATTCAGAAGCTGTAATTTCTTTATTAATCTTTGTATGTTTTTCTGATTTGTATTTCTGGCATCAAGTAGCCTAATCACTGTCATCTCAAGAGCAGCCATGCACACGCCTGCCCTTCTCCCAGAGTGGTGGTGCTGAGCTGACAAAGAAAACAGTGAAAGAAGGATCAGCAGTCGCCATCGCCCACATGGACCAGGCTCCTCACGCCGCACCACAGTTTGAGGTGGACGTGGACCTGGGCTTCGCTCTCTTCTTCCTCTTCCTCCTGTGTTTCTTTCTGCTGGTGACGGTGGTGCGCTGTGCCCAGACTGTGGTGGATCCCTACGGCTCCATCTCCACCTCCAGCTACCAGGAGGAGCAGATCACCTGAGAGAGAGAGAGGGGGGGGGGGGGGGGGGGGGGGGGGGGGGCGCGGCGCGGGGGGCGGGCGCGAGGGG
>NW_022280065.1:2217870-2234556 GCF_004355925.1 Anarrhichthys ocellatus | reverse complement strand
GGGGGGGGGGGGGGGGGGGGGGGGGTGGTGGGGGGGGGGGGGGGGGGTAGTCCTGCAGGACTCACTCGCACCGCTATACATGGTTTTAGACCATGCAGTTTTGAATGGATTTGAAGTCTACATCACAGACAGGAGACAGGCCACTTCTGAACAGTCACAATACATGTATCAGGTTTTGTGTGAGTTTCTGCTATACCTTTCAAATAACCCATGGGTGGATTATTCAATGGACCTCCCAGGGGTCCAAGACATCAAGAGGCCTGAACCAGCCAGAAAGTCAAAGAGCTCCGTCAAAAAAGCAGTGTCCTTATCACGTTTGTTTGCTCCTGATAATGATCTGAGTCTGTTAATATTAAGCCAATCTTAAGAGCAATCATATATCCATTTTTTATTACATATTTCTTATTTCTTTTTTTTAAATATGTAATACAGCTGCATTGTGCATAGGTAGGCAATACGCCTACATTCCTATGTTTTGAAAAAAGTTACAAAATGTACATGTCTGTGACCACTGACTGTAAATATAATCTGTCCAGGGAATAGGAAACAGCAGCGACTACTAAATGTGCTTCTCTGAAGAGACCTGAACCATCCTCTTCAGTAGCAGGCCTACACACATCTGTGTAGCTATCCTGCTAATCTTACAAATCCTTTGTCTGGGAGGAAATTGAACCTGCATTTGCTGTCTTGCTCATAGAAAAAACACAAACAACAGAAATTACATTTATTATGTTTCACAATAAACTGTTTGCATGTCATGTAACCTAGATATTGTGAGATATTATTTTTGACTGTTTATAATCGGAGCCAGCCATCCGCTCCCTACCAGCTGGTGGCGGTATTGCGCCATGTCGGTGTTTGCTACCGCTAGAAAGCACAAGAAGAAGAGGAAGAAGAAACAACAATAGATGCGGAAACCCAAAGAAGAAGAAGCAGCAATAGCTACTGTAAAAACAGAACAACAGAAGTCCAAAATGGAGGAAGCTGACGTGGGTGTGTTAATCTTGTGTAATTCACTTTATTAGCAGAATCAATTTTCGAATCATTTTGCATTTTTTATTTCTACATTCGTCACACAAAACCAATACAACGGTTTAACTGTGAGCTTCTCAAGTGAACCTGGTGTATTTTCTAGCTAGCGGTGTATGCTATCGTTGCTAGCCTGAAAGCTAGCTTCTGCTGCTGCCACATTTCACCTTTATAATTACACAATCACACGAAACAATTCGCTTATCTGCACTGTGCTGCGAAGGACACAACATCAGGTGAGTTGCGAATGTTTTGTATCGTATTGACCAACGCGAAGTCGGAACACACCGAAGCTCCCGTAACGTTAGTTAGTAACAAATTAACGTTAATGTCTCTTATTTTACACCGTGTGATTGTGTGTTGCAGCTATTATGGAGGTGGACGAGATGGAGCTCCAAGAGTCCGACAAGAGGGTCGAAAACCAGACAAAGAGAGATGAAGAAAGAGACGATGAAGGTACAACATAAACGTTTTAATTAAAAATGAAACATGGTTGGCCTTTACCAAGTTTAACTTCAACCTTGATGTCCGAAAACGACATTATTGACAATAATTTGTCTCGTCTATGACGAAGTTGTCCTTAATTTGTAATGGAAAAGTTAAAAACAATATATCTGAGATGCAAACTGTGGTTTTTTAACCTCTCTGTGAGACATAATGACGATGGAACTTCTTAAAGTATTAAAACATATTTAATGAACAGACACTTCAATCAAAATTCAGCTGAATGGATAGAGCTCTTTCCCCACGAATGGTTCGGAGGTCTAACCACGATTAAAAAGACAAAACAGAGTATATATGCACGTTATCTCGTCTCCTCTCCCTTCACCCTCCCCCTCGCAGATGTTGGCCGCTGCACCCACCAAGGCCAGGTTCCCAGCCTTTTCGTGGGAAGAGGGTTAGGGTGGTATATGCAGGTTTAAGCAATACAACTTATAACTAAAGGAACCATGTGATGAATTTCCACAACACAAACAAGTTCTAAATTCTCATATTGAAGAAGCCGAAACCAGCAAATATTTGGCATTTTTGCTTGAGAAATGACTCACGCAATGAATCAATTATCAAGATAGTTGCCACTAATTTACAAATCAGCTCAAGTTAGAACACAGTAATTCTGCTCTAGGTTGTTTTGTTTCTGCAAGCCACAATTTCATCAATGCGTTTTTCTTTTCAGAAAATATGTCAGATTTCCCATGCAAGTCTGTTGCCTCCACAAATGAATCTCTCAGCAAAGAGACGGAATTGAAGGACGGTCCGGACTTGCTCAATGTAAAAAGAGCCGTGGTTGTTTTGACCCGACTCCCTGACTATAAGATCAGCGCTCTGCGACCACCAACGCCTCCGCAGTTCTACAGCGAAGACGACTCCCTCAGCAGCTCTGACTCTGATATGCAGTGGGAACCAGAAGATGATTCTAGTGACGCTGAATTCTCGCTTTCACACAACAAAAAGAGAACTGGAAGACACGCTACTGCACACACAAGCAGGATGAACAACAACAACGTCAATGGTAATGCCCTGATCTGACCACCGTCATTTATTTAAATGTGATTTTTAGGTCATAATTATTTCCCTGAAAATTCCCATGACCACTCATTCATATATTACCATCCCTCAAGCTCATACATTTTAATGTACACATTTTGTGTTTTTCCACAGCGCCAGAACAAGCCCCTGTAATAATATCATCGGTTTTCGCCCATTGCTCCAATGAAACCACGAAGGTCCGCCCGAACTTGCCAGAAGTAGAGGTCATAGTGGACACGGTGGTCCTGGCCAGGAAGAGAACCATGAGATGGCAACGTGGAAAAATATTGGATATGGTGACGAGGGGTAAGACTGCATCTTTTTGACAGGAAATTGTGCCTTATATTCAGTGTGTATCTAACACCTGAGTTTTTACTTGAGTATGTTCGATAGACTTACTGTTGGTTGAACTTAGTACAAAGGAACTTTGCTTTGTGAAGACTCTAATGTATAATTATTTGTGCTGAAATCAGTAGCTAATTTACTGGTTATTTGAATATCTTTGAGTTTTGGACTCTTCAAAATACAATTTTGAAGACATGACAATGTGGAAAATGTAGTGGGGCCTTTTAAAAAAACTATTTTATAAACTAAATGACAACTGATTTAAAAAAAAAAAAAAAGGCAGGTTAGTTGACAACACAACTAATTGTTAGTAGTGGCACCAAATCATTTTAGTTTGTTTTCTTTATACACACATGCAGATGCAACACTGTATGTTCAGAGAGAACAGTGTTCACTTCTCTAATTAATTTGAAGCAAAGAATGAAACACTGGTGGTTTAACTCATTAACGTTTTGTTATTTGCAGAAGATGGACGGTTGAAGTACAAAGTTGGTTTTGATGAAAAGGGGAAGAGCCTGGTGTCTGGCCACCACATCGCCTTTGACGTCACACCGAAGCTGGAGCAGCTGTATGTTGGTGCTCGCGTGGTGGTCAAGTGTCAAGATAACACGTTCTTCTACCGGCCTGGTATTTTGGCAGAGCTCCCCAGCAGAAAGAACCGCTTACGGTGTGTGTTTGAATGAGTGTTTGTCCCTACATCTATGAACCACCATGTGTTTGGGGAATTTTTAGAGGAAACTAATGCCTCTCTACACAAAATCAAAATGCTTTAGGTAAGATTTGATTTGATGAAAAACATACTTTTTTTTCTAGGTTCTTAGTCTTTTTGGATTGTCACGTGGCGGTCTATGTTGGCTTGCCTTTATTCCACCTGGTGTGCAGACCGCGTAAGTTTGGCAGTTTTCGCACTCACTTTCTTTTCACACCCAAATACAACTGTCCTGTGCGTCACTGTAAATTCTCATCCCGTCCGGGGCCTTTATTTATCTCTACTGCAGAGAGAACAAGACTTTATTGACCTTTATTTATATTTCCTTGTTTTGTTTCACTCGTCCATTATTTATATGATGTCAGCTGGTGCTTTTAAGGTACCGCGGAGAGTTTTTGATCTTTAGCAGTGTTATGGTGCAGGTGCCTGTTTTGTACACATGTAATTGCTGCGTCCCGACGTGTGCGACTTACCTAACCAATCACTAGAGACCAACGTATCTGGCTGAATCCAATGGCATTTTAAATTGACACTGATACTAATTTCCCTGTGTTTTTTTTTTTTTTTTTTGGAAGAGAGGAGCGATGCAAAATTAAAACAAACTACAATGTCGGCGATATTGCAAAAACAAGTCCTTCATAGTACTACAGGACACGCCTACTACAGGACACACCCCGACACGGTCTCAGTTTGGTTAGGTTTAGGCACCGAAACCTTAAGGTGCCCAAACTGCTTTTTTTTTTTAATATCCGTAACTCATTCGGTCTCTTCAAACTCCTCAAATTAGCTCGTCCATCCAAGTGTCATGTTTCCATCACTGCCCATCAGCGCTGGAGCTGATAAATACCTGTGACTCTACCAGAGTCCTTTGTCCCGGGAATGAAAGCAGATGGTAGCCTTTCACACGGCAGACAAAAGCCCGGTGTTATTGCGTGTTAGTGTTTTGTTTTTGGTCAGTGGGAACAGGGTTTAAGATGAGTGTCAGACTCTTTCTTTCTTTGTTTTTTTTTGACAGTGGAAAATGTGGTTGACGACATTCCAGAATGTCCCCACAAGTCTTTCATGACGCAGTACCTGAAGGACTGGCCGTACCCACATCTAACCCAGTACAGGCCTGGACAGAGCCTCAATGTCGAGTTCAGTGGAGTCCAGCAGAGGTGTGAGGTACAACTGGTCGACAGCAGCTTGATGCAGGTTCTTTTTCAGGTCGGTATCGTATAGCACTGCTGTTGTTTAAACTACTGATGTCATATTTGTTTAAATTTCTGTAGTAAAATGTAGTTTTTGTCACTCTCAGGATACTCAACACAAGGAGTGGATCCATCGAGGCTCCATGCGACTTGAACACATGGCAAGATTTTTGGAAATGAAAGCAGAAGAGCACAGAAATGATTCTGACTAAATGCCCACCGACAGAAATCATGATACACGTAATGTGGCTAACACATTTATAGAAAAAAAAGAAATGAATTTCCTGTAATATCCATCATTATGCTGAAGGGATGTGCCATTGTTTTTTTTTTTTTTGTTTTTTTTTTTAAGGCATCATCAGCTGATCTGTTACAGCCCAAAGTAAGATTTGTAAATTATGAGGTGACTGACTCAAGAACGACATATATTCCAATCCTTTGTTTTCTATCGTTAATACTTTCATTTGTTGTACATATGTCAAGATGTAGCTACTTGGTGGATTGTTGCACTTCTAAGTAAAGTTTTCCACCATTAAAACATAGTGAACAAGTTTGTCCAGAAATGTAAATGTATCTTAAGAACAGTTAAAGGTAAGTAATATTTAAGGGAAACTATCCATCATCGTCCTCCTACACGTTTGGCACACAGGAGATGTTGCAAGCTAGACGACGTCAGATCCTACAAACTGCACCTTTAAGTTCAAACAAGCAATTTAGCATGTCGCAGACAAGAATATTAGCTTCCTATTTTGCTGTTTATTTCGCTTTTTCACAGTGTGACACTCCCAGATTGATGATTTAAATAATGCATTTAATGCAGACTTTGTATCGGTCAAATATTTGTAGTGATATTTGTTTTGTAGAAGTTGATGAGTTCCGGGAAGCTGGAAATATTTTTGCATAAAATTCTTCAATTGTATAATTTTATTTGAGTATGTCACAACACATACAATTCATTAAGGTGACATATTTATCCAAAGCGACTTACAATTGGTGCGTTCGACCGTGTGGGTACTACAACAAAAATTTGCAAAAAAAATATTCAGGTACATCAACTTCATCAAATATGCTAAACTGCTCTATTTATTTAAAATGTTCTGGGTGATGGTGCACAGTGAGCAGATGTGTTTTCAGTCTGCGATGGAGACGTGGAGCTTGTTCCATCATTGTGGAGCCAACACCGCAAAACGTTTTGAGCTTTTACATCTGCATTGTCTTTTTTTACCTGTTTAGTTCTGGGCCCCGTTCTTAATACGTAAATAACCGTGTTCAAGTTTAGAATGTTGACAATTTGGCTTGAGTCTTTGTTTTTTTTTTTAAAGCTGTTATAATCTATATCAGGGACACGGTCTCTTTTAAAAGGCTCAATAATGACCCAGACGGTCTACTGTGAAGCGTTCATGAATGGATTTTTACATACAAATGGCTTACCTTGTTAGATTCATAAATAAAGACTATGTAATGATGATAGATTAGAATGTGCAGGTTATTGTAAACCCACCATCATCTGTAATTATCACAATTACGATGTCATGTCACTTTACCCATACTTACACATGATACAACTAAGTAGGAATAAATACAAGTTTGTAAGCAAGAAACACAAATTTGACAACTTTTTTATAGACTATATAAAATTTTCTGATTAGACTGCTGAACTCACTTTTCTGAAAATTCTTTATGCTTTTAATCTGGATTTATTTTCATATCAGGCTTATGATTCACACCTCGTGCACCAACATCACTCTCAGACATGAAAGCGGAAGCACAATGTAGTACATGATTACACCTGAAATGATGCAGGAACACATAAAATGAGATTATGAATGAATCTATTGCCTCAGTGCAGTTGTGGTTACCTCATGAAAAAACACCTGGGCCTCACAGAAGAGCTGTAATGATGCACTACATACACATTAGATGAGCAAATACATATCAGGAGCGGAGAGGACACATTTATTGAAGCCCACTGTCTTAAACAAATTAATATTTATAAACAGAATAACAAATATTTACCTGTTGAAGTGACAGTAAACTGAGTGAGACAAGATCATTTTCGACTATATCACTTTATTTAAATAAACTAACATTGGGTTCAAGGGCCGATTTAATCATTTAATGACGCTTAACATTGATACGATCTTTAACTAATCTGATTCATTAGCTGATTAAGGGCTTTTGAAAAGAAGGCATATTTGAGGAGTTTACTTTTTGCATTTTTGAGAACTCCTTGTACAGCTCAGCTTTTACAGTTAAGAGTAAGTTTGTCAAATATTTCATTACTTCATAGATTGAGGGAGAAGTCATGTACGTAACCCTTGAATCTTCTTTATTTTATTTTAAAATTAAGGTTTGTTTAAGCAGTGTTGGCCTTTAATAAATGAAGGAATCTCTGGGTTATAACTTAATGTAAGTAAACTTATTATTTTAGAGGTGTACGGCTACTAAGCACACATAGCTTGAATTAATGCGCTCTACAACGTGCCGGCAACAGATTCTATCCTCCTGAAGGTCATAATGTTCAGTTCTGACACTGTTTAAGAGAGGTGTGATAAGTTGTGGAAAGTAACGTATATTTACAAGAATACTGTTCTTAATTACAATTTTGAGGTATTAATATATTTAAGATTTAAATATTGTACCTTTTACTCTCCAACATTTATATCAGGGTTAATAGTTACTTTCCAGATTAAGGATTTACTTACAAAACATATACATTTCTAAAATATGATTTTGAAATGATGAGCGTTGTTTTACATTGAACTACCCAAGATGACATAAAGCATTTAATTAACTTCAACCAGCTAACAGCCAATATATTGATGCATCTATTATAATGATCCAATACTATAATAGTATAGCATAAAAATATTATATGCATATTGAGTCTTTTTACTTTTGATACTTAAACTGGCTAAGTGTTGCCATTCTGTATTTTTACGCAAGCAACATTTTCAATGCAGCAATTATACCTGCGGTAGAGTACGCCTTTCTCTACATTGTGGGATTGCTTTTTTTAAATTATTTGACTTCAGTTCTTTTGATCCCTGGTTTTGATTTATTTTGAATAAAGTGAGAAAAAAAGCCATGTCGAAAGCCTTGTCGTTCCTCTGGGGGCAGCAGTGAGCTAACGGACTGCTGCAGCAGCACGAGACGAGGAAGACACCGCTCTCCAAAACCCATGTAACGCTGTTCATGCTACACAGGTAAGGTTTTGTAAACATTTTGTTTACTTTTACAAGAAAAACCCATCAGCGGTCTGTCTAACCGTAGTCATGTAACGTTAACGTAGACTATTCCTGTGGACATCTGTGCGTTAAAACTGATAGTATAGCTGAGAGTATAGCTGAGAGTATAGCTGAGAGTATAGCTGAGAGTATAGCTGAGAGTATAGCTGAGAGTATAGCTGAGAGTATAGCTGAGAGTATAGCTGATCGTATAGCTGAGAGTATAGCTGAGAGTATAGCTGAGAGTATAGCTGAGAGTATAGCTGATAGTATAGCTGAGAGTATAGCTGATCGTATAGCTGATCGTATAGCTGATCGTATAGCTGATCGTATAGCTGAGAGTATAGCTGATAGTATAGCTGAGAGTATAGCTGAGAGTATAGCTGATAGTATAGCTGATAGTATAGCTGATCGTATAGCTGATCGTATAGCTGAGAGTATAGCTGAGAGTATAGCTGAGTGTATAGCTGAGTGTATAGCTGAGTGTATAGCTGAGTGTATAGCTGAGAGTATAGCTGAGAGTCTTTCAGTTTCACTTTCACAGTAGTGTAAGAAGCGGCTATAAGGCTGTATAGACATGGGGCAACAAAAACATCAGCCCATAACTTAAATCTAATTTCCACGGGCCTGTATTTCAGATGGTATTTACAATAAACAAGTCAGGACATAGATATATTTTGTTGTTTTAATTAAGGACTATCCTTGTGATGAGGACGTGTTTCACCTGTGTATGGAACTTATGGCAGAGCACAACCTGGCAATGTGTGATGATGTGTTTAAAATGACAGACCTTTATCTTCGTCAAATGCTTACTGATGGGCTGGGGGAATGAAGTATGTGCTATGAGAATGTGTCAGCTAGGCCTACTATTGTATCTATGTCCTGACTTGTTTATTGTAAATACCATCTGAAATACAGGCCCGTGGAAATTAGATTTAAGTTATGGGCTGATGTTTTTGTTGCCCCATGTCTACATGAGACAGTGAGTCGGAATTCCGAGAGAGCGAGTCGGAATTTCGAGATAACAGGATCTTTATTTTTTCTCACAGTGGCGGGAATGGGCTTCCATAGCTCCCTCTGTCGTCACACATTCACAAACATGACATTAAAGATTTTCAGGCTGCATCTCATATCAACTGTGGCTAATATGATTCTAAGTGAGCACTTACATCACAGAAGACATTTTAGAAAATATACATATTTTTGTATTCATATATATCTAAAGTTACATTTTGGGTTGGGCTGATCTTTAACAACTGGTTACCTTGAGCTTATCTTAGAAAACATCAGAACATATTTATCAATGTTTTCTGTTCCTCTCAAGGCTACCGCCCTATTAACCACCTTACGACGCATTATGACGAAGAAATACTTTTTAAAAGTGGCAATGTGTTAAACTTTGTCCAGAAACATAAGCTGCTCATGTGGATAATGGCATGTGAGCTGGTGATGTCACTCTACAGGTGTGCCCGGAGCCCTAACTGTCATGGCAAATATCGGAATATTTATTATTCAAATTTGAGTGTTTAGTTTGGCAACGTGCATCATGAGCAACAGAATGTCCTTTTGTAAGAAGAATTTAGGAACGACAAC
The DNA here is from genome assembly GCF_004355925.1 of Anarrhichthys ocellatus. NCBI lineage: Eukaryota > Metazoa > Chordata > Actinopteri > Perciformes > Anarhichadidae > Anarrhichthys > Anarrhichthys ocellatus. The sequence goes on along the minus strand of NW_022280065.1, from coordinate 2,224,933 downwards.
CCCCCCGCTGTACACTGTACCATTGGCACATGATTTCACACGTTGTGTGTTGCAGTGATTATGGAGGGGGATGAGATTGAGATGAGCACAGAGGAGCTCCAAATGTGGATCAGAGAGAAGGTGAAGAAGAACAACCTGATGTCCTCAGGTGTGCAGGAGAAATGCAACCTGCTGCAGTCTCTGCTGGACAGGAGGGAGAAACAGTCCGACCACCTCCAGAGGCTCTACCAGTGAGTGTTTGATCTACTCTATGCTCTTGTTTCCACCTCTTGTATCGGCCCTTTGGACGATAATCAACCATTGTGTCCTGTGTGGTCATCCCTATGGATAACGGCTTCTCGTGTGTTACCACAACTGTCTGTGTGTTGCTTGCTCTCAGTGTAGAGTCGTCTGCTGTCGTTCTGATTTAGGTTGCTGGATATAGCAAACTGAAAGGAAAGAACTTCTGATCAGACAATTGCAGCACTAACTAAATGAAAAACACCTCAAACTCTTAAGAGTCAACATGGGACTGATAAACAGGAGAAACGACTACACCCCGGAATATAAATGCAGCAACTCTGGCTATCCTGAAGAAGACACAAACCGTTTTCTTAACATTACTTAACTGTGTTCTTAAAATCAAAGACCCAATAGTCCAGATTGTTGTAATACACCCTGCTTTCAAATTCATCTATCCATTCTAGCTAGGCCTAACCAAGTCATCAAATGTGTGTTTTAAAGAAGAATATATTTGGTCTTAAAATGTCAACTTGATTTCTTTTACTTACTTATTGGTCCCTTCTGTATGAAGTACAGGGTTCCTCTATGTTCTTCGCTTGGTACATGTTGTCTTTGTCATTGGTGTCTTTCAGGTCTGTGTCAGCATGTGAAGCGATAGTGAAGAAACAATACTCTTTGCTGGGGTGGAAATACAGAGACACTGATTCTGATGATGACGATAATACAAAAGGCTGCGGTAAGAAAACACCTACTCTTTGTACGTCTGTGTTTGCTATTGCAAACTGGTTTATCCTAGTTTGTTTGTTTGACCTGTTCTTTCTTTTTCCTTTGTAGGAAATGCTGTTCCCAGCCCTCCAGCTACTAATGGCCTAACTTCTCTGTTACCAAAGCTCCATGGAGAGAAGGGCAAAAATAGCTCTATCAGTCTAAAGAGAGAACCAGTTGTGGTCTTGACCAGGCTTTCTACACACGAGATCCAATCTATTTGTCCTCGGACGCCTGAGAATCACGACAGTGAAGAAGAATCCTCAAACTATTCGGATTGTGATATGCAGTGGGAACCAGACGATGACTCAAGTGATTCCGATTTTAGTTACTCAAGTAAAGAGACTGTGCCCAACAAGAGGAGAAAAATAGATCAAAAGAATATAAAGCGTGCTAAGAGTCGTGCAACGCCCAAAGCTGAAACAAATACTAGAGCCAAAAGCAACGTAACTAAAACGTCAACACCCCATGCCAGTACAAACAGCAATGCTAATAGCAATGTGAAGAGCAGCGTAACGAAAACATCAACACCACAAGCAACCACTAACGGTAATGGTCACAAAAACATGAACACCCCTACTACTCTAGAAACAACAGACATTTATTTAACTTATTTTAATCAATGTTGATATTAACATATTGTATTTATTTTTCAATGACCGGAGTAGGGCCCGTGAACATAACAACTGCTCTTTCCCAAACCTCTGACGAAGCTACCAAGACCCCTCCTAGAGTGCCACTAGGAGAGCTCAAAGTGGACATGTGTATTCTGGCCAGAAGGAGGGCCATGAGCTGGCAGCAGGGGAAAATCCTAGCCAAAGTTACAAAGGGTAAGAAGAAGAAAAAAGATCTGTTCTGCACAATACAGAATACAATGCAACATTCCTTGTCCATGTGACAGGTTGTCTGATAAAGGGATGTATTATGCAGTTGTGCCTCAGCTAGCAAAAAACAGGTTTGTCAAAATAGTCACCTGTGTATACACAACAAATGTTCATCTGTGGAATCGGTTAAATATAGTTCATACTAGCTAGCTATCCAGTTCCATGTTTCCGTGCACATCTAAACATACATGTAACTAAGATAAGATACCAAAGTACATTTGTCTTGGACACGTACAGCATCTGCTGTTTAGAAAATTAAACAAAACATAGCGCACACCTACTGTTCATACACAGACTGCCACCAACCAACAAATCGCACACTGCCTGTCATACGACACACCACTAGTCATCATAAGAGAGTGCATTATACTGTGCAGTCTAACTGCAGCCTAACTAAAAATATTGCTAAATATATCGGCATGCCCAACTTTGGCTCGTTGAGTAAAAAGGATTCCAGCATAGCAAACTGATTGTACTACATTTATAGGATTAAATGTGTATAATACGGTATCGTTGTTGTTTGAAAGTACTTTCATGTGTAACCTGTGACTGAGGTCAAGTCCACACTAGTACGAATACATCTGTAAAACGCATATTTTTATGCATCTGCGAACCTCTGGTTTTCCGTCCCTCCGGTTCATTATTGTGAATGCAATATCTCAGGAAAAACTGGGGCAAATTTGGCAGAAACGTCCACCTGGAATTTGCCGGTAAAAGGTCACTGTGAGCTCACAAAACACGTTTTTGGCCATAACTCAAAGAACTCAAATGCTAATCATGGCAATTTCACACATATGACAAATAGGATAAAAATGATGACGTGATGGCATTTTAGACAGACATGGATGTAAACTGCAACGTGATTGGTTGGGGGAGGCATACAACTGCGAGGCTGTAATTCTAGCTTCCCTTTGTTTTTGGCCATCTATTTACACTGAGCTGTTTGTTCACCCCAAAAATAGACTGTGGGGGCAATGGCTGCACCACACAGTGTCATTAATTGGCCGTCCTTTGCCCCTGTCCCGAACCAGTCAATCTGCCTCAGAACATACGAACACTGTAGACAGCAACCCTGTATAAAATGAGTTAAAACTCCCAGCGTAGATGTAAAACTTGTACTAAACGCTGTTCTATTGGGATGTTTGTAGGCCCGTAATGCACAGCCCTTTAATCAACTGAATTACAAAGTTCTCAAGTGTCGGCCAAGTTTAAAACATCACTTATCTTTTGCAGAGGGCTTCCGTAACACAACAAAGATGAGGAATTAGCTCATAAAATGTACCCACCACAAAATACAGGTGCAGAGATATGACTTATTTTAAAAAGGGCTTTGCTTATTAGAAGTGTTTTTTTTTGTTTTTTTTTTGCAGAAGATGGTAAGTTGAAATACAAGATCCATTTTAAGGACAAGGGGAAGAGCCTAGTCTCTGGTCACCACATCGCCTTTGACTACATGCCAAAGGTGGATCAGCTGTTTGTCGGTGCTCGTGTGGTGATCAAGTTTCCAGCAGAAGACAAGTGCCGGTATAGCCCCGGTATCCTGGGAGAGCTCCCCGGCAGAAGAAACCGCATGAGGTTCGTGTGTGTAATGGATAACCGTTTAAGACAAAGTCAGTTTAAAATGTGGATGAAGTCACAGTCTCCTAGATAAAATGCAGTTACGTTTGTCCAAGTAGGTTTTGGTGTAAAAAGAAATAAAAATGTGTTTTTATTTTCCAGGTTCCTGGTCTTTATTGATGATCACAAGCCGGTCTATGTTAGCTTACCTTTACTTCGCCTGGTGAGCCGACCATGTAAGTGTGGGTGTTTTATTCACAGACAATGACTGTTTGGAAGATTTATTACTGGCACAAGATCGTCTGATCTGAAAGTTACATACATTTGGTCAAGTTTGAAAGCTGTTTGTTCTGCTCTACTCTGGTCTAGAACATCAGTGTGTGTCTGTTCTATTCAAATGTTCCAGTAAGCCATGACAGTGTGACAATGAGACGGCTTGTACAGCCCGGCTATGATCGAAATGATAAACTATGGACAGGTTTTAGACAGGTGACCCTGAATGGAATCAGAGCTCAAAATACTTGCACCTGTCAAACAGTTGTCCACTGTAAGTACTATTATACCGCCAGTAAGCAGAGTGACAGACTTTTTGACTTTTCCCTGTGACAGTGCAGGACCCTTGGGACGATATTCCAGATGGCTTCCACAAGAATTTCATCCAGGGGTATATGAAGGTCTGGCCTTACCCGCCCAAGACCCAGTACAGGGTTGGACAGACAGTTAATGTAGAACTTAATGGAGTCATGCAGAAGTGTGAGGTGCATATGGTCGACTGCAGCTTGATACAGGTCGTTGTTTCGGTCAGTATACGAAGAAAATCATTCTTTAAACTCATTCCAACTGGATTCTTGGTGTATTTTTCCCTGTTATAGTTATTAAGACTGCGTGACTCATAATAGTGTGTGTGTGTGTGTCATCAATCTTAGACAGATCAACATAAGCTGATGATCTACCGAGGGTCCACATGCTTGGAACACATGATTAATACCAGGGGGTCTTTGGAGTTGAAAAAGGACCAAGACCAGAAGAAAAAATCTCCAAGTTGATGGTAAATTAAATTCTAACAGTATACATTTTGTTATTTAAGTTACTCCATACAATCGTATTTACCGCTTCTGTATTTCCCTGTCTTGTAGACTTCAGAGTCATCACAGTCGGCACACTGATGGGACCGTGAATGTGTTCAAGAGAAGTGGATGCTCTGTTCCAAGATGGTGTCCCATGCATTCAGTGAAAGTTGCTCACCAAGAATACAGCTTGAGTTGTCCTCTGGCCAAGCCCGGTTGAGAGCATTTTTATTTTAGCTTTAGTATTTACATCGAAGGTCTCCTCTTAGCCAATATGGCTGTTTTTGTAACTCCAGAGGGGCTAGTATTATTACTCATCTGACTCGTTGCCACCAGCCACGGTCAATGCCCGTTCCTGAGCAGCGCAAAGAGAATGCATTGTTTTTTTATAAGTGTATTTGTATTGTTGCGTTTGTGTCTTAAATAAAAATTAACTGTTTCATTTTCACCAAGTTTATTGCATCTTTTAACTAACAAAAACATCTACTCCAGATGTGTGCTACATGAGCATAAAAATGCAAACCATGGAAGAAATAATTAGATGAAATGTTGGACATGATGAAAACAAAATCACTCATGGCAAGTCAAAATTATTTAAAAAAAAAGAGTCCAAATGATTGAATAAGTCAACTATAAGTTAGTAAAATTGTGAGATAAGTAAAAAATAATGAAATAATTTAATGTGCCCAACTTAACAGTATAGACTTAGTCAAAATTATGATATTTCTATTCAAATTTATTTTATGAACAACTCTGATTTAAGAACAAATTGTACGGAAGCAAGTTAAAATTTAATTTCTGACTAAATTATACAATAGAATACAAGTAACGTTAATGACAGAGTCTGGCTAAATATATCAGTCACATTTCACATTACTCAAAACTTTGCAAACTTCCCATTTTGATTATTAAAAACATGAATTAATTGTGTCTTCTGCAGGCTCAGAGTATTGCACTAACTCGTCATGTGGTCGTGTGGTTGTGAATGACGGAGGCGTTCCCACCAGTCTGAACCAGAACGAGCTCTACAGCGAAGGCAACAGAGCTTTGAACATCGAGCTAGCGAGAAGATAAAAGAGAAAACTGGATCGCCATCACGGATTTCTTGTGGGACAAACGCACAGGCCTCGCTGCTAAAACGGTAAAGTACAGTTACGAGCAGTTTTGTGCCGTTACGTAAGCCGCATTCCGACCATACGGTTAGTACGACAGCTAGCGAAAGTGTCTGTTGTGCTAGCTGATGAACATAGCTAAGCTAAGATGGCGGTCAAAGTATTTACGTTAGCTTATGTTAGCAGAGCATGCTAACAGACAGTGAGTCGCCTGTTGGTCCGCTAGCTGGTTCGAGTTTAAAGCAATTGTGTCTGTTCATGTGCTGGTGTTGGAAAACGGGACATGTTTATTGACTGTACGTCATGTCTCGGTGTTAACGGACATTAACAGCGTCAACGGCAGTGTCAATAACGCATCGTCTTAGCGTCACCGCTGTATGTACGCTAACCTGTGGTGGGTTTTTTAACAGTTTGCTAAATATGATCAACAGGGTTTAAAAAAAAATGCATCCATGCAGTTGATCCCTCTTCTCTGTTCACATACTTTGAGGCCTAAAAGTTGTCTGTCTTGCTGCAGCTGTTCTTGCATAGTTTTGTAGACTGCATGCTTCATCTGTATGCTCGTAAGAGTTGGTGTTAAACGAGTGTTTCTGTGATCAGCTGTAACGCAAATGTAACGTTTGGTCTCCGACACAACCAGGTTTATTAAACCAAATTTGTTGAGCAAGCTATTGTCGTTAATCAGCTTATTTGATCTGATTTTAAAGAGCCATTTGATTTTAGCTTCAATGAACAATGCAGTACGACTTCTCATACAAATGAAAAGGTGTGTTTCAGGCTGGTTATTCAGTTAACTTTTAATGAAATTTGTTCTTTTTTGTTTCCTACTATTGCCCACCTACTGACTACCACACATCACTTAGTGTCTGGCAGTGGACAGCTGTCCCACTGATGTCAGTATTTGGCAGGAAGTAAAATGTGAACGGGCATAAATATTAAAAAGGGTCTTCAATTGTTCCCTGTAGTTTTTAATTTAACAAGCATTTTATGAACAATTTTTGAATACTCAGCAATGTTTTGCTTCTCCTAATAATCCACCAGATGCCTCACACGAGACGGTACTCGTCTTCGGACAGAGACAGTCGAAGCAGCTACCAAGACCGCTACAGAGACAGAGGACGAAGACACCGGCACAGAAGATCACCTTCTTACTCCTCCAGCAGTGAGCGAGACAGAGACCGAGACCGAGACCGAGACAGAAGGGGACGGGGACAGGGACACAGACAGGAAGGAAGCTTTGTACACTCAAGGAGGTATGTTTATGTGTATCGTGAGACATATTTAGTTTAACTGTTACACTATAATTTTACTTACCATGATAATTATTTCCTACCACAAGTACAAACTGCAGATCTTTTTTTGGGGGGGGGGGGGGGGGGGGGGGACTTTCAGTGGTAAAAAGCAGAAACCGTTCTCTGTCGCGGTCTTTGTTTGGTTTGGGATCCAAGCGCCGGTA
>NW_022280065.1:2184206-2217770 GCF_004355925.1 Anarrhichthys ocellatus | reverse complement strand
GGTTGGTAGTCATTCTTACTATGTACGCCTCTGTCCAATGATCCAGTCGTAGCTATGACAATCGCTCAACGGAGCAACGGCCATTTGACCGAAGATACTGCGAGGGATACCGGCGCTTGGATCAGAACCGAGATCAAGACCGCGACAGAGAAAGGGAGCCGCACGGAGCCGCTGAAAGTTACTATCCACGCGACTTCTCCCCAAACATGTACGACTACCGACGTGGCCGCGAGAGGGAGTCGTACCGGCGGAAAGGCAGCAGGCGTAAGCACAAACGAAGGCGGCGTAGAACCAGGTCCTATAGCCCATCCTCCTCGGTGAGTACAGCCAGTCCCGAGATTGTGTTTTAACTCTCCTCATCCTCTTTCCTTCCATCTCTGTCTCTTCCAATCAGCTCTTTCTGTCTCTGTTTTTCTCTAACCATTTCTTCCCCACAGCCCCAGGAATTGGTAAGTAGTAAAATCTTTATGATTTGTTTTCATCCTTTCAGAGGGGTTTTGTTTAATTTTTTTTTGTTTAGGCGGGTTTTTGCTTAAATTGGCATTTCTTTTTGGCAGAGCATTTTCATTTTTATGCAGATACTTTTTCAGTAGTTCATTAACGATCAAGTGCTAATTCTTGATGCTCTTCAGGTACATGCTCATCACATCTTTCCTAACTTTTTGTTTGACAGCCTAGTTACACCGGGTCACACTTCATTCCTGTCAGTGGCTCTACCTTTCATAAGATTTAATAGTGTATGTCGTCACTTCTTTTGTAAAAGGCCTAAATGCCTGTGGTAACAGTTGGTTGGCCACTTGTGAACGTTAGTGCAGATAGGCTGGAAAAAAAGTGAAAATGTTCTACCAAACACTGCAACATTTAGGTTGAAATAGAATGCAGACTTTTGTTAGAACTCACTGACATTTGAAATGTCTTTGTATTTTTTGTGTGGGTTGTATTTGACCACACATGTGTTTGAAGTAATATAAATTTAAGTGAGCAAGGGGTTGAATTTGATTTAGTATACATGCTGGGGGTTATCTTTAAACAGTACCTGCTTGATTACATATGGTCCTCCTCATTTTATTTTCCATCTTGTTTGCTCTGAAAAGTCAACCTCATAAGTTTGCATTAGTTCTATTACTGTTTTTATTGGTTTTTGCGTTGATGAATGGATATGCCAGTTGCTTCCTTGTTTGTAAGCAGCTGTGGTTTAAGATAGAGGGAGGAGAGGAGCAGAGGACAACATGTAATCTTTGACTTGTTCCCTTGCACTATATCCCTATCGTTATATATTTCCTTCACGTGGTGTCATGCGTGAATCGCCCCATGACCACCAAACCCACCTACTACTACTACCACCAACACCACCCTCCTCTTCCCTCCTCGTCCACCTGACGCCATTGCTGCGGCTGCCCCTGAAAACCCCCCCTGTTCCCTCCGGTCGTGTCGTGACCTGCTGATGGCGGTTTGGGTGTGAAAACAGCGGAGCGACAGCCGGACGCGGGCACTGAGTGTGAGGGACGACGAGGAAGGGCACCTGATCTGTCGGAGTGGGGACGTCCTGCAAGAGAGATGTACTCACTGCCACTACTCTATCGTAACCATTCTCCATATGAGTATTAAAGCATAGAGCATTTACATGACATGGGAGTGCCTGATGATGATGATGATGATGATGATGATGATGATGCCTTGCTAGAATGCTCTTCGCTCTAGCTGAAATAGCAGGGTGGATTGCAAGAATGTTGAAGATTTTGAGAGGGACTAGATACCTTCTCCGTTTTGTTCTAGGATTTTAAGCTGTGGAGCATTTTCTGTGTTTCACAGGTTACTTGACTTTCCTAAACATAGATTCCCATTTGCAGGCATTGTCTCTGTTGCGTTGCAGATTAAAACTCGGTTACAGTTCTATATCTGTAACTTAAGATAGCTATTTTCCACTCTGAGGGTTCCAGGGATTTTTTTTTGTTTTTTTAGTAGGAATATAACATGCACATCACTTTTAATATCTTCCTAGTACAACCAGCGCACATTTAGACAGTGAATGTAACCCGTTTGTCATTTTCAGTATCATGCGACTAATCATGTTTCCTGTTTTACTCAACACCACCGTGTCCTTTTGGGGCAAAAACGGCCACATCTTATTTTTCGATGACTGCAAATTGGTCATGAACGGAATGGAGCGCTTTACATACGCTCCCTTATTTTCTTCACATGTATCATAGTGCAATGCATATAATTATCATAGATTACCTCACATTGTCTCAAGCCTGCCCGATTGAATAGGCGGCCATTTGAAGAAGGGATGGGCGCTAGGATTGATACGCCTGTCTACACTTTTGCATTATGTATTCCTGCTTGAGGCCACATGTCTAATGCTTTCGTTCTTTCTTTTCCCCGCCCTCCTTCTCTTCCTTTTCTCTCTATGGTGTGTTGCAGATGAGATTGTCAACACTTTGGGCGAAGGCACCTTTGGGAGGGTGATGCAGTGCATAGACCATCGCAGGTATGTGTCAGTTGACATCAGTTGAAAAGCTGTCACCTGCTCACTGTGTTTGATTTTTAGGAAAGTTTCTTTGTGTCATGCCTTGCAGATAAAAAAAATCAGCCTAATTAGATCGTGAAAAGAATATTTAACTATTATTTTCGATCTTTACGGTGGTTGTTTTAATTTAAAGAACGGCTACATCAAGCAAGTTTAAAATTTTATTTTCATGGTCAGGGCCTTAAGAAAGTGACACTTGCAGATTATTTGTTCATTCCTGGTCACCAACTGAGTTATCCTCATTATCAAGATGCTTTATGCAAGCAGTGAGTTCTCATATTTCCATCATATACTGAAACTATAAAGGATATCGGAGACTTTGCGGTCACGGTCATATTATTAAGTGTTATGTGTTTACTGTAAAGTGAAATCATACCGCTTTTGTGTCTGAAATTCAGTTAGGCCCCTTTCTGGGACTCAGTGTCTCACTGTTAAGTTTTTTTTTTTTTTTTTTTTTAAATTTCATTTCCTGTTTTTGGCTTCATTCTATCATATGTTTCACAGGGGAGGAGCCTCTGTTGCTCTGAAAATTATCAAAAATGTGGAGAAGTACAAGGAAGCAGCTCGCCTGGAGATAAATGTCCTCGAGAAGATCAATGAAAAGGACCCTGATAACAAATTGTGAGTTCTGACTTGAGTATAACCAAAACCACTTTCATTATTAGAACTTGGCAATAAGCCATGGAATTTACCTGTGCTCACATTAGGTGTCCCCATTCCAGTTTTGCTGTTCAATAAAAGCCTCATTGTTTCCTGGCAGCTTTCATCAGCCAAGAAAAATATTTGATTTAGCTGAATGACCCGCTACCTCACTAACACTTCCTGTATCTTGTTTATCTTTGCAGCCTGTGTGTACAGATGTATGACTGGTTTGACTACCACGGTCACATGTGCATCTCCTTCGAGCTGCTAGCTCTCAGCACCTTCGACTTTCTAAAGGAAACCAACTACCTGCCCTATTCAATTGGTCAGGTCAGACACATGGCCTACCAAATCTGTCTTGCTGTGAAGTGTAAGTTTTATGTCCTTTTATTTGGTTTTAGTACAAAGGAAACTTTTCTGATTTGGGAATTAAGAGTGCAATTAATGCAACAAATGTACTGTATTTAAAAGCAACCAATTTAGCATGTTCAGTGTAGACAAAGAGACTCTCATAACTTGAATTTCTGTGTTTTATAAGTTTAGTTTTGCAACAAACAACAATCTATTCCAGATGTTTTTCCTCATGCCCTTTTTATTTATTACACCATATCTATATTATTATTATTATCATCATTATAGTTCGTCTATTGTAATCTGAAATAAATTAAGATCAGCACACTGGATGATTAACCACTTTACTTATGTCTCTTCTCTTTAGTTCTCCATGACAATAAGCTGACACACACAGACTTAAAGCCGGAGAACATTCTGTTTGTCAACTCAGAATTTATAATGACCTTAAATGTCGAGAAGGTAAGCAGCAATAGATAACAAAGGACAAAGGTGAAAGACATTCATTGTGTATTGACTTTAGTGGCCAGCAGTTTCATAAAACTTCCATAAACGGCACTACTTACAGACACTATTTACATAATACTTTGTAGGAAAGTCCATCAAAACAACTGTTCTGAGAAACACTGTCTTTCTTGCAGAAGCGAGAGGAGCGGACGGTTAAGAGCACGGCAGTACGTGTGGTGGACTTTGGCAGTGCTACTTTTGACCATGAGCACCACAGCACCATTGTGTCCACGCGGCATTACCGGGCCCCCGAGGTCATTCTAGGTGAGGATGTCCACAGGCTCTGGGCCAGGAAATGGTTGTAAACACCACTTCTCAGAATGGATTTTATGATTATCCCGGTTCCAATTAAAACAGTCGCAGGCTGTTTGTTTCAGTCGGCACAAGTCGGTCGTCGTTCCTACTTTGCTCTGTCGACCAAAGATTTACCTGCAAGTTCTTCTGGAAACGTTCTACAAGTTGATCCAAGCACAGTTCAGTATTTCTCTGCTGAGTTGATGCCTCCTCTTTGCATCCATCATATATTCACATTTGGTCTGCCGATTTAAAGAATCTAATACAGAAAGTGCTGCTTGAGAAATTCAGAAATGATATCATCCCATGGTTTCTCCAGCAGAGTGCACTACCGCTCACAATACAGTGACAGGCTGCCTGCTAAAAGCAGATACACATTACAAATACCAAGAGAAGTAATGTTTACTCTTTGGAACAGAAAACAGCAAACCTGACCAACCACTCAGTCCAGCGCTCGGCATTAGGCAGGCGTGATGGGAAATGTGAGCCGCCCTGAACGCTAATCACCACTATGGCATTTTACTCTGCTTAAATTAGCCTAGTGGCTAGCAGACTTGTCCTCACTCGTAGCTCTTCTCCTCTTACTTTACGGTTGAATTTTAGCCTGCATGCAAGTTTTTTTTCAGCGTACCTTAATTGAAAAAGACCAGCTAGTATTGTAAGCGAGGGCAACAAGTTAAGGGAGTGCCAATCGTTTGAATGCTGTCGCTCTCACTCACTTTGTGCACAAAGCTGCGCCCTCAGTGAGACACAGAGGGAGGAAAGGAGAGAAACTAGCGTGACAGTAAAGACTCACAATGAGCTGAAAATAAAACGAGTGCACATAAAGTAGGTCATTAACATATTTTATTTCTTTCTGTCTGGCAATGTTAAGGGAAAGACTGAAGTTTATTGTCCCTCTATGAATTAATGCCTCTAGGTTCCAATCTTTTCTTGGAAGCACATTCATGGTATTCATGCAATAAACAGGATTGCCTTATGTAGCCTAAAGGCTGAGTCACTTGAACAATTCTTTGTGATGTTGGCAAGCGTCTACTCCAGTCTGGAGTAGCCTCCACATATGACACATTTTCATGCCTTTAAGCCGGCGACAGCCGTGTCCGGAGGCATGATGTATTCGTAGGTCTCAAGCTTAAGGACGTCCTGTGGTCCCGGGGGCCAAAACGATAGGATCGGGGAGAATAAAACACATTGTTGGGTTGAAATTCACATTTCAAAATAAGAGTTGAAAAGTTAATAAATGACAGTGGAAGTTACATTTTGTGTAGCACACAGTTCTTATTAAACCGTGACAACACACACAAACACACCTAAGTCAATGTGACAAGCTTGCTAGTGTTGATGGTAACGTTACCAGTTAAGCTAATCTTAGACAGTTTGATTGTAACTCTAACATTACAGTTAACACAAGCTGACCAGTCAGCAGCCGATGTTTACCGTTACAGTGAGTGAAGTGACCACAACGTTGCTTTAACTATAAGGAGTCAAAACTCTGCAACAGCAAAATCATGTTACTACTTACTGACTTACGATGATGATGATTGATGTATGATTTTAACTTGTGATGACATGTAGAAAAACATTCATTTCGGGACAGCAACAAATGTTCAATCGGTTAAAACGATGAAGTGATGACGTTTTGGACAGACATGGATGTAAACTGCGACTTGACTAGTTGGCGGAGGCAAACATCCACGAGGTGGTTATTCTAGCTGTAGATGTTTTCATTCATTCAATGCATGTGGTCGTCCCTCAGAGCTGGGTTGGAGCCATCCCTGTGACGTGTGGAGCATTGGCTGTATCCTGTTTGAGTACTACCTGGGCTTCACCTTGTTTCAGGTACAATTGCACCCTGCTGCAGCGAAGACTCTGACTGTGTCTTTGAAACTATGTGTAGCAGCAGAACCAGCTGCAGTTAAACCCTGATTATCTTCTGAATCAGTCTTTGCATCTCTGTCTGCTTGAATAATGGTTGTGTAACTCCTATTTCCTTCAGACTCATGACAACAGGGAGCATTTGGCCATGATGGAGAGAATCCTGGGACCGGTGCCCTCTAGGATGATTCGTAAGACGAGGTGAGGGAACATACAAACTCAGCAAAGTAATAAAAGTGCCTGTAACACACATTAATACAACTTTCTTTAAATACAAAACAACATGCTCACTGAACTCCGAACCTTCTCAGAAAGCAGAAGTATTTCTATCGTGGCCGTCTGGACTGGGACGAGAGCTCCTCAGCAGGGAAATACGTCAGAGAGAACTGCAAACCCTTACGGGTAAGAGGGGTGGATGTGGAGGGGAAAAGGATGAAATATGTTTAGCGGGACTGAAACATGAAAATGGTGCTTTGTACTGTAGGAACAAAATCTTTTTTTAAATGTTGTACTGCAGTTCTTCTCATGAGAGTTTCTCAGTGTTCCTCTTACTCTGTTTCTTGTTACCATTCCTTCTTCCCGCCATCAGCGGTACTTGCTGTCGGAGGTGGAGGAGCACCACCAGCTGTTCGACCTCATTGAAAGCATGTTGGAGTACGAGCCCTCCAAGAGGCTGGCGCTGGCCGACTCGCTCAAACACCCTTTCTTTGAGAACGGAGCGATTAGCGAGGCAGGAAGCGGCAAAAACTGGGAGGGCAACCGGGACATCAGCCGGTGACCCATGAGCCTCCAAAGACTGAATGACAGGAGAGATCAAGTCTTTTCTATATGGAGCGGGTGAACTATTAAATTATACGGAGCTTCTGGTGTTTTCTGTTGTATGTCATTAAAGCATGGACACCTTAACTTCTCGCTCCTCTGACGTCCACCTCTGCAGCCACAAGAGGCATGTTTTTTTTGCAGCAGAGAGACCAAAATAACCCACAAAAGACTGCAGGAGAGTTGAAAAGAATAAATCTTTTATAGCTGTCACAGCCTGAATAGAGGACAATTATATGGAAGATTGTTTGTACCCAAAGTAGCCCTCTATGCAGCGCCTGTCTTCCTTTTGACTTCCGAACTACCTTTCTCCCTTCCGTCCGGCTATTGTTTTCATCAGCATGTGTAAAGAAAAGAATCCACATTTATAAGGAAATAAGCACTACAAAACCGGTTACACCAAAACTCACTTTCGGAGAAGAAATGTCTTCCTATTCTGAAGTCAAAGGAAAGGGTAAAAAGGAGAGAGAGAGAGCTGTATGCAGCGCAAGTCCTCACTCGCATTATTCTAAACATGGAGACATGCAAGATATTCTATTATGCTAACATCAGATTCAAATTGAATGTCATATTTCCTTGGAAATTGCAAGTATCCCCAGCAGAGACGAATGTCTCGGGTTTTTGTTTACGTTTTTTTGTTAAGTGAACACTTGCTTTGCATATCATTGTTCATGTTTCTGTTTATTTTTCTGAAAGGATTATCCCTTATAATCTTGGGTCGATGGGTCTGTTATTCGCCGATGAGATGATGTTGACGGGCACACACACGCCTATTGTCTTATTGATAGTTATGTTTCGTGTGAGAGAGAGAGAGAGAGACGTTCATGTTTTGCTCAGTGAATAGTTCAGCATTAGTCATGGGAATGTTCTTGCATACTTTTAAACACACGAAACATAAACTGCCTTTTCCGTGTGTGATTTGGTCGGGCCTGAAGTCTCTTATTTAGGTTAAGCACACTCCTGGTTGTAGCCAATGAGCCACACACACAAGTCCTGTTGCCGGTATTTATTTGATTTAGAATAGGTCATATTGCCCAACCCCCACCTGTACATGACTTGTTTTGTTTTGTATGAAATTAAAGCGTATAAAACTGTATATATGTACGATTGTGTAGAATTAAAGTTAAGTCCTCCTGACCAAAGGCTTTATGGTGCTCTGAGTATCGGTTTAGGCCTCTGGTAGCTAAAGGGAGGCGCTCTGTCTTTACATACCATCACTGTGTCCGAGTCCGTCTCTGAGCTCTCTGACTAACACCACTGCTGGAGGATGTTCAAAAGTCAGGTGTGTCTGAAATGTGCAAGTGAAGGTGGTGTCTACATTGTTCTAGTCAAAGTAAACTCATTAATTGATCTTTAAAATCAATACAGATAAATATATTGCTTGAAGAAAATGAACATTACTTAAGTAGTATTGAGAAAAACATTATTTTGCACTACATTGTCTTTCTTGGAAGCAGCTCAGACGTGCAGACCAGTATACAGTTAGGTTAAGGTATTTTTTTCCCCTCTTATTGACGGGTCTTAAAATATTGTTTTTTTATTAGTGAAACTACTTTTGATTTTGTTGGCAAGTCCCCTTGGTGGTCACATGCACAGGTATTGTATGCTTCCTCTTATACTTCATTTCTTGTTAGTCAATTACTGTTGGGAGCTTACTGATCTCTCTCTCGCCTCTTTCCAAAACTTAAGTTAAGCTGTCGCCCTGTCATTACAGGAGTGGAAAACCCAGAAGATCTGCTGCAGCAGGTGTATCGATGCCTCGTTACGTAAGCTCTCCCATCTGTCGGTGAAGCACCGTTTCTCTATTCGCCTCAGTCACTGTCCCCATTCTTTCTCCCTCCACTGTCCTGTGAATGAATGGATTATTCTGGGCTCTACAGTCCTAATTATTATCTGCGGCTGTAGGGCATTAAGAACAGATATTGTCAAAGGACAGGACTTGAGACTGAACATGTTTTTATAGGGCCCCCACCACTGGGTCAAAGGTGTACTTAAATTGGCACAGTAATGCTGGGCCCCTTGAGGTTAGTGTTCTGGGTCAGACTTATTTTATTGCATTTTCTTATAACATACTATACTACACATTTTTATGACATACTATACTATGATATTTTTTTAAATACTTTTCTGTGGCAAACTATATTATAACTTCTTTATAACGCCATACTGGCTGGAGTCATTCTGTTTTCAGGTTATCGGTAATAACATCCCATTTTGTGAATGTGATATCTCAGGAACGCCTGAAGGAAGTTTCTTCAAATATTAAACATCCACTTGGCCTCAAAGATGAACCTCACAGAGCAAGTTTTTGGCTATAACTAAATAATGAATGTGCTAATTGCAACTCCTCGCTAATCTCTAACAGGATATAATAATGACTTTTTTTGGATAGACATGGATGTAAACTGCAGTTTGACTGGTTGACTTTTGATGGCCCACTATACTATCAAGATGACGTACTAAAGAAATGTTTGACATACTATATACTGTCTTTTTATGACATACTGACTATTTTGACATACTATACTATGACTTCATTGGCAGACTAAACTTTAACTTTTATGACTTTCTGTGACACTATACTGAGTTTTAATGTTTTTTGTCAACATGACATACTATGACTTTTTAAATGACATAATACAGTGACCTGTTTGTCCTGTCATGACATCCTGCATTTGCATGACATTTTCGACATACTATACTGTGACTGTATTTCGACATACACTATACATTTTTTAGAAATGTTTCGAAATACTATATTATGACTTTTTAAGGACTTTTTTTAAACATACTATACAGTGTCTGTCTTTCTAGACTTTTTTTTTAGACATACTGTACTATTACTTAAAGAATTCACTCTTCTATTACTTTTCTTCGACATACTATATTGTGAATTTTTGAATTACTTTTTTCGACGTAGTATACTATTTCATTTTTATGACATTTTTCAATGTACTATACTATGACTTTTACTTTAATGACATTTCTGACTAACTATGCTATGAAATATTTTGACATATGCGATGGCTTTTTAAATATTTTTAACTTACTATACTATGACTTTTTGTCTTTTTTTGGATATACTATACTTTGATATAGTATATGCCTTTTTACGTACACTCCTATACTCTGATTCTTTTCCGACAAACTAAGTACTATGACTTGTTTTTTTTACTTTTTTCGACTTATAGTTCTATGACATATAGTACCATACCAAGAATTTAAAAAAAGACTTTCCGACATTCTATACTACGACTTTTTTTTAAACGTTCATCTACATTCTGTACTATGACTTCTTTCCACATACTTTGACTTTTTATTTTTTGCTTTTCGACTTGCATTACTATAATTGTTTCGATATACTATACTATGACTTTTTCCAACATATAAACTATGAATTGAAAAAAACTAAACTTTTTTCAACATACTATACAGCATGTCGAAAAGTCATAGTATAGCATGTCAAATAAGTCATACAAAGTCATAGTATAGCATGTTGAAAAAGTCATAGTATAGCATGTTGAAAAAGTCATAGTATAGCATGTTGAAAAAAGTCATAGTATAGCATGTTGGAAAAAAGTCATAGTATAGCATGTTGGAAAAAAGTCATAGTATAGCATGTTGGAAAAAAGTCATAGTATAGCATGTTGAAAAAAGTCATAGTATAGCATGTTGGAAAAAGTCATAGTATAGCATGTTGGAAAAAGTCATAGTATAGCATGTTGGAAAAAGTCACAGTATAGCATGTTGAAAAAAGTCACAGTATAGCATGTTGAAAAAAGTCACAGTATAGCATGTTGGAAAAAGTCATAGTATAGCATGTTGGAAAAAGTCATAGTATAGCATGTTGAAAAAGTCATAGTATAGCATGTTGAAAAAGTCATAGTATAGCATGTTGGAAAAAGTCATAGTGTAGCATGTTGAAAAAAGTCATAGTGTAGCATGTTGAAAAAAGTCATAGTATAGCATGTTGGAAAAAGTCATAGTGTAGCATGTTGGAAAAAGTCATAGTGTAGCATGTTGAAAAAAGTCATAGTATAGCATGTGGAAAAAAGTCATAGTATAGCATGTGGAAAAAGTCATAAAAAGTATGTCATTAAAAAGTTATAGTATAGCATGTGGAGAAAGTCATAGTATAGTATGTCGAATAAGTTATAGTATTGCATGTCAAATACTATACTATGACACATTTTTTATTCAATTTGTATACTATAACTTTTTAAAGACTTTTTTTGACATGCTATGCAATTTATTTCTGTTATACTGTGACTTTTTATAACTTATTTAGACATACTATACTATGACATACTCCATGACTTTTTATGGCAAATGATACTATGGCTTTTTCTGTTCAGCTTTAGTGTTCCCCGCCAAGGAGTGCACTTGTTTGAACCTTAACCTTTTTTTAATACTGTACTATAAATTTAGACTTTCCTGAAGTTGAGAATGTGACGTTTGAACTAAGACCAGCCAGCCTATTTAAAGTCAAACCTGCAACTGTAAACACAAGTTTATGAGAGCTATTTCAATGGTCTAATTTAAACAAAGTGGCTGTTTTCCTGCACAGCCGTTAATGAGATAAACTCTTACGTCTTCAGCTAATCTTGTTTGAGGATCAGGGAGTCATCAGTCAAATCCCCATAAGACCAGTCGGTGACAGCGGTGTATAGCCTACATGTACTGAAGTACTGGAAGCAATGCAACGAATGGATACTATCAGCTAATTGTGTCTACAGGAGATACCACTTGCAGGTGAGTCCCATGGTTTTATTATAGGCATGTACAGTGAATTGTGTTCATTTGCACTTTTGCACAGAAACAAGACGGATTTGTAGAAGACTATGTTGATTTAAGGTGCTAACTGTAAATTGAGGTATATGACGTTCAGGTGCTTTTACTTCGACATGTAAAAAAAGAAATGAAGGCAACATGAAAAAATATGGTGATTCTGTGTTGCAGATAAAAACCTCATTCCTGGACTTTGAAAGAGTCAAGGCATCAGCGTATAATCCCGTGAGCTGTCACAAAGCCTGGGAAACCCCACCTGCTACTCCACACAAACAACATCCGCACGGGACAACTCTTGAAATGGATTCCCTAATGTCGCTGGGTGCCCCTCTGAAGCAGTTCACCAGCTGTGTGTCAGGGAAGCCCACCTCCACCAAGAGAGCGGCCAAGGGTAGCCAGTCTGTCCGCAGGCTCAGCTTCACCCGCAGGAAGAGCGTCAGTCGGAGGAGAAGCCTTCCCTGCAGCAACCAGAAAGTCCCCGACTCCTGGCTGAAACTGTACCAGGATGACCTGAAGAGAGAAAGGTATAACACGTATATTCATAGTCATTTGAAACAGGCATTCTAGTCTCAAACTGATATTTTGTCATCCAGTGATTTATCCATTTTTGTGCTAATTGTTAAAGAATGGGTTTTAATACTTTTCTGACAGTGTGACAACTCATTAAGAAATTCAGTTACTGTCTTGTTATCCAGCTGAGACTCTTGGCGAGGACACATTTGGATTAATGAGGATAAGGCTGTAACTTGCATGAATAAGCTGCTTGCCCATGTGCTGTTCTTAACGTTGCTCTGTGCCGTTTGCCAAAGGAAACGTCAGCAAGCCATACTGGCCAAGAAGAACGCAGAGAGGACAGTTAGAAAAACTCACTTCAGGAGCCACCACTGTCTCCCAAGGGTAAGGGAACAATAACATCAAAGACATTTGGTTGTCAGTATATAAAATCTTTACATTCATTACCTTCTCTTCCACGTGCAGCAGACCACCACTGCCAGAAAACCAGCCCCAGTGAAGGACGAGTCCTTCTTCGGAGCCTTCCAAGGCCTCAGTCTGGATGGACTGCTGGGAAACGGCAGTGGGTCTCCCGCTGCCTCGATGCCTGCTGTTAGTGGAGATCAGTGCAATGTTATGTGAGGAACATTTAAGGACAGACTGTTCAAATGATCCGAATGCTCAAGAGATTTGAAGGACAAAGGGCTCATGGAAGGAAGGTGTTTTGAGTTGAAAATAAACCTGTAACCCAAGACAAAGGGGATCTGTCTACCTGTCTTCATTTCTTTTTTTTAGTAAAGACAATATTGCTTTTTGTTCTTGATCCCTTGGTTGTTTTGCATTGCACTCTGTATTAGTCTTTGTAAAAATGAATACATACAATTAAGCAAATGGGACATGTTGGCCTTGAGTTTTATTGATCCAGTGTTCTCACTGAGCTGCTTTCATTATGTTTTATTTGAAATCCAAAGCAGAAACTTAACAGGTAATTGGATTTTATTCAACATAAATAGGAAGCTCTGTGCAACAAACACCAGTCGGATGTTTTCATTGACAGTATTTAAATGAATACATTCAAGACATGCAGAACTAGGACACAGAATGCAAAACCTGCATTTATACTGTTGACTTATATTTCTGTGAACTGCAGGACGGTCCAGAAATATCTTCCTATTCTGCTCCGATCTGACAGCATAGGTGGTGCGTGTAAAACCGGTCAGTGTTGCATCTGCTTGGTAGTATCTGTAATTACAACCAGATTCTCAAAATGAATGCCTCATACCTTTAGACATCATCTCCCAAATCTAGTCATACTTACCTGTTTGACTCCTACACACGTTAGAATCAGCTTTGAAGACCAGTGTAACGTAGGCTTTTTAACACCAAGCTTTATTTAGTTAAAAAAAATAAACAAAAACAAACCACATTTTTCTCATCAGTTATGGAAGAGGAAGATCCATAATTTCTCTTTCTTACATGAGGCAGGTGTGATCTCTGGGTCCCGATCACAAATATGTACATTAGAAAAACCAAGTACAAAACTACGTTTGTCAGGATGAGGAAGTTTTCGCACGACAAGTATCCCAATGACTGTGATGACGACTTCACAGTGGACTGCAGACGACGAGATGAGGACACAGAACTGGGGTTTTTCATAACAGTGGGTTTAATCTAAAAGTCCCATTTTACGGCATCATTCCCGCTGTTCCATCTTGACTTTCGGGGGCTTGAGGAAGGACCTGTTCTTTTTTTCCTTGCTCTTTTTGCCTTTGGCCTGGAAGCTCCTCCAACTGTCCACACGCCCATCTCTCGTTTCCTGACAAAATGTGTTGCCAAAAAATGGTCATTTAAGGAATGCCAAAAGCAATCATGTTTCACTTTAAACGTAGCCACAGTTACAAGAACGCACCTCAAAGTTTTTCTGCCATTCTCTGTCCCGCTTTGCTTTCTCTGCCGTCTCGATTTCTTCCTCTCTCGCCCTTTTCCTGGTAAATTAAGAGAAAAAAATAGAATAAACCAGAGTTTCCGCCAGCACCAACCAGTTAAGTAGCAGTTTAAATGAATGTCTGTCTAAAATGCCATTACTTCATCATTTACCCCTTAACGAGACGTTTGTGTTAAATTGTTGAATTATGGCCAAAAACGTGTTTCATGACGTCACAGTGACCTTTGACCCAATAATCGAATCAATTTATTCTCGAGTCCAAGTGGATGTTTGTGCCAAATTTTAAGAAATTGCCTCCAGGCCAGAGGTATCTGGTTCGCACGAATTCTACATACGCACAAACTGAAAACATAATGCTTCTGACCACAGCTGTAAGGGTTAAAAAAACAACAACAACTCATGACGTTCTGAATGACGTGCTTTTCTGTTTCAATAGTGAAATCTGTGACGACATTTTGATCAGATATTAGAGTCATAATTTACATGATTCAGACAGATTAAATCCTAAAGGATAAAAAAACGGTTGTAAACATACTGCGTGTGTCATTTACCTTTCGTGCATGTCCTTTGCTTCCCTTTCCTTCCTCTTGATTTCAAGCTCTGCGAACAGCTTCATGGTCTGTTTGTACACAGCCTGCTTAAACTGGAAAAGGACAAGTTAAGTCTTATAAAACCCTTATTTAGTAGCATGACAAATATTTGCTATATTACCATTGTGAAAATCCTATTAGTCTAAAATAATCCACTGATAAAAATACGCGATGCTTTAATAGTTTGACCGCCATAACCAATTGCAGGTCCAATAAAACCAATTACTATCTTGACTGAAATTATGTCCAATAGACATTATTTAAAAAAAATTAAATTTCCTTCACTTTCACTTCACAATTTATATTCAACACTAATGTCCCAGTATGTTGACTTACCATGTCAGGGTCATCCTCCTCCACATCCAATGACTTCCCATCCTTCTTCAACTGTTTCTTTTTCTCCTTTACCTGTTGGCAGAATATAAAATGTTAAGACAAATACAGCTCAGGAGATCTGAGTAACATGGAGGCAATAATGCCCTGAATGTTTGAACGGTGAGGATAAGTGTTTAACACTCACGTTATGCTCCACATATTCCTGTCCCGCATGGACCACATCTAAGGCTCTCTTCCTCTGTTCTGGTTCCAGGAGGAGTTTGTATGCTTTGTCCACAGCTACAACAGAGAGACATTCAGGGGAAATTAAAGTTCATTTTTCCATCTACTGGCAGCAAAGGAAGGAGCTGGATGTGCTATCTTACAGTGTTGATTAACATTGGGCAACATGAAACAAGTTCCTCGGTTTAAAGACAGCAGATGTATATCAACAACATAAATGTAGTCAGGGATGTACCTTCAAAGGATTTCTGTGCTCTGAGTTGATCATCCTGATTTTTGTCTGGATGGACCAAAATGGACAACTGCAGAGTTAAAGGAGACCAAATATTAGGAATTAGGAAACAAAATAACATTATGGCACCATCACCAAATCAGCAGGCAAGCTTCACAGAGGAGAATGATAAAATGTTTCGGGTTTTTTTTTCGCTCACCGCCCGAAATCTTTTCTTCAATTCATCATCTGTTGCCTCAGGATCAATTTGCAGCACCTGGAAATGTTGTGAACATTGTTACGTTTATTCAACAAAAGGTATATTATCCAAAGAGAGAATCCAATAATGATTATGCTGGAATCAAAATAGTTATGAGAGCAATAAGGGCTCGTACTTTCATGAGGGCTCGACAACAGCATGTTTGGCAGCTTATTGTAAACCAAATCCATCCAAAAGATCAACACGTGAGGTATTTATTTCTCTGAGACCGTTTTGGGAAATATACATGGTTGCAACATCATGTAAGTAACAACAAAAATAAAGATTTTTGACCGATTAAGTCAATGATTTAATTTCAATCAATATAATTTTACTGCATCGACAGTCGTTTATTAAATAAAGATTAATTAAGGATTATTATTATTATATAGACATGATGCTTGTTTTCCTCACATTTGATGTCATAAATCAGTACTTGAGGTGATTCGCCTATTGTTACCTTTGGGTCTAGTAACTTTGTGATCGGCATCTAACCGGCAAACTTACAAAATAATAACAAAAACTACTTTATTGGTGGCACACTTACCTCAAAAGGATTGAGGTTGAAGTAGGATGCTCCAGGTCTGAGCAGTCGTTCAATCTGCTGCTTGGAGGTTAACACGGAGTCTCTCTTCTCGATCTGCTTCACCTGTTAAAGACAATGACAACTTCCAAAATACAGCCAAAGTCAAAATGCAAAGTCCACCTGAAGCTGCACTTACTGGTGCTGCTGCTAATAGCACTTTATCCCGATGATGCACTAGTTAAGCCAGCATTCAGGAGTGACATCTGATCAAACAGCAGGCTGCTCTGCATCTTTTCTGGGAGTCAGACCTCATTCATTTGATATCTATGAAACTGTGACTAGCCAAAGCGTAACGCCAGACACTCGACCCGGCTAACGTTAGACAGAGGGCTGAAATCATCTGCCTCGAGACGCATTTTAAGTTAAGTGACTTGTGGGGGTTGAGAAAAGGAAACTAAAAGACATAGACGAGCTTTGGCGGTGTCCTTATAACCCCAGAAAGACGTGTCTGTTCACAAAACATCTCTGGGTAAACGTTAGCTCCTTATCGTTAGCTGAAGGTAATGTCTGTGAGGCCTCTTGGTGCTCAGCGCGAGAGCTGTTGCGTAACTTCAGTTGATGCACGGAGAGCGAGCGGCACTTTAAAAACACATAAACTCACATAAGATGTATCGTACCTCCGTGTAAAAGTTTTGAAACAATTCATCCGACACATTTTCGGTAGAAGGTTCTCCTCCGGCGGCCGCCATCTTCCCCCCCTGATCTACATGTGACGTTGTAGCATCACGTGACCATGCGGTCTCCTTAATGCTAATCGTCTAACAGTGCACGCTCTACTACACAGAAGACCATCTTTATGAATGCGTTTAACGTTATCGTTACTCGAAAATATTTAACTCTCGGTTTGAACTGGGATAAACGGAAGGTTGCGTTAGAATGGCTCGTTATTTTCGTTTCATGGTGTTAAATGGAGAAAAATGCAGGATAATAAGTGTGTTATCAACTTAAACATTACAGTTTGCGAGGCTTGCATTGTGTTTTCTCTGGCATAAATTTACTACTGCATTTTTTGAAAATTGAATCCGAATTTTAAGGCTTGCAATCTTTGAGACAGCCCTAACACTGTTATACAGCTTTAAATAAACCATGATTATGCAGGAGGGGACAAGCACAGTGAACAGGATCGGTACAGGTAGACCACTGACCATTAGGTTTACATGCCCACCCACATCTCCATCTGTTTGACTGGTGAGAAACATGTTCATCATTTACTATAGGAAGCACTACTGAACTTCATAATGAACTCCAAGACGTTGCATTTTGAAGACTAGTAGAAGTTGTGCCAATGCTGTAGTTTTTAAATTACCAATCACTAGGTCCATGTGAATATAATAATAAAATAAACATACATACACAAACACATTTTTACTTGAGTAATAACATGTATTGAACAATCAGGAGCAACAGATCATTTACCTTTACATGAACACTGATTTAAACTGGATAAGGAAGGAGCAGTCTGCTGGATGGAGCTCTTGATTATGACATGTCCATCAACTGTATCCTCCTACGCTTCTGGAGTAAGTGGAAAGACATTAACCGTTAGAATAAAGGCATTTCAAGACTAATGCACTACTCTTCACACCTCTTATGAATCCCAGTTATGGTTGTTACAACTTTTGTTGAAAAATCAAATCAAAAAAAGGTTTTACGTTTACATTGATTGAGACTTGGGAAGTTTCTCCTACACATACGTAGTTCTACTAATCCAAAAATGATTCCTCACCTGTGCAGTCTGCTGAGCTGGGAACAGGGTAGCCAGTTGGTGTTCCCATGAGTACCGGACCTCAAGTGTACAGTCCAGTAAGTGTGGACCCTGTGACGACGCTGGCTCGCAGCTCGTTGAGGACGGTCTCCTGACTCGGAGCTAGAAAAGGGCCACACAGACATGTTGACAAATCTTGGGTCAAACAGCTTCCAAGCATCAACATGACCAGAGAGACAGACTGTATCGTCTTCAACATGACGTTTTTTTTTCTGTAACTGAAAAAAAGAAGGAGCCAGACTTGTGACTCGATGCAGAACAGAAGGAATTGGCTCTGCGAAGCAAAGAGGTGGTAACATTCTAAATCATATCAAAAAGTACAAGTAGAAACATGTTGAGACCTTCTGAGCATTAGTACAGATAATGAACAATCTTACCAATCAGTCCCTTCCATTTGTGTGAACTCATTGACATGGATGGGGGCAGCTCCTTTACTGCCTAGTGACAAGAGGCAACATATAAAAGACACAGTTCTGAAGTGAGAAACTGTAAAGGAAACTCCAGCATTTGATGGCACTTCAGTACAAACCAAAATGTGCGATACAATAAGCTTTCTGATGCAACGCTGTGCTCCCTGTTTCAGTCTTACCTGTGCAATATGAACACTGTAGCACTACTACTGCCATCGTGTGGCGTTCAGGGGTACAGACATCTCTTTTGATGCACAGCCATTGTTCCAACGTCAGCCAATTTGATCCGCTTTTCATTTAGTATCCCAACTACTATTTAAATCAATGTCAACAACAGCTCCTCTACTTAATATATGTGTATTAATTTACACCGTTCCAGCTCAGAAAATATCCAATAAAAGCAGCGTCGGATAAAGGAACAATGGATCTCTAGTCGTGCTCGGTGTGGAATTGGTACCTCTAGCGGCATTGGAGGGGAAATGCCCACCACCACCACCACCACCACCACCACCACCACCCTCCATTCACAGAATGTGTGCAGACAGCTGAGGTGTGGTTTTGGTGCAGTGAGCAAAGACAGGCAACAGATGTTTGCAGGGTTTTGGGGTTTATAGCGCTTACCAAATCCTTGGCTTGTATGCCTTCTGGCTGCTTAATGCTGTCTAAAGGAACGGCCATTTGGCTCTAAATTAATGTTTGACTTTTCAATTGGCTTACAGGGACACATATGCAGCAGACACATGCTGGGAACACAATTAATTTGAACATTTCCAATGATTCTCGGGTGAACTTTAGTGACCCGTGTTCTTCGTATCCTGAAAAAAGAAGATCCCACTACTAAGCTTGATTCGCAGTGCAGTAAATTAGGAAGGAAACAATAAAAAGAACAAAGTATAATTATGGCTAGTGTTTCTCGAGTGATTACAAGTAGCTACAGGAGAGGAGACAGTACTCTGTGCAAGGCTAGCTCACCCTCGAGCACCGTTCAGGTGAGTTCCTCATTCTAGCGGTGCCGCTCTCATTGCTTCTCCACCTAGGCAGGTTGGAATAAGAGGACAGACACATGAAACAAAATACAATGATACCATGGTACCAAATGACAAAAACACTATTTACAGTAAACACATTCTGACAGGTGGTCGCTTGCTGTGGCAGAAGGCACGTTTTTTAAATTTTAACCCCTTTGGATGGTCAGATCCTTGGTGTCCTCGAAAAAGGAGAGCAGATGGTTGAGAGGATGTGCAGATTTGTTTTTAGAAATTAAAAAAAATGAATTGGAAACAACTCGGCACACAAGTACAAATCCATTCAAAGTCAAATGTGTTGTAACTGTTAGGGTGTCCGTATCAGGACCATACCAGTGCAAGTGACATCTCACCATTATACAGGACTGTCCATGCCTGTAAAGTTTGTGTCAACAGGTGAACATAGTATATGCTTCAGTAAACGTCTGCCTTAATAAACACCATTCAGGTTAAAAAGGTGTAAAACAACAAACAAGGCACAGCGACTTCACACCTGTGGAAAGAATCCATGGTTTCTTCTACTCAGTTACTTCTCTTCTTGAAGCATTCTCAAATTTAACAAAAATAAATCACCCATAGGGAGCACTCGGTGTTTTCCGTTTCTTCATGAACGGTGGAGAACCGCATTTAGTGAGGGTGAGCTAACATTTACTAAAGCATACACTGTTTACCTGTGCACACAGATTTTAAAAGACAGGTACAATCTTGAGTAATTAAAAGCCAAAATTGCCAAAAGTTTGGTCCTTTAACAGTTGTTTGAATTTCTTTAATATTCACAATTTAAATTCTGAGTGCAGGAAATGACAGTAGTCTGATGTAACATGCACTGGAAATTAAAGGGTTAAAATCCTGTGTTCATCCAAACACCTTTCAAATTCTCTTGTGCAATTTCAGTCTTTTGTAATTATCCGTTGAGAATTTGACTTGGAAAAGAAGATCTTCGTCCAGATACGGGAATTGATAATCAAATAGCGAATGACAACACTGAATTTGAGTATCTGACAATTGACTGATGCTCAGCTTAGTTTTATTGAAACGGAACAAACGTAAAAGTTATAAATACAAAGAACATCAGAACAAACTGCTATGGCTCTTAAGGTAAGCCAAACCAAATGCTATTGGGCAAGTTCAAAGAAAACATAGGAAGTTATGGTATCAGTTTAAAAAAAACACAATTTGTCTATCTCTAGAAATGCTAGGCATACACTTTGAACATTACAAAACTTTGATTTCTTCCTTCCTGTGGATTCTTTTCTCCACCATTGCAAAAAATGAAGTATGAAGCTCTAACCATATGCATTTATTTACAAGCAAGTCCCTAAGCAACTATGAGAAACCACAAATAAAGGGAGTACAAGAAGGGGAAGGAGGAAAGGGGCACGGGGCAAAAACTTCCTGCTAGGCAATATCACTATTTAATGTCCTCTCAGACTTTTGAGAACGAATGTCCACTTTTTTTTTTTTGTAAATGTCCATTGTTGGCTTTAAAAGAATCAGGAACAAAACGTAACAATAAAAGTGTTTTGTGTGTGTTTTTTTTTTTTTTTTTTTTTAAAGACATGTCTTTAACCGTAGGAGTAAGAAATGATTCACCACAACGGTTACGTTCCCTTCTTCAGCCAAAAGGCTTTCCAGCCAATCACCTCGAGCCAATTCTGGGGTCTGTCCGTTTTTTCTGACATATATACAGACTTTTTTTTCATGAGGGGTGAAGAATAAAAAGTCAATCAAAAAATTGTGGCCAATCTTTTTTTTTTTTTTTTTTACTCTTTTTTTTTTTTTGTTGTCACTTTGCCAAATACCTTTGGGTGCATCTACTTCCACTGCTGCCCATAAGAATCCTGTGAAAACTCCATGGTGTCATTACTGTAACCATAGTTACCAGAGTAGTCGGCCCCTTGCTGCAGGGGCTGCTGGGCGATGGGCTGGGACCCCCAGTTCTGTTGGTTGTTGGTCTGGCGGCGCTTGGAGTCAGGCTGGTTAAACACGTCTGCCTTCCTCTTTCCGCCGACGTTACCGCCACGGTTGCCCCTGGCCCCGCGAGGACCGCGACCCCTCTGCGGCTGGAAAGGGGATCCGCGCCCTCCTCGGCCGCCCCTTGGTCCACCAGGGGGGGGGCCCTCTTTGGGCGTAGCCCCCACGACCTCGTGCCGGGGGTGCTCCCCCACGAGCTCTAGGCGGAGGAGGCCCGCCCCTGCTGGGACGAGTACCACGGCCCCTCATGCTGTACACATCTTCGTAGCCATAGTACGGGTCTTCATAGCCACCACGGTAGTCGTGATAGTCATAGCCATAGTAGTCATCATAGTAGTCATCGTATCCATAGTAATCTGGAGGATAGGCATAGCCCCCTCGGCCGCCACGACCCCTGCCTCGGCCAGGTGGCGGCATGCGTGGAGGTGGGTAGTAGTAGTAGTCGTCATACCTGCAGAGGAGAGGATAGAGTTACATTTATTGCGTTCCTTATGAGAGAAGAAGTCGGGCAGTAGACGAGTCACACGTCTCCCTCACCCCGAATTCCTGGTGGTCTGCCGAGCTGCTTGCCGCTCTTTCCTCTTCTTGTCTGGGGGCTTTGCCAAGACTATCTCAATTTCCTCTCCCCCTAGCTCCTTCCCATTCATCTCATCCATTGCCTGGACAAATAAAACAATCCATAACTGTAGCGTACATAACAATCAACAGACATGCAAAATATCTCGTCCAAAGCATGAACACACTTACCTTTACGGCAGCATCCCTTTCTTCGAAATGGACAAAAGCGTAGTCTTTCAATTTCTTCACTCGCTCCAGCTTTCCAAACTGAGAGAAGGTTTTTTCAAGGAGCTCTTCAGTCACTGCTGTGGCCAGTTTCCTTACGAAGAGCACCTTGACCTATAAGACAAAAAAAAAACCCAAAATGTTTGTTACCCTGACCCACTGGGGCATGCTCACATGCACCAACAGTCACTAACTGTCACAGATGTGCACCAACATGCACGCACGGCCCGTCAACACAGTAAGGAAAGCTCGAATAACAACACACACATAGAGAGAGAACAACCTCATTCTCTGCTCAGTTAGACATAACTCCACCATATCTCACCATAAATAGTTGTTTGCGGCTACATTAGCGTTTAGAATGTTAAATACAGCTTCTTTAAAGAGGAAGACATAAGACGAACCTTGGCCATCACGTCCGGGTCTGGCTCAGCCACAGGGTCGGCCCACTCTACAGTGACGGGGTTCCCCCACACCTTGACCTTGCCACTCATTAGGCGGCGGCGAGCCTGCGCTGCGGACTTGTGATCCTCGTACTCCAGGAAACAGAAGCCACGGTTTTTCTTCTTGTCATCTGGCTGGTGGTACAATATCACCTCTTGGAGACCCTCTGTGCAACACAACAATATCATCTCCAACTTCCAAAACAGTTGTCGTGTCTATCATCGTTAATGACTGAGGATTTGTTTAAATGGGTTTCTGAGACAAATTTGTCTCTTTTGAAACTGACCTGTAACTTTTCCAAAGTCTTCCAATATGCTTTCCCTTGTCTTGTTCTTTGGAATTGATCCAACAAACAGGCGATTGTTTGCAACAGATATACACACTCCCAAGTACTTGCCAGGGCGGATTTCATGGTTATCACACTGAAAATAAAACGGGGAGGCCAAAAACTGTGAAATTCATTGTACACAAACAGTACAGTAAAGCATAAAGCAATTTGAAGCTTGAATTATTCTTGTTTTTAAAGTTACACTCCAGAGATCAAGTCAGACTCATTTCAATGTCTAGAGTAGTCCTTTAAAACTAACTCTGTTGTTATATGGTTTGAGATGCTTCTTCCAAAGTCGTGCTATTCTACTTACAAGCTTTACAGCCTTTTGTGCATCATCCTTATTGCAGTAGGTAATGAAGGCATAGCCTCTATTCTGACCAGAGAGAGGGTCCATCATTAGCCTGAGGTCCCAGATGGGACCAGCAGACTCAAAGAGCGGCACCAGCTCATCTTCATACAAATCCCTCGGGATTTTTCCGACAAACACCTGATGAAGAAGAGAGAAACAGGTGAACAAGTGTAAGGATTTGTTAAGTCCAACATGCAGCATGTTCTGCAGGACTCTGAATGTTACTGCAGCACAGACATATATATATATATACACACACACATATATATATATATTTATTTATTTTTTACCTCAGTTCCAATCCCTGGTTGTATTCCTTTGAACACCTCCTCAGGTGGGGGACCTCCATATTTTCTCTGCCCTGTGGTGACATCCAGGGTATATCCAGTCCGCTCCAACAGAGCCTGAAAAACACAAACACACAAAACATTAACTGGGTTGCATGGCTGCAGAGGCATGCTTATATGACATTCGTGCACAACAAAGCTCAGTCACATGACTTTGTTTACCTTTATTTTTGCTTCATCTGGGCCCTTGGTGGACTCTTGCACTTTACTTCCTTGTTTTTCTCTCTGTCTGTAAGTCTTCATCACTCCACAAAGGAAAGCACTTTTATTCTACATTTAAAAAAAACAAACAAATGAGGTTACTTATAGTGCACACAGACATACAAATCCAATCAAATCCCAAAATAGATGCCATTGATCCATGTGGTTACCTGAGGTAACCACATGGATCACACAGGTCCCTGAGCAAGACACTGAACCCCCGGCTCCCCGGGCACCTGTCATTGGCAGCCCACTGCTCCCTATATACAGGGATGGGTCAAATGCAGAAGTCAAATTTCGTGTATGTGTATATGTATATGTATATGACAATAAAAAGGGTTTCTTTCTTTCTTTTCTCTTTACCTGTACGTGGGACAGGTCGCTCTCTTTGAATTGTTGCAGCACAGTAAGCGCTCCCTCCTCATTGAATTCACGCAGTGCATCAATGGCCCTTTCATCTAGGTCAACATACTCCACCAAGCCTACAATTACAAAGCATGTTCACCACCAGGCTCAGCTACAGAAGTGACATCTCACAGCTCTTTAAATCACAACAACTATCACCCACCTGTCTGGAAGATGTTATCTAGACTTTCGGCTACTTTCTGGGGCAGCCCAGCGTCAACGAGCGTCTGGTAGTTCTCCGTGTGTGTTGTAGTCACATCCATGGGCTCCTCTTCTTCCTTAGGAGGAGCAGAGCCACCGTTCACCTCCGCAGCATCCATCGTCCTGTAATACAGCAACGAAGAAATACAATGTATTTAGTAAACGTTGAACAAATTAATGTATTATTCTTGATAAGGACAGATCAACAAATACTGGCATTTTCATTGTCATTATCCTAAAATAAATGTGTTTAAATGAATCTTTATACAACGGCTATAAAGCGAATTGTTTTCAAACGCATGGATGTGATGTTTATTTGATGGCCCATATAACGTTACAAGCATTGTTACTGTCAATAAATAACAATAGAGGGCATTTCTAAAATCCGTAACACCTGTCTAGCAGTAATAGTATTAGTATTAGTTAAAAACACAGTTCCTGATAGATTGATGTGATAACAGCTATCGCGCGGTAACACACCACGGGCACTTAAAGAAAGCGCCAACAGCTAACGTTACCGTCCCGCCCCCCTCACATGCAGCTAGCTAACGAGGACACATTTATCTCCACATCTACATGCACAGGGTCTTACATGGCGAGCGCAGCTTTCAAAAGTCAAATGCATTTAAAAGAAAAACAAATTTCAGAGCAAAATTGCTCTCAAGCATGTGTTATGTTGAGCTAACAATAACAGTGGTTAGCAGGCTAGCTGCTCATACTTTAGGCCTCATCGGGCAGAGACAGCTTTCATGCACACACACACACACACACACACACACACAAACACACGCTCCGTATAAGGTGCAAACAGATAGTTAGCAAAACTCACCGGTCTAATTCGGGACACTAACAGTGGCGTGTGTTAAAATGTGGAACGATTATCTTGTCGCGCGTACAAAAAATTGTCCTATATGAATAATACGTTTTGGTCTAAACCACGAGACAAATTTCCAGACAGCTATGGTCTCGTCGTCGGCTCGCCCGAACAACGCAACCCCTTAGCAAACATCGCGAGATGTGAACAATACCGCGCTGAGGGGCGGGTGTGTTCGTTTTGACTCATTGTTTACACAGTGCTCGAGTCTGACTCATGTGGCTTTATGTTGAGCACGTAGCTGATCCCAATACAAATACAATCACAATCTTAACGGCTACACAAACACATCTTACAAAATGTATGAGACATACGCTTACTTTAAAGATGCATCCCAGCTAGGTGGCTGCCACATTCAACATGAGCGGGAAGCGCGGTGATTCAAAGCGAGCGCCTCATCAACTACATATATGCAGTCTATGTACAGGTCCAGCCTAATTATTCTAACAGCTAGAGCTACTCAAACCCCAATACACAACTGACATTTGACGATAATCAAGAGTTATACAAAGATGCACAGACATGTTCAAAAGTCTTCATGAAATATCAAAAATTAAGGGCTTTATTGGTTTATTGATATTCATGATGTCAGTATGAAGTGTCATACAGGACCTGCCTTGACAAGCAGTAAATAAATCAATATTGGATTATGATTGACTTGGCAATCGGATGGTCGGAAGGAGAAATTACAACAGGCTTCCCAGCTTTAGTCATCATGTTTCAGCTTTCTGATTTTGCCCTCGTGACGGTCAATCTCCTTTTGTAGGCGCTCAATCTCTTTTTTGTGGTGCTCAATCTCCTCCACATGATGCTTCCTCAGCGCCTCCATCTGCTCCCTCTCCTTCTGCCTGCAGGTGGAAACACAGTGATGAAAAACTGGGTTCAAAACATGTGGAACCTGTGGTTACCAGCTTACTACTAATATAATGGCATGCTTTTCACCAGTGGCAATTTTAGACTCTGGGGGGCTCCATCGAGGCCGGGTGTTTTTAAATGGTAAATTAAGTTGCATTATTGAGCACTTTTCTAGTCTTCTGGCCACTTCATTCACACAGCCGAGGATGTCATACAAGGTGCCACCTACACATCAGATTTTAATCTCATCATTAAAACACCGATGGTGCAGAACAACGCTTGGAGCAATTTAAGGTGCAGTGTCTTGCCCAAGGACACTTCAACATGGGGACTGGTGGAGACAGGGATTGATTAGTAAACGACCTGCTCTACCTGCTGAGCAACATCCGTGTATGTGTATGATAAAGTTGTATGTATGACAGTTACAAGTAGCTAAAGGTAACAAGCTGTCATACACTGTACAGTAGCCTCATTTTTTTTTGGTGGGGGAGGAGGGGGGGGGGGGGCGCTGGTGCACTGTATAGAGCCTTTATGGGAGGTTTAAGGGGGTTTATAGTTGTCATTACAAAACATGCCAATGAGTGGCCATCGGGGAACCCTTTTTTTGGGGGGCCCCAAACCTTTACCTGGTTAGCCTCTCCTGACGGTGCACCCCTGTTACTTACCTGAAGTACCGCTCCTCCTCTGCCACTTCTCGCTTTCCAAATGCACCGCCTGCCGCCCTCACAGCGCCTCCTCCGCCTCCACCTTTGCCTGCGCCCTTGCCCAATTCGCCAAGCTGGAATAAGCAGAATGAATCCTCACATTTCACATACAAGTCACCGCCTGCCACCATCAGTGTATGAATGTGTGTTTGAACAGGTGAATGAGAGGCAAAGTGTAAAGCAATAAGGTGGAAAGCTGTCACATAAATACAGTCCATTTACCAAACATATTTAACAAATTAGAACATATAAAAAAGGTATTTCTCCTGTTCGCTCATTGAGTAAACCTAAAACAGTCAATGCATTTATTGTTGTAAAAAGGTTGTGTCTCTTTGTTAGTTGCTTCAGTAAAGTCATTAATTTATCTGGATGCATGGTATTGTTTCTATCGGCTCATACTGACAATAAAACAATTTAATGACAGTCTTTGAACTTCTTTATCTGTTAAGGAAATATATCTTACAAATGAAAAGTTTTCCTAAACTTAGACTCTTTATTATGCAATTAAACAATCTCTGCAACAGCACAGAAAACAACTCCATCGCTCTTATTTAATGTCTTATTAATTCATTGCGTGTGCCTGTGCTGAAGGTTACAAACCTGTAACCGATAGTTAACCTATTCATTGGTCGGCGCGAGACACTTTGTTTGCTCCTCATTCAGATAGGACTGTGTATGTATACAGCCAGCAGACCGTGACGGGGATTTTTCATAATTTACCAGTTACCAGTAACACAGAAGCTTTCTTTTTTTTTGTTGAGAATAATGATTAACAACGTTTCTAACGCTACATTGCATTCAATGCAACATGCCGCAGTCCCGACGTGCATACGCAGACAAGTCATCAATGACCCCGTCGATCCCTGACAGCTCACGTCAACAACTAGCTCTCCGGGCTAATTTCGTCCCACACCAACAACTTTACTGATATTAGCAAGCTAATGCTAACATTCAAGAAGTCATCTGACACCAGTTCACCACATTTGAACGTTGTGTTACCTGATCAGACGCCATTCTAATCTGAGAGGCGACGCATCTCCTTATGTTTGTTCCAAGAAGAAACCTTGACATTGTGCTGATATTATTATTCGCAGCTGCAGCAGGGCAGAGACCACTTTGGTGTTTCTTCTGTCCGAGCTGGAAATGCGGAAATGTTAAATAGACGTCTCCTGTGGGTGTGGAAAGCATGGATGTATAGATGAAGAATCCGCCCGCCTGTTGCTGCCGCCAGGCGGCGAGGGGTGAGAACAGCAGGAGTTTTGTGCAGTGGGCTCTGCACAAAGATATACAGTGTAGGCTACACTTGAAATTTGCAGCTGGGATCATGCAGCAGCACTTGCCAACAAGCAATAAACTGCCAACTAGTTAAATGTAATATATTAAACCTCACGCTCATGCAGATTAGACACAATTATATTTGTAAATGATCTTTGTTATATTGTCACATGCCAGTAAATAGATTTTATTTTCTTTGAAATACAACATTCATACTTAAGTAAAATGTCCATACTCATTTATTGTTGGAAAATGTATTATTTAGAATGATTTACCCAAAGAATAAAAATCATATTTTTACATGTTCAACTGACCTGCTCTGTACTGACTTAAATGCTCTCTGGCTATCACAAGCAATTCACCTTTTCAACCAATGAATCTCGTTTAAAAACCTAGCAGCATGAACAGATCTTCAAACCAGGTCTCAAGTCCAAGACAGATAAGTGTGGCGCCATGCAAACAGTAGGAAAACAAGCACACGCCCATAGGCTTTCACTGATTTAAAAGCCCGTCTTATACAGACCATTACCTAAGCTTTCTAACAATACATAACACATAATACATACACAAAAAGCTGCACAGACCTATCTAATTAATTTCATGCTCATATACAGTATTCTGTCTGCAGACCTGTGACATCGTTGTGTTGTGGGCTTATTACTTAAAAGGATAAGACCCGGTGCTCATCTGTGGAGTGCTGGATGAGGCACAATCAGCAGCACAAAGAGAAGCTTTGCACAGTAAAGAGAGGTCAGTGGGTGTTTAGTACAGATGAGTCATAATGGAGTCCCATTGAAAAAGAGTCCTCCCTGCTAGACAATGCACAGCCCAGCACAGTGTCGTACGAGCTCACCTTTGGTGCCTGACACCCCCCTTTCATCGTCTGAATCCTTCAGAGTTGATGGTCAATGAGCAAATGTAGGAGGGGTGCTTTTGTGATGACGTGTTGCATCCTGTCAAGCTGTTTGAATTCGGCAATGATCATGATGATCCGGTAGCTCCAGTGAAAAGAGAAGCATATACTTGTTGAGCAACTGTGTTCTGCCATGCAACAGCCTTAAATAATATGCAGGTGCACAAAAGAGTAAGGACAGGGTCAATGAAAAAACACTTGCTTTTCCAGGTTAGATTTGAACACTTAAAGATACATTTTGGACATCACCTTACATTTTGCACATCAGTAAGAGAAAACTGCACAAGAGAGGTAGTAACACCCTTGCAACAAATGGTGGCAGTATACTCTCGTACAGAGGGAGACCATCCGCTTTTGCAGAGAATATGTGATAAGCTTCATATAGTGTTCATGTATGACAATTCCCTCTTCACTTGTAATGGATGTGCTGCACTCATTTTGTTTCAAATGAGGGTAAAAGTTGAGTTCCACATAGAACATTGAATATATATGTATATCCAAAATAACAGAGGTTGCTGCATTAGAAACCAAAATTACAGATACATCTTTCAAAAAGGAAAATACGAATAACGAGGGCTGCATCCTTGATCCTAAACTGATTGACACTTATATTATTCCCATTTGAATACATTTTAATGTAAAATTACACCTGAGTATACAATTAATTCTTCTTGAATAGAACCCAAAGTCAATTTGTCGTGTCTGGGAGAAAATATCAGCTAACACACGAAGGCCAACTGAACTTTGAAGGGACTTTTTTTTGTGTGTGGCCGTGCACGTTTGTGCATGTTCTTCTTTGGTCATGTATGGACTTCCGGTCCACTGGATACAGAGCAGCCAGTTAATTGGATCCTTTCAGAGCTGCTCACCTCGCAGGCTCAAGAGTTGCCATAGGAAATAGTATCCTGGCAACAGCACTAACCTGAGCAAAGACAAAGTAAGGTCATGCAGACAACAAGATGTGGTACAATATTCCCGAACAAGTCATTTCATAACCTCTGCTTGCAAGAAATTCACTATAATTGTGTCGTACTTCTTTGTATTATTATTCCGTATAACATTTGGTGGGAACACACATTACTCCTGCAAGGCTCCATTTAAGAGACTTTTTTGTTCAGTCTTTTTTTAATATCCACATGTTTGGATGTCATGCATAATGCTTTTAATGTGCCTGCTTCTTCCGGTGCACTATCAATAATATGATTGAAAAGAGCTCTTATCTGAGATCCATTCATACCTCCTGGAAAAAAAGCATGTTGGTACCCGGGATGTAAGGGAAAGGGTTACATATTGTTGAGTTAATAGCACTGCGTTGGTTTTGAGTAACTTTAGAAAGGTACTGGAATGAATGCTGAAACTCCTTGTCCCTGATCGTCCTCATGAACAGCCTGGATGTTGCCACTGTTGCCATGGAGACTATCAGGGTTGATAAAGGGGTCCAGATTGTTTGTCTTGTGTACATACAGGGTCCTTTTGGACATTAGGCTATTCACCGGATTCGCAGGCAGCCTTGCAATAATTAACAGTGAATTGACTCATTTAGTAAACTGATTACAAGGTGTTTAAAGTGAGTTAAACAGACAACCAGTTCTTTTGAAAGTTAAGGTGGCCGACATCACTTTTTCCCCAACTTGGTAGCACAGACTCAGACTGCTCCCTAAAAGTGCTGCTGTAGCATTTACTAATAGATTTAGCTTTGCATCCCATAACATTGATAATTAGCCACTTTGTGCAATCACAGAATTGACTGTAATTGTAAGACTCACATGTATATCAAGTTGCTCTATTTGGCTATAATTTGTGCACTAAATGCTAGTGTCACTATGCTGACATGCTTATAGCAGGTATAATGTATACCATCTTCAACGTCTTGATTTGGCGTGTTAGCTCAGCATGCTAATATTTGCTGATTAGCACTTTACGCAAAGTAGACTACACCTGGGGCTTGTAGCATTCACTAATAGCTGCATTATAATGTTAAAGCTTGCACTCTAATTACATTGATACTTGGCCATGATGTACAATCAGAATTTTCTGGACAAACAATTAATAAATTAAATTATAATATTCTATATTCTACAGCAATGCTACCTACTCTGTTACTTCAGAGCTAAATGCTAATGTCACGATGCTGGCATGCTTATAGCCGGTATAATGTTTATCATATTCACCATCTTAATTTGGTGTGTTAACTTAGCATGCTGCCGGTTGCTAAATAGCACTACACATAAAGTAGGCTATAATTGGGGCTGATGTCAACAGTCTATGGTAATTGGTCATCTTGACCTGAAAATGGCGCTGTATGAAAAGTCAACGGATTAGAAAGGTATTACCAACATCCTGAAGGGAGCATGAATATGTGTGGATTAACTGCAATTAACTGTGAACTGCTCTTGCAGACTCACTATTGTCTCTTGTGACCACATTGAGCCTCTTTGTTCCAGCTGATTTTACTGGACAAAATGTCATCCACAATTCATTATTCAAGCTGTCTGCGTTCCAGTTCAACCCCTGGGGTTAGCATATGGTCTGAAGGTAAGACTAGTGGTAATACCCTACAGAAAAAAACACCTCTCAAGAGGCTGCTGGCATTTAGCTATGACGCACAGACACAGCTGTAATCCACCATATTTGACTTCTTGTCTTTCAGAGGTAAAGGAGCCACATCAGGAGGGAAAGTGTGAGAAAAAGAATGTGTGTGTAAGAGAGAGAGAGAGAGAGAGAGAGAGAGAGAGAGAGAGAGAGAGAGAAAGACACACCAATAGTGTTAGATATATATAAGTGCTTCTTTCAAATTTGTGAGTGACCGTATAAAATCAACCCCACAGTCCTTATCATTCCTGCTCCCTGTGCTGATTTCCTGAGTGGTCCGTGATCGCTTTAAATATGTATTGGCAGTCAAGAGAAACAGACAAGCCTTGCTTTCAGGTCTGTTGTGCTCCGAGAAACAAGAGTATCATTTGAGCTGAGAACATGCTGTGCCACAGCTGAAAACAATGGATGTAGCTCATCTTCAGAGCTCAAGTTTTGTTCTCCAGCAAGGATATGAAACTCACAGTTTCGTAACAAACAGAGCAGGACACACAGTACCTTGTTATTAAGACTGGTTATCTCTGAGTACTTCTTTGGGGTGTAATTATGAATATTATACATTTTAAACTCATACTTTCAATGTTAATAATATGAATATAAAACCTTATAGGATTATAAGATAGTTCTTATGATATGGGAGTATTCATTACATCAACACCACGAAATAATTCAGAGTCAAGAAAACTATTTCAGTATTCTATTTAGCAGCGGTTCATATCACATGATCTTCTTTTCCCAGTTTTGTACATTCTATTTCTCTCTATACAAATCTTAAAATCAATTAATTTTGTTAAGGGACCAGAATTGATGATGTCTGATTATACAATTCCATGACAATGCTGACGAACTCGTGTGTCATGTGATTAAAAGCTCCAAAACAGCTACTAAATGGACCTTGTGACGAGAACCTGTTGCTGTTTCCAAGTGTTATTGCTGGAATCGTGGTTTGTGATACTTTTATTGTGCTCACACCTCCATGTAAATAATAGTATATTACATAACATATACAGGCATAAAGCTGATGTTGAGTGAGCGGGTGGTACTTTAGTGACTTGCTTGTCGACAGGTTGCACTGATACTACAAAAGACATGACTGCTTCCAGAGATTTAATCCATAAACCAATCCATAACTGTCTCTCTAATTACTGATTCTGTCCAGCAGCTCAGATAAAATGTCACCTCACAATGTCATACAGGTGACATGCAGATTTCAGCATTAATGGGTTCATGCATAAAGCGCCAAAGTTTACTTTCACTGCTCCCTTCATCCTTTTCTTGTTGTCATTGTGCTGTATCGTAATAACAATAATTACCTCTTCAGAAATTAAAATACATTAAAATACCTCCTCTGTCTGTTCTTTCACTTCTCTTTGGGAGTTTAAAGACCTTCTCTTCTTCGCCCAAAGGATTAGCATCTGCTGTTTCTATAGCAACAGCCTTCAATTAAGAGACAGCCAGGACCTCGCTGTTACTGCCAGCAAGGTACTAATTGATACTGGATTTCACGTCGCGAGGGGTAGGGGGTTGAGATGAGAAGTAAGAGTTGTGTGTATGTGTGTTGGATGATGGGGGGTGGTTAGTCATCAGCTTTAGGATGTTATTAGCATTGGGACTCTGTTGTTCACACACACACACACACACACACACACACACACACACACACACACAC
>NW_022280065.1:2159625-2184196 GCF_004355925.1 Anarrhichthys ocellatus | reverse complement strand
ACACACACACACACACACACACACACACACACACACACACACACACAGAGAAAGAGAAAGAGACAGTATTTGCATATATGTACTAATTATTGTGATTTTGATTGGATTTGATTTTCTAATGGCTGTTGAGGAGAGAAAGGCTGCATCCGGATAGATATAAAACATGCAATAGTCTAGTCCTCTTTGTAGCTGCATACAAACTGTCTATGTGTGTTTATGTTGGTATACACTATAACTGACAGCTGCAACCAATTGTACCTATTAACATGGGTTAACAGATTATACTTGTAAATTCCCTTTTTCTGCATGTTATCTATTCTGTCTGTCTCCAGTTCATCCATTTTCAGTCAGTCTGTCTTCTTGCTCACTGATTGCAACTTCCTTCAGGTCATGACATGAAGGAAATAGGCCACTGTCACTCCGATGGTATCTTTTTGGAGTCACATTTCAGATGCTGCAAAATTGACTCCAACACGCACAATAGTGCTCTGATTTGCCATGAGCAGGCTGCACAGACTTTACACTTTTGGTGTGAAAATAAATTAGCACAAAATGTTCCATAAAGCTTTATAAATATAGCTTTATACGCAGTGAACAATGCAGTGAACGATGCAGTGAACGATGGCATCTACAGTAAAGCATAATTTGCACACAAGCCAGTCTGCTCTCCAGCTGACCTCACAAAATGAGCAGCGCTTAACAAATGGAGGATGTAAATCTCCTTTTGCGTATGCCTTGCAGCAGAATTACAGCAAACTGGTTCAATTAAAACGAAGAATGAGAGCTGATTATATGGAGGAGAAGGAAAGCAGAGTGGCAATACTGCAGACAAAACTAAATTTATACTGTCGACAACATGTCCTATTTTTAAAGAGGTCAGAATCATATTCTGGCCTCTGTCAAATTTGTTTGTTTTTTCATTACTCAACTTCACAGGTTTTTTTCCCCTCTGTAATGATTTGCCTCCCTGCAAAGCATGAAAATAGAACAGAGGAGAATTGCACTTTTATCATCTTAAGAGATTGCTGTTTCTGTACCTGCAAATCACGACTATATTTAGACAGCAAAACGTTTGCCAGAGGCTTTAAAACAGCATGGGTTCAAAATCCATTTCTACTTGTAATGTCTCTAAGCATATTGCCATATGACATTTAAAGTTAGTAATTTCAGTTCGTATGATTGTGATTTCACTTTTTAACTTCTACTTTTAGGTGCTGATCTGATTTTCGTGCTTTAGATATCTGCAGGAGAAGTTGTTTGTTTCAACTTGTATTTCATCATTATAATGAGTCTGCCTACCAATAATCAAGGAGTCTTCATGTAATATAGTTTTGTTTTTATTAGAAATAAGTCACATTCATTTTGTGCTGTGAAAACTGTACCAATACAGGAGGTAAAACAGAACACAAACAATGTTGTGACAAGGAAATACAAATGGGTATTCAGTACAAGTAACTCGAGGTATGATTGGGACACAGGACTTTGATGGGGAAGGGAATTTGGCTGGTAGTACATACTATCGAGTTACTGACAGGGTTATCAAAAACATACTGTTACAGAGACATAAGGTTCAATTACTCATCGCTACAAGGCGGAGAGTAATAACAAATATCCTGAAGCACAGTTTATATTCATAGGCTATCATTCATTCTATATAAGTACAGTTATCTACCTGTCACAGAGAGCTCCAAATATGAAGTCTTGTGCTAACAAATCTCTAGTGAATAAATTCCTTGAATTACTAACACAGATTTGTTATACAATATTCTCAGAATGCTCTGTAAATATGAGGAAGATGGTATAAAAGTGTTGAAACATTGGTAAGAAAACATTCTGCCTAAATCATTAAATCAGTCTTGCTTGAGCATCAAGCGCCCATCATACTGCGTTATTTCACACTGATGGCGGAAAACACAAATGTGTTGAAGTCTCGAGGACCTGGCGCTGCAGTGGAAGTCATATCAGCGCCAGGAACCTCTGCTCGGTCCAGGAGTCCTGCAAGGCTGAGAAACCAAAAGGGCACTGATGAAAGGTCTCGCTGACCCCTTGAATCCACATGTATGACATGGAAGAGCCTGCATCTTGTGCCAGCTGAGAGGGGCTGGGTTTCCAACCGGACCACACCTCCTCACATTTCAACCCAGCGTTTCCCCAGAGTGCACTGCTCTTCCTGTGTGAGAGTCTGTGTTCAACCTGGTGCTGGTGTTTTGGTATTGAAGCAGAATGCTGGAGAAACCAGGACATTTTGGGTAACGAACCAACTCCATGCAGTCCACATGGGCTCACAACACATTAAAGATGCATTGAATCTTTTTTTCTTTTTTGGAGCCTAATGCTGTGGGTCACAGCACAAAACAATATAAATTGTGCCTGACAGTCATGAAGGGGAAGAAAAATCTAAATATAGACTATAAAGTCAATAATGACAATAACAATGCTAATCATAACACTGAAAATAATGATTGGAATAATAATAACCATGGTGAAAACAGCGGTGAGACGCTCCACCAGTATGATTACGCCTGCTCTCCAGAAGAAGAGTCATTTTCTCAGTACAGAGAGTCTCATGGAAGAGGTTCATTTTAGTCTGTTTGAAGAAGTTCCAGGTGTGAAGTAGAACAAACAAACAAATAAACCAAAATATGTGTATACCAAAGTGCAGTGTGTTGGACTCCAAGCATGAAACTGGCCCCTTATGCTCTTTTGCCTTGTCCTATTTTGGAAGGTGAGTTGGCTGGAAGAGGAGCAGCCAAGAGTTTACGGTTGTTCCTCCCGAAAAGCGGGGAGGACACGCCGCTTTACATCATCTAATTTTTCTCCAAAGTTCAGTTGAAGGAAGAAAGAAGCAGAGACATGTTGACCACATCTTCTGAACCCTGGCTGAAGAGATCAGGAAACTCC
The DNA here is from genome assembly GCF_004355925.1 of Anarrhichthys ocellatus. Classification (NCBI taxonomy): domain Eukaryota; kingdom Metazoa; phylum Chordata; class Actinopteri; order Perciformes; family Anarhichadidae; genus Anarrhichthys; species Anarrhichthys ocellatus. The sequence continues at coordinate 2,181,295 of NW_022280065.1, read as the reverse complement.
CAGTGAAGTGGTAATGGAACCATAGCCAGTCCCGGTCAATGGAAACCACTGATCGCTCTGCTAACCCTTTGACATTCAGAGCACTCTGACACAAGATGCTCTAAGTCCGCACAGAGACGCTACATTAAACATCCCACCACTACCACCACATCCACTCCTCCAGCACTCCTTCTCTCCCTTCCTTCCTGCTCTGGTTGAGGGTTTGAAGACATTGATTCTGGGACCTACTATCTCCCATCCTCAGTTTCCTTTCTATCCATAGAGGATCCAATTCCTAAACCAAAAAGGTGAACAAGGTGAAATCAGGTGGCTTCTCTGGCCCCCCTCTTCCCCCTCAGACCTCTGTCTGCAGGTCGATGATGTCCTGCCCCACCAGAGGGATGGTGGTGCCGGCCTTCTCCCACTCCACAGAGTGCAGCTCCAGAGGCGAGGCAGCAAGGGGCTCCAGGTCTTTACGCACCCATGCAGGGGGCGACTGCTGTATTCCCCGGACTCCCTCCCACGGCCTCTCCAGAGGACCCTGCTGTTTGTCCTGTTGAGGAACAAAGATGAGGCACTTTAACACTGGTGTCAGCCATCAGCCCATAGAAAATTCCTGATTTAATCAAAATGAAATGGGATCCATTACATCAGAGGTGATTTTCTAATAATGAAAGTAATTTTTGTGATTTGGGGAAATTATTCCTCCTTGAGGCAAAGTGTAATATCTGATTATGTGTCTGGCAGTAAAATTTGAGATTGTGAGTTTGTATATAAACACTCACGCTGTGGTTCGTTTTGTCACTTCCTCCTGAAGACACACTCCATCTCACAGACTGTAAGAAGGAAGGAAGAGAATACATCCTTAATCAAATGACCTCAAAGTAATGACAACCATAGTTTAATACACAAATCACTGGTTGTTTTATAAGGTCATTATTACAACAAAAAATGTTGTTTAACGTTAGAATTGCCTCTGTTATCTCCTGAAAATGAACGCCTATGCAAATGGATGATCAGCATCATATAATAATATGTTACCTTGCTGTCAGAAGCAGGTGACTCCCTGTCTTTCTCAGCATGATGCAGCTTCCTGTTTAGGTCCTGGAACATGTTCTGGTGGCGTTTCTTTGTGTGCATTATTTTCTGGAGACAATGAAAACAAAAAAACGTTTTACTCTCAAAATATAAATGCTTGCTATGAAACATTCAATATGCATCACATTCCATTCATAATGTTTTTAAAAGCCAGATTCTAAACAATATTTACCTCAAAGTCCAACTCAGCATAACGGGATTTCTGTCTCTGCAAAGACAACAAACGACAAAGAAAGTTGGTTTAGCTTCAGATAGATGTTAGAAACATTGCGCACAAATGCATAAAACAAGTATTCTGCAAGAGGTCACACTATTCCATCTCCTCTTACCTCCAAGGAGCTCATGGACAGCGTGGAGATGGTCTCACTCTTGGACATCATGGAGTTCATGGACTCAAAGGTGTTCTCCAGGCTGCTGTGGGTGATGTGAGACTCACTGGACATGTTGTGAATGTTCTGGATGGGCGAGTCTCTCTCTGAGTACGACACGCTGACCTGGTCAAGGGGGATGGACTTGATCCCGAAGGCAGCCTGGGGCTCGGCAAAGGGCCCGCTGAGGTGCATTAGCCTGGCCTGTGGCAGCTGCTCCACGCTGATGTTGTATTTCATGGGGTCATCCTTGGGCTTGGACCTCAGGGTGGAGGTGGTGTTGGGCATGAGGACGTAACTGCTGCCATCGGAGATGCTTCCCTCGGCCTGAGCCCGAGCGAGATCGGCGTCCAGCTGCTTGAAAAGCTCCCCCTCGCACACGTACACGGGTTTCCCGCAGGATGGGTCGACTCCTCCCGCCAGTCGGCTCTTCTCTCTCTTCAGGGTGAGGGTGTGGCTGGAATATTCGGGAAGTGCCTGCATGTGGCACTTACTCGGGTTGGATGGCAAGGTGTGGAAGTTGGAGCCCATGGGAAGAGGCAGCAGAGGTGGAGGCATTTTCTCTTCAGAGGAACTCTTCATTCCTTTTAAGAGAAATGGTACGAGAGAGTTAAAAAACAATAAAGAACCACGTCACACCTGAAAGATTGGTCAAATAAATATGTTCTCTTTTTATGCATGATCAGATGTTTTAAGTGCAAGGCTGACAGAAATTTAAATGCAAATGGAAAAATGGTTAAGAGCATGAGGAAAACGCTGATGTAAAAGGGTCTTCACCTTGTCTGCTTGAATCTCCATCCTTTTCGTTGTCAGACTGCTGATAAAAGAATAAAAAAAATTCTATCAGTGCATGAAATCTATTTACATATTCATTTTGGGATAAAATGCAAGAGGCACTCAAGACATTAAAAAGGCAATAAGCCAAGAAATTTACCATAAGCTGATTGTGGCCATTGTGAACGGAACTGCCAGAATCTCCATTGCCGTCGTCCTTGCGGTCGACCACTCTGCACTTTACAGCTTCTTGAACCTAATGGATGGAGGGAAAACTTCAGGAAATTGCACTCGGATCACAGCTCATGTGACATCATCAAGAAAAACAAAACAACTACAAGCAACATTCCTTTTTATTTACTTCATCTCGTCTAAATATTTTTCCTTACCTCTCTACGCAGGATGCAGTGAACCATGACAATGATGAAACCCTCCAGAGAGTCGAAGACGGCAAAGAGGATCTGGAAGAGGGCAGAGCGGCGGTCGGTCATGGCCAGTACGGCAGACATCCAGGTGAGGGCCAAGAGGGGCAGAACCACGCAGGAGCTCCACAGTGATGCTCTGCAGGAAGAAAAACAACAGATTAGAATCAAGGCACTTCTGTTTCTCTGCTGCCAGAGCTCTATTCCCTCCTGTTGTTTGATTGTGAGGCTTGATATCAAAGCACATCATCAATATACCTGTAATGGCACTGATGAGGGCGATAAGCGCAATAGTCTGGTGTACAGAGAAGATCAATAGGACCTACCCTGCTCTCTCCTTCAGCTTCACATCGGTGATGCCGTCCTTGGATACCAGCTTGTTGAAGACCAGAATACCAATGACCATATTCACCTGTGATTGCAAAAGGAAAAAAATGGATGAGACAATGTAATAATAGGTAATGCATTTATACAAGCAGACTACGTATTGTGATGGACTGGGACGTGAAAGTCAGAAAACGTACCAAAACAACAGCTGCAGCAGGGCCAACAAAGGAGTAGAGGAGTCCGCCCTCAAGAGACAGCCAGCAGCTACAAAAGAGAAGGAGGAAGAATGTTAATGCTTGTGCTAAGGGATGAGCTTTTCAGAATAAATGCAGAGAAAAGAGACAGCCCGAAAAGGGAAAAGGTTGAGACGAGACTCACTAGTTGACAGTGCCGTATCCCTTGGCTTTGGTGAAACCCACAGACACAGCCACCACCAGTGCAGGAAGGCCTGCAAGATAGAAAATATGCAAAGAGGAGGGAGACAGTTAGAACCCGAGAAGATAAAAATCCTGCGAGAAAAATGATGCAACAGAGGTGGGAAAAAAAAGAGAGAAAGACAGGTGCTCTTACCCCAGCCTAAGCATAAGAAGCGCTTGCGGATGATGCGGTTGCGCAGACGACCAGTGACAGCCATGTAGGACTGCCAAGCTTCTGTCAGCACCCAGCAGAAAGAGGAGAGGAAAAAGAAGTGCAGGAGAGCAGCAACGAGAGTGCACACCACCTGTAGGATCCCAGAGGGAACGAGGGACAGAGAGGAAAGATGAGAAATCTGTGTCATTGGCGCTGCTGCTTCCAAAATCCCCAAAGCAGTGAGTTTCAGAGAGGTTTAAAAGAGAGGTTAGGATAGGCTGGAAGAGTGCCTTACCTTGTTGCGAGCTTGAGTTTGTCCGATGAGAATGAGGGCATTGGAGCATATAATGGAGAGGCAGAAGTTGATGAGGATAACGGAGCGCTCGGAGCGGATGTACCTGGGGTTTTGAAAAGGGAGAGGAAAAGGTTTAGGGATGAGTGGGTAGAGGAGAGAGAAACCAGAGTGTGCAGCGTATAACATTAGAGGCCAACATGGCGGACTTTGCTGGTAGGGTTACTTACTTCCACACGGAGACGTAGATGATGATGAGGAGCAGCAGGGTGAGAGAGGAGACCCCACAGCCAACGATGAGAGTCACGGACGGGAGCAGTGACTTGTCCATGATCTACAGAGAGGAGACAAGACCAAATATGCCGGTTAGAGCTGATTACAAACACACGCATTCATTCAGAGGGGAAACCAACACTGAGATCCACACACACACACACAGACACACATACGTGCACGAGCGAAGCCTCTGGGTGTGCGCTATCTGGAAGAGCAGACGGCTCCCTGTAGGCAAACCGTTGAATGGCACAATCAGGCCACGGCTGAGGCAAGGTGACCCCAAGGTGAACATGTCAGAAAGATGGAGCGGCAAACCAAACAAATGGTCAGGGTCACTGCATATCTCCAGCGAGCTTTTGAGTCAGCAAATGAGGCGAGGAGGATACTGCACATATATCTCTCTCCACTAAGCAAAGAGGGGGGTTGTTATATTCCCAGGGGCAGTTCAGGGGTGGGGGGGGGGGTGGGGGTTGCTGTGGCCAGTCATTAGTATGAGCTGTAACAGCAGCCGTCTAATCATAGACGGACATCGTGAATGCCTCTTTTTCTCTCGCCTTTAGCTGTGTTTCAGCATTTTCTCGCTAGGCTGGTGTTTCTGTGCCGACCAGCGTCTCCTCGCCCGTCTCTGCAGGAGTGGACAGGTGGACCATTATCACCTGGGCATTAATCTGCTACCACTTGCCCTCTTGATCTCTGATGGCAGCTTAGCGCCTGCCACTGCCAGCGGCGGGGACCGTCCCATGTTTCAAACAGCCGTTGCACCGAATCTCTGGGGGAGGAAACCGAGGAGGGATTGTCTTTTGCCCGTCTTCCCTGCTGCTCAATCATCTGGAGGGCTGATGGGTCACACACAAATCTCAGCTCCTTGAGACTTCACAAAGCCCTCGCTGCCTGGCTATCACACCTACAATCCCCCAGCAGCTAATTGTGTGGTTTCACTGCGCCCATAATCCTCAGCCGTCTCACATCTACACTCGCGGTTTTAATACGGTTTTGAGTTAATCTAACACCTCTGATCATGTTGTCATCACCGCAAAACGTGTGAGCTGGATGAAAATGGTTCAGGCTTCAGATAATTGACAAATGTCTGATTATATTTTTGATAATGCATTGAGGGTGGAAAGAGGGGTAAAGGGCTAAGTGGCTCCAAAGGTGAGTGAGAAAATGTCCTCAGATCTAATAAATCTGCAGGTATCAAATTAGCACGGATAGAGGGGGAAGGACCAGACACTGCTTTGGCCTTCATTTGATTCATGACGGCCATAAATCCTCATTTTGCAAGCGTATGTGAAGCCTGGCTTCAACTACGTTTGCCATTGTTAATAGAGAATGGTGCAACTCTGAGCCTCAAATGACTGTTTCTCTCCACCTCCATATGTGCTCCACATAGGCTTTTCTGATACCCAAGCACAGCTGGTGAAGTCCAGCCGATGGCAGCCAAAGACTAATTTAGTGTGGCAAATTTGTTTCAAAATCTATCCAGCAACATCAGAAGCGCCCCAAAACAGATGGCAGATAGCAGTGCGGTGAGCTGTCTTTTTGCTTCAGCCTTTACTGAGTCTGGGGAGAGAAACAAAATAACAAGGGCGATACAGTATGTTCTGTTCCCTCTCTTCCCAATCTCTATATCTGGGTTGATGCTTGCACCATGGGCCTCCGAGTGAAATTCAGACAGCCAGTTTGACCTAAATATGAAGCCTGTCTTCTGCCTGTCCTTGACCGAATCACATGTTCTCATTTTAAACAAATGTGCAGAGAGACCCGTAACCAATACAGATTTTCTGCTGTTTTTAGTTTTTTTAATTGATTAACCCAGTGGTCAAGGGCATCTGTTGTAACTGTGTGGGCTGCTCCCACTGGACCATCATGCTTCCAACACACATGAGGCTACAGGACTCCTGAAATCAGACCATATCGAATGAGCGCTAACACACTGCAGTATCTGACTGTTTTTCACACCTCCTTTCTCTCTCTCTCTCTCTCTCTCTCTGTCTCACGCGTCTCGCTGGTGTTCTTCATACGGCTTGTAGAAAGACGTTATTGAAAATGTCCCCGGCACACATCAAATGATGGCTAGAGAGGTGGAAGGAACCATCTATGCATTACCAGACGTCTGTCTCTCATTGGTCCGCCTCTCTGGCATTTTCAGCCTCTCTGCTGTGGCCGAAGAGGAAGAATAAGTAAGGGGGGGGGGGGGGGTGGATGTAATCGAGAATTCTGAGATACTGGCAGACTGGAATGATTGGCGCAGCTGCCTTTTTACTGTTGCAGGAGGTTGAAAGGAGGGGGTATGTGCAGCATATAACAAATATGGGAGGAGCTGTCCAGACTGGCAAAAGCAAGACAAATCAAATCTTACATTTAAACAACAGGTTGCGGAGAATGAAAAGCAGTAGAATGAGCTTAGCAGCAGAAAAACACTGCAGTCCATATTCATGAGTTGTTTTGCCACTCACAGCACACTAAATAAAGGAGACAATTACCAAAATGCACATTTAAAATGTACATTTCCTCAAACTAACAGACATCTGTTGATTGTATTTTGTGTGTGTGTGTGTGTGCGTGCAGCAGCAGTCAGATGCACGGCGGAGATAGACAGATCATTTCCTCTGTGCTGGGGGGCTGTTCATAGATGAGGTGTGTGTGTGTGTGTGTGTGTGTGTGTGTGTGTGTGTGTGTGTTTCTCCTCAGACTCTCAGTTATCAAGAATCACACAGGCCGAGTTTGCGCTGCAGAAGCCGTTGCCACGGCAACTGGAGAACGAGCAGCTCTCGAGCCAACACAGTCTACGGGGAACATTACACATTGTCTTTGCGCATGAAACACATCGATGCGTAATGACAAATTTCGGTAATAAAAGCATTCGGAGCCCACAAGTTTCCCCTGCACTAACACTGTGTACTTAATTTGACATGCATTAGTCAAAAAGCATGCATAATCAGACATTACATAGAAACCCTGATTGCACAATCATTTAAAAAGTAATTTTGAGTGATTGAATAAAACAATTGGGGTTCAATGTTTCATATGTTTCATGCAAGCAACTGCATTCGTTATTTCCCATATGGTCCGATAATATGTATTTAGTCGATTATGCAGCTGATTGCAAGCAAATAAGCACCAATTAACGCGCTCGTGCACAATCGACACGCCAATGTGCAATTCATTACGTCTTCGTTTTGAAAAACGAAATGCAATTCCTCCATATCAACATGTTGCTCGGTTGTTTCCCCTCAATATATACATTCAGGCTGTAATTCTCCGATCGGCAGAACCTGCACGGAGACAAAGAGCTGCTGGCAGGCAGCGCTACAGCAAACCGCTCGAAAACAACAAGTCCTGTCCGTTCACAATGCACCGCATTCACACGCAACACCGCACGAAACATTTAAGACAAGAAAAACACGATCACTATTGTTAAAAGACAGAAGACTTACAGAGTCGAAGTTGACGCGCGCTAAAATGGCGAAGGTGGAGAGGCTGTCACACACGCATTTGGTTCTGAATGAATGAACAGGGACCGCTCTGCAGCTCCGAGCAGACCAAGACCCAAGCAGAGAAGAACTGCACAGGGAAGGAGTGGGAAAGGACGGGTTAGGAGAGGAGAGATCTCACAAATCTCTTATGTGAATGTCACATTTTTCTCTGTATGGTGGAAAACATATTTAGAGCATGGCCAATGAGAGTTGAATGTTAATTAGCTCAGCGCAGACAAACACACATTGTTATATACAAATGTAATACTTAAATATTTGTGATCCAGTGTGAGAAAAATAAACATTATTTCCAATTAACTGCATCTCATGCAGGAAAGCCTTGATGATGGCTTTTCACATTTATGTGATTAACAGCCACCTGCACCATGATTAATGAAGATAGACCTTCATAAATCTCATTATTAGCATAATCTGGATAATTTATTGACACAGGCAATCTTTGCTCAGCAAACATGAGATGATTGGCAACACTTGGCCTGTGCACTGGGGGGACAAAGGACAACATGTTCCCTCTTTTGAAAAAGATGGTGGAGAATGTGAAGAGAATCTAATTTCCATAGGTCTTCCATAATCTACACTCCAACTGATTCATGATTGTATTTATGCAGTCTATAACAAAATAGAAATGACTTTTCACATAATACAGCTGCCACGATTATCCTCAATAATACTGTGCCAAGCCCGATCAGCCAAAATGATTACCTTACAAGCAAAAAGTAAAATCAATAAGTGCTTCAATTGAGGCCATCTTTTAAATGAGATGCACTTAAAGTCTGACATCAGCTTCTACAAATCACTGAATCCAAAACATTTTGTTCAGAACTTGTACTGAGATCTGCCTTTGTGTGTGAACAGCGTTGGCAGCAGATGCCAGTGAGCACAGAGGAGGTCGAGGCCATGAGCGGCACCCTCAGGCTCTGACTGACTGGTGAATACAGAGGGGCATCATAGCCAGTAGGTCCAGCCTGGTGCAGAGTGTCATGGGGCGCTCAGCCTCGGGGCAAAGGCATCGTGGCGGTTAACTGGAATGGCGTCTAAGCAGGCTTGGCTGCACAGTTTAATGTGTGTTATGTTCGCACTGTCGTATCAGGCAGATGGGTTAAATGTTGTGTGATGCAAAGAAAGCCAAATTATTCAGTTACATTTTCATTTCTTATCTGTCCTCCACAAGTGTACAAAACTATCTAAATGCTAACAGTCCCCCTGTGTATTCTTCAGGAGGGCAGAATGGACCTGGGGCTGATTGATCCAGGCCAGCAGGAGCTCCTGTCATAAGTTGTTCAAATGCATCTAAGCATCTTTAAAAACTCCCACGTGACAAAGCCATTAACCCCGGCGATGAGATATGAACATGACTTAGAGGCGAAGGAGGGAGGGCCGTCATTGTCTTTAGATTGACACTCTGCAGTGTGACCTATACGTACGCTGCGATGGGTTTGCATTAAGTATGTCAGACAGAAGAGGGAGGCCTAGTGCTCCTGGCTTGGAGAGATGGGTCAACATGTTGTAGCATTGCTTTGTCCTCCTTGTCGGCAACGATGGACATGAAAAAAAGGATGAAGCACTACTGCTCTCTCTGAGGTGAGTGTAGTTCTGGGGGGGGGGGGGTTTACATGTTCATATGCAGTGACAGATGCATGACTGATGTCAGCTACAAGTGAAGAGACAAACAACAACAAACAAGTGTGGCTTACAAGGCCACCCGGGACAAAAAATAGATGGTTGGACGTACGTTCAAGAAGAAAAACAACTGTGGTCAACACTTACGTTTCACTGTCGTCCCATGAGAGGCATGTCTCATTGATGGTGCCCTAAAAAAAAAGAGAGGCAGATGGAGAAGTCAGTTTGAGGAGTCTCTGCAGAAAAGGGAAACGTGTAGGTAGGGGTGGTGTAGAAACGTGCTAGATGCAACAACTTGCTGCCAGCCACCTGACCACAGTTCTCGTCACCCTAACTGTAATGCACACACAAAACTAAAAACAGCTCGTTCTCGGCTGCAAGGACTAATTACTGCGCATGATTTCTCATCATCGTCAACTGGCCGTTTGGTTCAGCTGTGATCTTTGCCGGGTTTCAACCGACACAAGTATAAGTAAAAGTCACAGTGTCACTGCAAATGTCAACAGAATGTCAGGCTCCGTGTACAAACACCCAGAGGGGGGTTGATATTTTTCATAGGGCTCCATTAGATTGGGTAACCATTAGGGACTTACATTGAGGAGGTGGGGGAACTCGATCTCAACGGGGGTGGACAGGAGAGCCGGGGTGGGGCTGACGATCACTGTCACCACCTTGGAGTTGAGGAGGGTGGTGTTGCTGCGGAGAAAGAGAACATTACACAGTCAGCGTCGTCCATGTGAGTCATCATGGTTGAAGGAATATGGTCATGGTGTGACATGAGCTATCTGCAGGGCCTTACAATAAAAAAAGTAAATGTGCAGCGAGTGAGGCGCCATCTGGTGACGATAGAATATATTTCATGGAGGGCCAGATGCATACATGTAAAAGCAGAGTAATCGAATTACCTCTGGAAGGACAGAATAGAGCCGAGGTTTCTGTAGAGGACGATGCCGGTCACAAAAGCCTCGTTGCCATCTGGAAAGACCAAAAAGTCAGCTTAGACTCAAATTCACAAGACTGCACATTGGTTGACGCAGAAAAATGATATCTGTCTAATCTTACCAGCCTGTTCAATGGACAGAGCATCACGGGACACTGAGATCTTCTCTTCAGAGGTCCTAACCCAGTCTAGCATGCCCCTCCAGCCCTTCACAGGGAAGGTGAAGTTGGAACTTGTGGTTGTCGGGCGCTTGTGGATGCTCAGCACTGAGAAGGACATAGATAGAGAGAGGGGGGAGGGCTTTGTTAGTGAGCAGCAGTTAGAGGTCACAGCTTTTTTGTACACTGTGTTAGTTGAAGAGTCGACTAATGCCAAGGACATTTTGGTTTGATGCGTCATGTGTGTAGTCGTTCTCAATTACATCCTGTGAGAATGTCACCTTCACTGAGATCAAACAGTCACACAAGTCACAGAGAGTGGCTCAGAGTGTGAAATCTACAGTTATTTGCAGTATTTGACAGATTGATAAGTTTGTGTAATAGCCATGTTGTGCAATGCAAAAGATACTTGCACAACATTTTGGAGATGGCACAAGTAATATGGTGTAGCTGATGGACTGTCAGAGTGATAACTGATGCATTCTGCTGCTGCCTATATGGACTCAGATTCTCAAGCGAGATTGAGATTGATGTATTCTCCGGCTGGCGAGGGGACAAATCATCCTGACTAGACATGAGCAGAGAGCAGCTGACAGAGGAAGTTAGGGCTCACCTAAATTCTCGGTGACTTCGTAAATGTCCTGAAAGCCGCTCATTTGATTACCGATCATGTTCACAATGTCCTCAACAAGGCGGAGGAACTGCTTGATGTTGGCACCCATCTGGATAAAGGAAAAAAAAGAAAAGAAAGGGAAAGGAGGAAAAGTCAGAAAGAGGGAAAATGGGTAAAAAGCAATAGGGGCTCATGCATGATATGCAATTTACACAATTAAGGTAATTAATTAACATAACCGAGCCCTTAGGCAAGGCTCCCGTATATTGATAACATGCCCATATCTAGATTTCCTTTTCTCATGTCAGTCCAGCTTGTACTTTCAGTGCACTCAGCAGTGGAGTGAAAAAATAAAAACACACCGCTTGCTGCTATGCAACCTCAGAACTTCCTTGAGGCCATAAATGGGCAGACTGTTGAATCATACTAGTTTTTTTTTTTTGTCCTCTCCCTCTCGCTCGGTGGAAGGGAGGGCTGCCTGACGTGCATGTCTCTGACGCAGAACTGCAGCGATGTGGGCGCAAGGTGTGTGTTTGTATGCAATGTGCTGTCCGTGTCCCCTTACAACAGCCATCGGTATGTGGGATGACATGGAGACTCACAGATTGCAAAGTGGGCGTAGTGATTCTCCCAGATTCAATCTCCCTCTTTATCTCTCTCTCTCTCTCCTCCCCCCCTTCACCTTGAAGTGTTCTCTTATGCAGAGGCCTTTGAAACTCGCAATCCAGTTTTCAATCTGTGCACAAATATGTGTTTACCTGCTGCAGTGGGAGTTTTTTGTTTGTCTAACTTTTCTACACTTGCTCATCTTACTCAGGGAACTCAATTAACTGTTAGCACTGAACTTAAGTCCTAACCTAAGTGAATTTAACACTAATTTGATTTGAAGAAAGTACATCAACAGGTGGTCGAACAAGTCAAAGTGTTTAGTCTGTAACTATAACTACTGAACAAATCTAAATAAAGAGCTAGAACTAGATAAGAAATGGCGCTTCAGACATGTAATTTAACGGTGTACTTGTCTATTCTGAGATCATTTTAGCTCTTGGTGGAGCGTTAATCATTGCAAGCGTACCAGTATTGATACTCTCACATTTTTCACACAAACTTCGCATGCACACCTTGACAGTTCTCTGCCAGAATTTGTCCTGAACACAGTCATCCCATCGCAGGGACGGTAGCATTAAAAGACTCCCCTGCTCATATTCACTCTGGATCACTCACTCACACACACTCTCTTATCACGTACCAGCTGTGCCTGTTCCCATTTGTCACGATGCTCCTCCTTCAGTAAGTTGCTGATTGTCTGGACGTAGTTCTGCAGATCATTAAATGGAGGCAGAGGTGTAAGAAGGTACCAAATCTAGCTTAATTAGAAACTATTTTTGGTCAGAGAAGCATGTTTCAGAGACTGCTGCATTATATTATTCACTGATATGTACACATTTCAGCTTACCTCGACATCAGCGTTACTCAATCTCATTCTGGTTCCCTTGAACTGTTCAGTGGTGTTCTTCAGGATCTCCATGACAGCCAAGAGGTCTCCGCTGTACTTGGCGCCCTCATCGGAGGAGAATCTCAGGCGTGAAATCACCTCGGCGACCCCGTCCACGCTCTGCCCCATCTGCGCTTTGGAGTTGTAGTCCCTTGACTGCAGAAGAAAGGTCGAGAGGTTAATCTGAATCTTTGAGATTTGCTGGTTTGACTTCACTACTGGGAAATTAGCCATATGAGGACACAACAGATGAGGCATTTAGCATTTTAATTAGGCTCCATATGCGGGGCTTACCAGCATCTGAATATTCTCGTAGTTCTTGGAGACACACTTGATGTGAGTTGGGCTCTCCCAGGAGGCAAGACCTACAGCGTCCAGGCTACACCGGCGCAAAATCAGACCTGTTAATGAGAGAAAGTACAAACTTGTAATTGGCATAATGGGGGATGACACAAACAGTCTCACATATACAAATGAAAAACAGACAAAGTGTAGCCCTATCCTTGCTGTCTCTGTACCTGAAGCATCAGCAGGGCAGGCAACGGCGGCCATGTCTCCAGCGGGGGTTTTCTTCCACACAACATCTCCGGTGTTCTGCTCAGGGCAGATCTCATGAGGCTCTGTAAAGTAGCAGGGATAAGTAGAAGGATAAGTACTCTCTTTCCTGATTGAATAGTATTGTGGTGCCGCCACCTTTATGCATAGTAATGGAGTCACTAACCAGGGCATCTCTTCTCATTGCAACGCTTCTGCTCTCCCTTTTCACCGGGGCAAGGCTCTCCACCAAAGAAGGGCCCCTCGCAGACTCTCTGTCTCTGCTGGATGCCGCCACCGCAAGTCTTGCTGCAGGTGCCCCAAGAGCTCCACGCATGCCAGCGTCCATCAACTAAAGAGAACATTTCACACCATGAACTCTGCACTGTGATATGTCCAATTGATTCATCTTTTATTTGGAGAGTGACTCTTGAACAAGTGAATTTTTTTTCTTTTTTCTTTTTTCTTACTAGGGCATTCTTTCAGGAAGCAGGTGACTGACTCTTTCCAGCCACCGTGGCACTCGGAGCCCCCGTAGGATGGCCCGTTGCACTCCCGTATTCTCTGCATAGTGCCGTTGGAGCAAGAGGTGGTGCATGAGCTCCATGTAGACCAGTCATTCCATGATCCGTCCACTGGAGGGAAGCAGAGGATACACAAATACACAAGAGCGTTACAGCGAGCGCGACTACAAGACGGACCTTCAGGCCAAAGGCATCACGGCACACTCACTAATGCTATTAACGATTCAAAAGACCCACATAAGCAGAGGTTATGTGAAACAGAGAGTTAGAACTTGGTTATAAGTCTTAAAACAAGTCAAATTGGTCAGAATTAATAAAATTCTATCACGATAACAGGGCCTTTATGGACGACTCAATTTTTTAAGCCTTTCAGTTTCAAATGAAAATTGTAATCATCCCTCAGTAATGACTTTGCAGATCCTCCCTTTCAGACACTAACAGTAATTCAGCTGTAGCGCAGAGAGACATCTGTTGATGGTAACATGCAATTGCAACAAGGAAAGATACTGTTGGATAGAAAGAGAAATCCCTTTTAGGAACTACTAAACTTTGTGTGGAAAAAGCAGGAAAAATACTAACTGCAAAAACTGCAGCTGTGACTTCAAAATGAGTCAAGTCCTTTCTGCACATGAGTAGGTGGCAGAATATGAAAACTTCTAATATGTTGGGTGACCATGAGCACAGCATGAGTCACCTGCTGTTATTACAAAGCCGCTGACTAATACCCAAAGAGGCTTTTATTCTGTCAATGCGTCAGATGTAATGTCAACCTGCCACTGCAGTTGCTGTTTGTGATGACGGGGATGCCAATTCGTGGCTTAATTGTCGCTCATTAAGAATCAGTTATATTTTTTAAATAATGTGATTTTTGATACTGTATATCATCATACCACAAGTCTGCAATAAGAAGAATTTCATGGCTCACCTGGGCAGACAGCGATGTTGCAGAACTTGGTTTGTCTTGTAGGGCCGCGGCAAGGTTCTCCTCCATTCTGGGGCTGCTTGCATGTGCGGGTACGATCACGATAACCACGACCGCATGTGGAGGAGCACAGGCTCCAGGGGGTCCACTCATCCCAAGCACCATTCACTACACATTGGTAACACAGAGGGATAATATGAAGATGGAAGTTAAGAAGTGCAACTGCTTTTTTTTTAATTTACAGGCTGCACACAACAGGTACGTACATTGTTTAAACTCTCCACTAGGCAGAGCAGTCCTTCACACAATCTCTGTTATTCTCGCACAATCTATACAGGAGATTTACTTGCTTTTTGGATTGCAGCCTTTTTTCCCACAATCCAAATCTCAGTTAGTGAAAGCTCAAAAATGACTCTCTGAGTGCTTCTCCTCATCTACTTTCCCCTTTTGACTGGTGCTGGGGGAAATCATTAAGGGATAATGGCTTTTCCCTCCATTGTGTACTTCAAAGACTGTCAAAATTGTTTTTCTCTTTTTCTCCCCCTGTCATGCTCAAATTTGAGAGGAGGAACCAAGCACTCACCGGGGCAGACGACTGTGTTGTTGCAGGGCCGGTTCTCACGCAGTGGTCCCGTGCACTGAGTGGTGAAGGAGGAAGTGGCGCAGACGCGGGTGCGGCTCTGCCAGCCCTCTCCACAGGTGATTGAACATGCGCTCCAGGGGGACCACTCATCTGTCTTAGAATCTACTGCTGAAGAAAAAAAAACAAAAAACATGAATTACAGGGTCAGCAAACCAGGCCCTCAACAGTTGCATTGCAGATATTGTGTAAAACATCCATTAACGAGACCTTCCTCTCACCTGTTTGGGTTGCAACAACTCCATGGTGAGAATCATCAGAATTGTCTCTCTTCAAACCGACGATGGCTCGCAGACCCTGGCTCCTGTTGCGCTCTTTGCCTGAGAGAATTGGAAAATTGCACGATTATTGCACTGAATCGGAGCCACCTGCAGCCGAGTGCTCCCAACCTAATGACTAAATCGCAGGTGGGCTTACCAATGCAGGGCTGAGGGTTGCAGGCCCGACCCTCTTCAACGGTTCCCTCGCACACGCCGTCCTCGGGCTGGCAGGCTCGGCTGCGCAGCTGAACTCCACCATCACATTCCTGGCTGCATACTGACCAGCGGCCCCAACCTGCCCAGCCCTCTGCGAGAAGGGAGAAGAAGAGGAGAGATATTGAGCAAGGTTGGAAACTGACATTGTTGCAAGGAATTACAGTTACCCAGTTAAAAAGTAAAAAAATACAGTTTATGTGTACAAAAGAGTGACTCAGCAAATATCCTCCCTCTATAACCTCAAATATAAGAGCAGGAAGTGAGTTTAATTTTTCTTATGTGCAGAGAAAGAGCAAGGACGATTCTTTGTGAGCAGAACGAGCACTCGATAGATGATGCATTTGAAATGGTGATTGTTTGCTGTTAACCACTTGGCCTGAACCGGTGCAGAGCGGTGTGTAAGGCTGACAGGTGCGTTGCTATGACGACCACAAGTGCTGCACTTAGAGTTCCGCTGCCAGCTGACTGTGAGGTCTTTGTGCTCTTTCCCGCTCCCCCGACCCGACACACAGACATGCCCTCTATATCCCTCCCCAAAACCCAGACTCCTTGCCAAGCGTTAAACGAAACATGCATGCCTTATACAAAATGGAGAGCCGATGATGTGTGCGGTTCAGGCGGTCTTGCCAATGAGGCCCGAAGACGCACAATTACTCTAACGCCTTTGATTTACTTCTCATTACTTTGTGGCGGCGGAGTGCACATCCTCCGCCTGTGTCTTTGCTCTACAGACATGGATCATTATCCTCAGCATCTTCTAACACTCAAGCGCGGAGAGAAAACAGGGCTGGAGACCACCTGCAGAGCCGTGGTGTCCTGGAGAACATGATCTCCCTTATCCAGCCTAATGGATGTCATTACAATAACGCAGCAAATGGAGAGGGAAAAGACTTTCTGTTTGGTTCTTTAAAGGTGAGATTTTTGGAGAATTTCGTTTTTCTTTCAGTCTTTCACATTTTACTTGGGTTCACTCTACAGGTAAATAACCAAACATGTTACAAACTTACTGATGATCTCAGCATCACGTTCGATGTCACGGGGAATAGGAATGCATTTCTCAACGTAGACACCGCCTCTGTAGCAGCTCCCTGGCTTCCTCTTTGGGGCTTCCCAGCACTGGCAGGGTGTGTTCATGATGCCACAGGGATAATCATGGGTGCTACTGGACAGGCACTTCTCCAGCCACTGGCACAGCATCTGGCAGGCAGGCATGCTTGGGTTCCTCTTCCCCACGACCAGAAACTCAGCCTTGAACTCACTGACATCATTCTGCCCCTCCAACATCTCCACGCCGTTTCTCGAGGCCACTTTGCGGATCTGCAGGAACTGCTTGCTGGACTCCAGGTAGGTGACAGTGGTGGATGCGTCGCACAGCTTCACAACCTCGTCGAAGCTCTCCATGCCTAGATAGGTGCGGGAGGTCTCAATGAAGGAGTCGAACTGGAAGGTCTTGATCTGGCGGGGCACGCAGGAGTCGGTCGGCTTGGTGATTTTCATGTAGACGTTGTAGCGGCGAGGATCAGGGTTCTGCAGGGTCCAGGAGCATGGCGTGGAGTGCAGGGTAGTCGTCGAGGAGAATACGCCAAAGAAGCGACTCTGTTCCAGGGTGGCGCAGGTGGCAGAGGCTGGGCCGGAGGGAGTGCAGTAGGCCAAACCGAAGAAGAGTAGTACGAGGGCCACACAGGGGCCGGTAAGAGCTGACCACGCCATTGGGTCGGCTTATATGGAGGATGCTGTCGTTCTTCTTTCTTTGATTGTTGGTTTGACCAGGTCTTTTTTGATGCAAATCTGTATCAATGAGGCAGCTGCACAGAAACAGGGGATGAAAAAGAGAAAACAAATCTGTCAGAGTGCTCCAACATCTCAATAATCCAAACAAAACTCTACACATCAGTATGAGCTCTGCAAATGAAATGCATTTTTCCCCACAATATTCATGAGATGCATTTTAATTGGACCTATTGTTGAACTGATATTTATGCATTGATTTGCCGCTGATCAGTATCATAGCGTTTCAGGGCAGATTCAGTGATCTGAAATGCCCAGTTCTTCGGGACATAATTGCTCTAGCACTGCAATTACAGTCCTTCGCAGCAGGCTGGTATTTCCAAGCTCTTGCTCTTTCCTCCCACACACCGAACTGCGAATCATGTGCGTCAGTCTGACGTCCACAGAAGCATTGCCACTGGCAACCACAGATGCCTATTAGTTCCACTATTTGTGCAATGCACTCCTCCTTTTGAGCAGTAAACTAGAGAAATAGTTACTACGTATCCATGGCGCAGTGTGAGTGGCACCTCAAATTACTTTGGAAATATTCCCTGCATTGCATTCCAGAGCGCAGAGTTAAATGAAACATGCATCTAGAGTGACAAATGACAGTCACTCTTGCATATTAACTCAAATGCATGCAGGGTAACGAAGATGCATCACTAAAACCTACTCAAATGATACATATTAATGCACGAAATTCTACCTGCAAACTTGCTTTATGTGAACTCCCCTTGATCTCAGAGAAACTCTGAATGACTAACCCTGTCTGAAGAGAGAGAGCAGAGTCAATATCAGGATCTTTGTACCTGACTGGACTGGCTGAAATTATGTTGGATGCTCCTTGGAGCACAGAAGAGAGGAGGAAACAGTGTTGCTCAGCAACATCTTTCACAGGCATTCAGTATTCTTCCTTCTCGTGTTTTCTGTTTTATTCTTTCCTTCGTCACTGATTTCTGTCTGTGAAACAGAGAGTGTCTCCATGAAGGAAGAGGTTATTTAATGCTCAGCAATATATGCCTGCGTGTTCTTATTGTGAGGCTCGATCACAGAGAGGGAGCATTGCACACAGCAGAACAATTGATGCCTACAGCAACATTCACTGTGAGAAGCACCTGCACTTTTCAGGCAGAGAACTCATAATTATATTCCTCACATCTCTCCCTCCTTCTCTGCCTCGCCTCTCCATGAGCAACACAGCAAAGACCTCTGCTTTGTGTAGGTGCTCACCCGCCTCCCAACAACCGGAAGCTCCATGAATGGGCATCCGATGAGGCACACAGTGACAAGAAAGAGGTCCAGCTGTCGTAGGAGAACTCTGTGTTGCTCTTTTTTCCTCTCACTTTTCCCTCCCTCCCTCCCTCCCTCCCTCCCTCCTGACCTTTCTGTCCCTTTCTCTTGCTTATCCATTTGCTGTCGTCAACAACAATTCTGCAAAGCAGGCAGCCCAAAAAGTGGGCCGTTTGTTGTATGGAGACAGGGTTTCTTTTTTTGCAGATTTGGTGTGAAAAACAGTAAAGAACTGCAAAATTGTCATCAGCGGCATACTCTCCATTTAAGCTGCCGTGCACAGTTTTGCAGTAGCCTGTCTCAGCACAGATGCACAATTCATATTAGGTGTATAACTAAAAGAAACAAGTTGCAAATTAGAAATGTGCAGGCATTTGATGAGATGTGACATTTTTTTCTGGCTGCAGATAACTGTGTGCAGATTGTTAAGTAATGTGCATGACCGAACGAGAAAGCTGTGAAAAGATATGACAACCTGAAGTGAAAGTAGATTAAGACAAACTGAAACTATTCGTCTGATGCATAGGCTGATATGAGTCTTTTGATTTTCCAGCCTGTAAATTGTGACAACTAAGACAATCTATCTGAATGACTTCATTCTTTTCTTTGCAAGAATGCTCTCTTTTTTTACTGAAGCAAACTTAAGAAAAGACAAGTTTACAGCCATTACAGGTCATCCTTCATCTACAAGTTGCTCACGCTCTCTCTTCTACTGTGCCCGGTGCAGATACTTGCACATGTGTGCAGGAAACTTGGTAGCTTTGTTGCAAATCCAGTAACAGCAAAAACAACAAGCAGCAAAACTAAACAAATCACTGCAGATTGCTGACAGAGACTCCGTGCCTCTTGAGACAAAGTTTAAAGAATGTGTGTGTTTGCTTAGATTCAGATTTCAGTACAGAGGCATTTAAATGAATCATGGCTATCTCTATGGTGTATGCAGGATTCTTTCCCTCCTTAACTACAAGGGAAACAAGCAGAGGAATTAAAATCTAGATTGCAGTGCAAGTTTGTGAAAACCTTGATTAAAGCAGTGTTTAATTTAAACACCTACAAGGAGAAATGTTGGAGGTTGTTCCAAGACATCATTGCAAAAGCATCCTCATTGGACAGCAGATGCCTGACATGAAACTTTATGGATTCATATCATACAGCTCATAACGTTGTAGCATCTTCCACAAACATGACCATGTCAAGTAATCAAAGTGATACGAGAAAATCATAAAGTTCTAGACAGCAACCTGTTGCTGCATTCTAACTTTCTGCTGCAGAGCTATGAGATCGTCACAGATCGGCATCACTACGTACTACAGGACTACAGTAATGGTACGATATGGTGCTGAAGCTATCGATCAAAAAAAAATAATTACAAAAAAATGTGAAAACAAACGGACGTTATGGCCATCAGATAGCTCAGATGTGTGCAAAAAGCAATGCAATAGATGCACGCTGCTCGAAGCCGGTCGAGAGAGTTTCAGCACCACGGACAGCGAGAGACGAGTTCACACAGACAAATCTGCTGAAACAAACTCCGAAGCTGCAGGACAACATGCATACAGTCATCCTCACTGTGTAACTTTCGATGTTCCGTCCATCAACACTTAAACATTCAAACCCGTATTCATAGGAAACAGACATTTACAGGTAAAAGCAAAGACACAAAATACAGGCTGGTTGTCTTTCCTTACCTTAAAAACGTTTCTTGGACGTCTTGTCAGTGGTTCTCTATCCGGTCGCCCGGTAGCAGCTGCTGAGCGTGTAGTCAAAAGTCTGACTCGACTCGAAGATAAACTCGAAGATCTTCAGATCTAGCCAAAACTTTCGCAGTGTTCAATGCCGCAGAAAAGATGCGGCAGGTCCAGGTCCGACCCCAGACGGGTCGATCCCAAGTTTCAGTGCAGTCCACTCTCACAAGCGAAGAAATAATAGTGACTCTAACCAAACTCCAAAGAGTTTACTACCAACTTTGTTTAGCTGCTATGTCCAGAGAAACTGGTATATAGCGGAGTGACAAATTGGTTGTATCGGAGCTCCAGCAGACAGTCCGTGAAACCAAACGCCGTGGTTTCGCTTGTCTTTTCTATCTAGGCTCCAGGATAAATGTTGGTAATTCTACTCCCGGCTTCGGAGTCTTCTTGCTTGAGGTCTTTGCACTGCAAGTGGGTCCTGTCTCAGTGTAGCTTGTGGCCTCCTCTCCGAGGTTTATATATCCAACCCCGCCCCCCCTGCTCCAAGTCGGAGTCAGTGCGTGGATTGCGTACTGAAGTGAATGAGACAGCACTAAGACGGGGGGAGTGTGCGGGGGAGAAGTGTTTGTGTGCGCGCAAGCGCGCGCGTGTGTAAGTGTGAGAGTGACTATGTCAGCGCACACGGAGGAGGGAGGGAGAGGAGGGGCTTTGAATGTGATGAGAAGGGAGGGATCTGTGCATGGAGACAGAGACAAACGATTATGAACAGCAAACTACGCAGATATCAACGCAGAGCCAAAGGTACCGGAAAGAGGATCAGCGGAATCGGGGAGCAGTCAGTGCAAAGGGGATGAAACAAGGGACTATTCATTGTTCAAGTGACATTTACATTTTGCGAACACTGCACAGAAAGCTTTGCTCAGCCTTGGCAACTTGATGATATATTAATCGTGAAATATTAATAGTATAGCTCATTTGTTAATTAATAAGCAACAGTTTTATTTCCAAAGTGCATTTCATTGAATACACACATACATTTTGAGACACTGTTGGATTCTGGCTCACTTGCCAATTAATTGTGGGAATGAAGGGATTCTGTCCTTCGGGTTAATTAAAAGGCAATCAGAGTTATTGAATGGTCATGTTGGGGTGTTTCCTAAACTCGGCTGTACAGAGAGCATGCCTTGTTCCGGCGGCTGTCATCGTGACCGTATCTCCTCGTCCAATTGAAAGAGGCGAGGCGCAGACGGTTCAGTAATGCAAGAGAGGGAACACACTCCCTCCCTCCGCCTGTCTGTCTGCCTGTCTTCTCTCGATTTCTCAAATAAAAAAGAAAAAAGAAAACCCCATACACACACACACACACACACACACACACACACACACACACACACACA
>NW_022280065.1:2082315-2159615 GCF_004355925.1 Anarrhichthys ocellatus | reverse complement strand
ACACACACACACACACACACACACACACACACACACACACACACACATGCACAAACACACTCACATGCACAAACAAACACGTGCACACAGGAATTATGGTGACACTCTCCATTCCATCCCTCCCTGTTCCTCTCTCACCCCATACTCTCTCTCCGGGGATGTGGGCGGATCTCTCTAAGTGAGAAAGGGATAACCTAATGTGGGCGTCTGCCTGTTAGTATAATGTTGGCTTGTTTCCTCTTCTATCTAAGCTATAAGAGAGAGAGACAAAGAGAGGGAGAAAACAATCTAGAATTAATACATAACTGTTGAAACAACGTGAGTCAGAAAAACAGAGGAACTGATTACAAGCGATCATCAGTCATTGTCCTTCCTCATTACTGTCCCACCGTCTCCTCAAGAAAACTGAGCCTGGTGGGAGTTAGGAGTCATGCTGTGCTGTGGTGTCATGGGAATTTTTAGATCCTACTTGTTGGGGAAATTACAGTAGCAACATCAACATGAAAAGAGTAATTTCCTCCTCCAATAATTAGTTTGCCTGGTGCATTTAAAGATATGTACTTTTAGATTCAGAGCATGTACCGGGCAGGGGATTTTTTACCTAATAGCTTTGTACTTATGGTGACCTCCAGGACTGGAAATGATGCTCTATTTTCAGCACATTTACCAAATGTGGACACTCCACACAGTGTCAGGATGCTATTACAGAGACACAATTGTTTCCTGATTGAACTCGGTCAAAATAAACATTTCTTTTTCCAGAAAAAAATCTTTGCATCTGTTCTTGGGGAAACGTAGACTATATGACAAAGCTGTAAAAGTCGTTTGGGGACAGTTGCATTAAGTGCTCTATAAGACTTGTTATATTTTCAGAAGTTCAGCCAAGTTAGTGTCCACTTAAGCTCTATTAAAAAAAACAACTTTATGAGTTACCTTCAGAAATAAATAAAATGTAGAATTGTGTGTTCTTTGACTGCTGAAACAGATCGTCATCAACTATTTTGATAATTTGTTAGATAAAGATTTTTGCTTTATATCATTGTTAATTGGATATCCATAGTTTATGGACTGTTGGTCAGACATAACATGAACATATGCATTTTAAGACAAATTGTGATTAAAGTCCAAACAATTAACCAAGCCCCCAGGGTATTATCTTTGAATTAATGATGATTTGTATCACATCACACACAAAGTATTATTGTTATGATACTTTTCTAAACATTAAGAGGTATCACTTGTTCTAATCATTAAAACTGCCACTGTCACTTTAAGCAATGAAAAGTAATTTCAAAGTTGTCTCTTTCACACTGGTGCAGTGAATGTGTCTTGTAGAGTTACTACTCCATCTTGTCGCCTTATTGCCACCCTCACAGCGTGGACATTTCAGCGTGCAGACAGCCAACCCAAATCCCCTCAGTGAGTTATGAGAACAGCTGCAGCAAAATTGCATTCACCATTTGGATTGGAGTCAACAAGCAGGGTTATGACGTTGGCACCATGAGAGAAAAAGAAACTGGTAATACTTCACACAGCGTGTGTACAGCCTCAGAGTAAAATGTGTCAAAAACAACTTCCACAATAAGTAATGTCCTACTGCTTGTCACAAATAATGACTTGATCCCACACATTTGTATTGTACTGTATAATCATTTTCAGTTCATTCTAACCCTGCTGGTGATGTGTACATTAGTCATTAATGTACACATCACCATCTCTGTTAGTGAGCTGCGTGTTTCTTGCAGCTTGCGGAGTGGAAAAGATCTATCAATCAACAAAACAGTGTGTAATCTGGTAAGCGACTCCCCCCATAAACTGGTTCATGCCCCTAATAATATCTCTGTAGCATGTTTATTTATGTAGATTTAACTCACAAACTAGCAGGTATCATCTGTGGCCCCAAGAAGAAATCCTCTTCTCTAAATTTTAGCGCACATTTCACTCCTTATTTCTTCCGCTGTTTCAGCAGAGAGCTTCTCAATGGATGAAGGTCCAGTTCTGTAATCAGATGAACTGACACCGGGGTCACAGGTGACCAGGAGTAATAACGAGTTGTGACGATAAACTAATGTTTATTGTGATAAACTGGACAAAAGGTGGTAGTCACTCTGGGGGCAAATGAGTCTCTTTGTTTACCGTCTACTGCTAAAAACCTGGGCTGCTCAGTAGCCAGAGCTGCTGACTGGTGTGAGCATGTAATGCATGCAGCTAATGTGGGTGTAATTACCAAATACACACAACATGCATATAAACATTAATATAATTCCAATAAAACCGACACCCAAGTTGTTGCACCTGCTTATTTGAACATTGAAGGCCTTCTGGTTTGTCAGAGCTCCCTTTAGCGGGAGGCGTAGGCCGCTGCAGGCACAGTTACATAAACAAATGCCCATATATGAGAGTGTAAGAGAAAAAATGTTTCGAGGAATCACCACTGACCCTCTTGCCTCCACACTCCTTTCCACAGGAGCCAGGACAGCCCTCTCACTACATAAGTATTTTGGAGGCAGGATGAAGCGCTCAAGGACCCAGAAAAAAGGCAAATCCCCACATACTGCTGAATCACAGGATGTAGTTTCCTCACATGAGGTGGGAGAGACTTTCTGGGATTGTTTGATTTTGGTGTAAAAACGGCAACAGGCTCATACAATCATAACTGTGACTATGACAAGTAGTTGTTTCTCCATCATTTCATTTTATTTTCTGACAATGTGCCCGTGTTGTTCCGTCTGTGACACCTTCAGTACGCGCTGTGCTTGAGTTATACCAAAATAAGTGATACAATTTCTCATTCTTGCTTTGCCTTCATGGACCACGTTCCTTGCAGCTATGAGGGTATCTGGGCCCTAGATGGTGCTGTTTTTAGATGCTTTATGCCTCCCGAAGTGATGAGGCTGCAGCAGGTTGTGCCTGTGTTCTGCTCATGTGTAAACCAGCAGAGAAGAGAGGAGAGTTACTTGATCAGAGAGAGAAACCAATATATAGAATGTGGAAATAAATTGTCATAAAGCAATTAACAAATATGTATACTATATATAATAAGACAGTTATAGTAACATTTAAAAACACACAGTTGGCTGTTCCCTCACATGTATACTGTTAAGTATGAAGAAAAATAAGAATATTGAAATACTAAGATGTACTAATTTACTTTTATATGCAGAATCTAGGTCACTTGCATGGCGAGTATAGTGAGATGGTAAATGAACATTTTTTGGGGGGGATTATTACCAAATACGTTGCACAATCTGATGGCTGCAGTTTGACACAAGAGCATTTGAAGCACTCTATGCTGCACTTTAAGGGAACACAAAGAGACTTAAAGAAGCTTAAGCCTCAATTTTGAGGTTATAGTCTGCACTCACATTTTTCCATTTGCCGTTGACTTAATGGTAGCACATCTAGGGTAGCAAAGTATGTATTTTACAGGTGCTTGCATAACCGATTCAACTGTGTCAGTGTGTTGAACTCCTGTGATGAAATGTACAAGAGGCAGATTGTTTTAAAGTGTTTCATACTGCACACCTGCTGCAGCTTTAATATGACCGGTAATCTGCAAGAGGGAGACAGAGGGTGAGTCACAGGAAGAGTGATTCAGAGGATTTTTTAAATTCACATTTGATATACATTTCTTTTCTCACTTTTCAACAGTAAAGAGCAGAAATACAGCAAACACGGTAGAGGGGGAAAAAAGGGAAAGAAGTTGGTGCTTGTCCAAAAAACAATTACCTTGACCTGTGTCTGCAAATCACTACTCGCCAACAAGGCAGAGCTCCACTCTGTTAAGAGGTCTCAGTCCAGTTGCCAGTACAATAAAGTGAGCAGCTCATCAACCTCCTCCTCTAAGGCATCCGAGTTACCGGCGAAACGTATACCTGGGATAATAAGTACAATTTAACAGTAAAAGTTTGAGTAGTTATTGTAAAATAAGGTACAGTAGCTAACAAGTAGTTCCTGGAATCCTCCTAACAAGGAACTAAATATAGATAATGATGACCCACTTAAGTGCAGACTGTTAGACATCATAACGAACCTGTGTCATTTCCCAGACACTGCATACTGACCAATCTCCTAACAAATTTATTCTGATTAATGTCATTAACATTTAATGTCTTTGATCAAATTAACCACAGCCTCTTCATTATGTACATATTCAATACACAGCTTCATCCAACATCACCCCATCCAACTGGCAAATAGCTACCGAATGTTATTGACCAAATGGCGTATGAATGACACAACAATTGGTTCGTCATTGTGTGTGCATTTCAGTGGTGCACGAATGAGTTCTATAACCTAGAAATTAGTTAACATTTTTGAATTTCCACTTCCCTTATCTTGAAGTCAATGGGTTATTTGAATGGGATTTTGGTTAGACGCCTGGAAAAAGGTCTGCGGTTAACACAAGCTTAAGAGACTTTAATGTTTTGTTCTACGATATAAAATACGTCAGTAAATACCCCTCTTGTGAATTTTGCAGCTTGGATATGTCAATCAAATACAGGACTTGCAACCAGGAGACTGGTGTTTGAGACCGGTGTCTCAAAGTCTCGTTCTTTTTTAAGTTAAATTAGTGTTTTCAATGTTTAGTTGATTACGTATGTATTTCATTTACTTCATGTAGGTTTTTTAAGCCCAACCATGATATTTTTCCTCAACCCAACTAAGTGGTTGTTACCTAAACCTAACTACGTCTGTTACTGTTGTTTTATTGACGAAACATAACGGGGACAATTTTGCGCTTACAACGTGGCGTTGAGTGACACGCAATTATCCATTTCCCAACATTAACCACGTGGGGTTTAAATGACACGCTAAAAGCCTAAAATGCACACTAATGACATGCGGAAATGTCGGAAAATGTCATGCTATTTATACGCCTTTCCATGAGATCGGGTTGAGCTCCAGGACGTCTAGTTTGTGAACTGTCAAGGTTTTGCAGAACTATTCTGTGTTTCATGTGTATATGTGTGGTTTTATGTTAAGTGCTGGCCAAGATATCACAGCAACGATTTAAGACAAAGTGTGAAACAAAAGAGAAAAACAGAATTATTGGGTGGGTGTTTGCAGGCGTGAGAGATCCTGTAGTCCTCCAACTGCTTTGCTTTGCGTTGCACGGATTTATAATGCTGCTAAAACAATCTTTTGTGATATTTTTTTATGTGATATTCACTTTTGAAAATGAATTTCCAATCTTGTTTACTGTCACTGGTGGAGGCCGAAAAAAACCCTAAAAACTAACTCTTTCCATCCCAAGAGACCGGCAGAAAATTAACCACTGCCTAATTTCACTTACAATTACCTGCTCCCCCTTCCTCTGTTCACCCGCAGTCACCCTCAATGAGGCAGGAGTCTCCGTAACAGGTTTATAAGTATGATTAGGGGTACAAGATGCACTCTTTCTTCACTCCAAGAGCTCTCCTGAAAGAGCAGAACGTGGGGATAGGTGACCCAATTTCATAACTACCTTACATACAAATAAAAGTGAACTGTACAAGATAGAATAGAAGGCACAGTGTGTTTACAAATACAAGCTAAAGGCATTTTTTTTTTATAAATATGGGATCATACTTTCAGCGACGAAAGGAGCCTTCTTAACGACTAAAGCTGAGAAATAGAGAGAGAGAGAAGAGAATATCTTCATAAGGCTGTCCAAATTATATCTTGACACCTTCCATCTCTTATCCAAGTGAAGCCACAGTCACTGCAGGGCAACTTAACTTCTAGGGGACAGAGGCATAGTGTTTAAGCATTAAAAACATTTTAAAGGTCTAAAGATTCATATATTTTCAGACTCACTCAAATAGTTCAGACCCAGCTGGACAGACACTGAGACCTATCTCTTATAATCAATGTCCCACAGGGCTCATCAGCTGGTAATAACCTCTGCCACTGTCTCAGTTTCCCATGTAATGCTGCCTCTGCTGAACATCCTGGGTGGCAGTGCAATTGTTTTGGCGATCAATACGGATGCATTGAAAAAAAACCCAAAAGAGCCCGAAATGCTGCCATTTGAGTTGAGGCAGAAAATTGATTTCTTCTGAATACGTGAACCCCCTGACTTTTTCTTAAGAGCAGGAATGAGTTTACCTGGCCTGTCATGCCTGTCAACAGGGCAAATCAGGGCTGCAGGCAAATGCGTCATATCGGGTTGCGTTGGTTCATATCAGGACGTCAAGGGTTCTGCCAAGAACACGAAGCCCATTTTAATCCAGTGGAGGCTTCCCTGCTGATCATCACTTCCCTGCTGTTCACAAACAACAGCAAGCTAAAAACACACACTGTTCTTAGTCACTGTCACGTCTATGAAAGTGACAAAATTTATTCGGAATTGATGGGGTAGGTGTGGATTTAATAAACAACAGAGAGAGAGCATGTAGCAGAATGACTCACAGGAGATTCGATACAGTGAGTGCCAGAGGAAGGCCTCTCCACAACAGGTTCCCATGAAATAAACTGATATGGCTGCAGGAAAGACATATACATGGTGTTACCTGAGGATGAGTCCCTGGAAACTGGAGAAAGCAGTGATAAGCTGAGCCAGGCTGACCTCGATGCTGCGACTCTATAGTTCTTGAAAAGAGTGACACAAGTCTTTGGGACCAAAGAGACATTGATGAAAGAATTTTCACTCACACTCTAGAAGATCAAGTTTCTTCTTTTACTTCAAACATCATGAACAGACAATAAAACTGGAAAAAACATCAAACAGTAAAAAATGAATACCATAATGCTTTTGGAGATATGCTATTTAACTTTCTGGTGGAGATTAAGTGAGAGGATCGATATCCCTCTCATATCTGTCCATTAAATATAAGGCTTTATGGTTAGCTTAGCTTAGCATAAAGACTGGAAATAGGGGGAAACAGCTAGCTCGCCTGGAAAATTGATTTCAAGAGGAATGTGACATGAACAGCCTACATTACTACCAGTATTGTGTAGAAGTACAGTGGAAAGTAACAATATATAAAGGTTGGCATCGCTAACAGGAGGACAGGCTAAAAATATCACAGACATATCTAGATGTAAAAGTGTGGAATGAATGTCTGTAGCGAGACAGCGTCACCTCTCTCTGGGTATACCTGTAGGCATCAAAGACTAGAATTGGCACTCAGTCCCTCGCTGCTTGGCTTTCATCCCCAAAGACAGACTGTAAGAGTGATAAAACACAGTGTACCTGCGATGACCAAGTGTCCCAGCTTGGTAACATTCTGTTAACAGTATAATATTGTACAGAGAAACCAGCAGTTCAACAGGAATTACACGTATTTTCTCCAAAATGAGGTCTATGGAGTTAAAACATGACTAGTGCCAATTATTGATTGTGTAATGTATCACTGAATTTCATAAAATAATTTCCTGTACTGATGCGAGGGTCCTGAGACAGAGGATGTTGTATGTGTACAGATTCTAAAGGCCTCTGAGGGAAATTTGTGATTTTGGGCTCTTCAAAATAAATTTAATTGAATAATAAATACTACAGAGCGTCTAACCTTCTGTTTGCATTTGGTTCCATCTAACTTTGAATCAGTGAATCTCTGTCTGTCCGTATCTGGGTATGTCCTTCGAAATTCTCGAGAACCGTGATCCATTTCACACCTTGCCATGAATTTTGGTGCAGACAGCCATGGTTCCCTGATAATGGATGTTAAAGCAACAGTTCGACATTTTCGATATATGTGGATTCACTGTCAGATGAGAGGATTGATATCACGCTCATGTACACATACACTGGAAACGGGGAGAGACTGTTAGCCTTGCTCGGTCCAAAGTTAACAAAATCTGTCTTCCATGACCTCAAGCTTCCTTATCCCTATCTTGTCATCACTGAGAGGTTGCCAGGCAACCAGGGAGACCTCAGGAAGTTATTGCTTCAAGCCAAGAAGTAGTCCGTCACATAATCCTCTGTAAAACTGTGGCTTGTTCTTTCTTTGAAAAGCTAAAGAAGAAAAGGACTTTTCTTATGAAAGTAAACTTCTTCAAATGCTAATTGTTAGCATGCTAGTTTTAGCCATTCGTCTCAAACCCCAAGTAAGAAATAATGAGCTTATTTCTCTCGTCACTCAGGCCAAGATTGAATGTTTCTGTCCCTCTAGTTGTTGGCTAACCATCTAATAAAAGAAACATCTTCATTTTTTTTATCCTTTTTGTTTTACAGTGTGTACAGACTACCATTCTCACACAGCTGCTAGCATGGTACACCTTTTATCATTACTGCATTTGGATATCAAACTTTAAGTTTTAAAAATCTATAGTACAGGGAAAGGTGGTAAAACTGAAAAAAATGTCACTCTGAATGATCATGAGATTTTTAATTTAGTCTTGATTGCACAAATGGCCAAAGACTTTTCATTTTCTATTCTGCATAAATGCATGACACATTAAAGTCAAACAAAGGACCAACAAGCAGCTGTTTTGTGTTTCTGGGTAGAAGAGGAAGAGGGCTCATATCACAGAGTGCAGAGAATAATGTTATTCACAGTCCTTGCTGCTGTTCTCTTATCTCGTTATTTCCTCAGTGAAAATGTGCGGATGTCATAATGTGAACACCATTACTTGGTGTGCAGGTTAGCCCCACACAGCTGTTGCAGAGCTTTTATTCTTGTATTGTCTTGCTGTCTCACTCTGCGTTCTCTACCTCTCTGTCTTGCACACATGCAAGGCTGGGTACTGTGGGAGTCTGAAGGATGACTCATCTGTTGCACACCTCATCGTTGCCTGGCCATATTTGGGCTGCCCGGAAATCCATTTTTCTGCACATGTTTAGTGGAGACAAAATGAGCTCTTTTCTACTTTCTCTTTTCTTCTGTGCGATTTTTCCGAAGAATGACCTTTATTGAGGGAACATTTGCAGATTTTAGATCAGGCAGGTTAATATGCATAAGTGTTCTCTCTCACACACACACAAACAGATGTAAACTCATGCATGCATAAATACAGTGCATGTGCTGTCTCTAAATCTACCGCCAACATAAACACACCAGCTAAAAACTGATTCAAAATCAGAATCACTCCATTCATTAGGCAGATAAGCAAAACAAAAACAACAGGCTGTCCATATTAATGTTCCTTTTTAAAATAAATCAGATTTACTGAATCAATTTGTTCCAACCTGATTTTTTTTGTTAATGGTAAGCCATATTTCTGATGTTTTAAAGAACAACTAAAACTAAAACACATTTTGTGTGCACACACAGTGGACATAACAAATGAAAGGAAGGAGAAAACAGAGAACTAAATAGACCGACAGATTTTGTTCAAAGCCTTTTGTAGCAACACGTCACATGTTCACATCTTGACTCACAATGGGACAAAACCGATCTGAGCACTAAGGTCATACTGATCCATCTGCTTCATTTGATATAATTGCCCACAGATAAAGAAAGCTATATGTTTACACACAGATGCACACAAACAAGACTCTGTGTGGATTTTTCGTCTCCGGTGATATGTTTTCTCCCAGCTGCCCGGTCTCCTAAAAATGACGTTCCCATACAGCAAAATTGCATTTTCTAAACAAAGTCTTCGTCGGGAGGCGGTCTGAAGGGTCAGACAAAC
Source organism: Anarrhichthys ocellatus (assembly GCF_004355925.1). Classification (NCBI taxonomy): domain Eukaryota; kingdom Metazoa; phylum Chordata; class Actinopteri; order Perciformes; family Anarhichadidae; genus Anarrhichthys; species Anarrhichthys ocellatus. Next base: position 2,150,057 of record NW_022280065.1, on the reverse strand, counting down.
ACGGGGCTTTCATCCTCCAGACCGCTGTTTGCGTCCCGTGTGAAACCACTTACTTACATATCAAACATATTTGAACCCAAATCATGATCTTTTACATTAACGTCAAACTCGTGTTTAAAAGTACGACCGTGATCTTTTAACAAATACGTTACCCTCAAAATGTAATTGACAGTGAAGTTTTGTTGTTTGGGAACATCATTTTTAGAAGAGAAGGTTGCTTCAAGCAGTCAGTTCAAGGTTCCTTTCTTGAAGCACAACTCAAGTTTTTCATAGTCATCCAGCCAAAAGAAATCAACATAAATGGAAGTCATTTTACTAAAGAGTACATCCCTTATGTACTCGTAGATAGGAGAGTATCCTCAAGCTCACAAAACAAACAGATTCTGTCTGGAATTAAACCTACCGGTCTCTGGGGCTAATTTGTTCTTACATCTTAGAAATTATTTTTCAGCTGAATCTTGGTTCCAGTAAGGTTTGTAAGATATGCTAAAGTCTTTATTGCTATTAAATCTTCTCTTAACACATTAATTAAACGCTGAAGAGACACAGCCACTCAATGTATCATACCAAGCGTCCAAATCCATTTGGTTGTTTTTCATACATCCCAACTGCTCAATTATCTCCAGCAATATGATGTTAAATTGGTTAGAGGACAACAATTAATCAGGGAGTTGCCTTTGTAATGCAGTTTCTCTGGTGTATGGTAAATGTGAATCATCTTTCACAAAATAAAGTATTGCTTGAAACTTTAACGTTATTAAAGAATGGCCAGATATTTTATATCTATCACCAAGTAAAGAGAAGCCCGCACCTCCTAACCTCTGGATTAACTCGTGGCAAAGACACAGAACCTGACATAATTGTTTCAGCCCTCATGTGGGGCAATAATGACAGAATAAATATCTGAACTGTTAAATGGCCCAAAAAATAAGTGAGAACTAGTTCCCTTCTGGGAGTAAATAGCAGCTAAAAATAACAAAACATAATCCTGAACGCCCTTTCTTAAATTTTAGTACTAGTATCCCTTCAACCGTTTTATCCTTTATTTTAACTTCATACGACTCAGTTTGTTCTTAACTTGAAAACCAACTCCCCCAGATCCCTTAACGTTCTTTAAATATACATTTAAAGACAGAAAAAGTTTGAGAACCACTGGTCTAAAGACTTGCCAGGGGGTGAAATAAGGCCTCTTAATTGGCCATAATGCATTTGCCTGGTTGTATGTCAGTCCAAAACCACTATATTTTCTTAAGAGAATAGTAGAAGGCTGTTCAACATGTAGGTTACTCAAAGCTGTACTACACAGTATTACAGCCTGTAACAAACATTCACAAAGTTGAAGACCTGATTGTGGATTTTCACCCATCATTTTAAAAATAACGCATTTAGTCATCTGATCATATACGTCTGTGTGGTAAAAATATAATTTGGTTTGGCCGCTTGTCAAACCCACCCACAGAGACTGGTGTGAAGTGGGTGGCAGAGAAAAGACTGCTGAAAAAGCCAAACCATTTATTTTCCTATGATGTTCCTGTTTTGTCTTCCCCTCCTTCTCCTGCTCAGCTGGGTCTATTGTTATTGTGACTTTCTCCTTTTGTTCACTAGATTGATTTGACATCACACGTTCTTCCCCATAAAGTTCATTGATGCCATTTTTAACTTGAGTGTCTATGCAATTCATCTTTTTTTACAAAGACAAAAATAAAATTGTGTATCAAACTCCACATAGCTTTAAACAGCACACATAGGGAGTGGAAAAGGGGCAGCAGGGTGCACACTAAAAACACTTATTTGTCTGTTTTTACCATTTATATGTGAAAAATAAACTTTAGGAGGTTGGTGGTGGTAGTGTGATGGTCTGGGGCTGTTTTGCTGCTTCAGGACCTGGAAGACTTGCTGTGGTAAATGGAACCATGAATTCTGCTGTCTACCAAAAAATCCTGAAGGAGAATGTCCGGCCATCTGTTCGTGACCTCAAGCTGAAGCGCACTTGGGTTCTGCAGCAGGACAATGATCCAAAACACACCAGCAAGTCCACCTCTGAATGGCTTAAGAAAAACAAAATGAAGACTTTGGAGTGGCCTAGTCAAAGTCCCGACCTGAATCCGATTGAGATGCTGTGGCATGACCTTAAAAAGGCGGTTCATGCTCGAAAACCCTCCAATGTGGCTGAATTACAACAATTCTGCAAAGATGAGTGGGCCAAAATTCCTCTACAGCGCTGTAAAAGACTCATTGCCAGTTATCGCAAACGCTTGATTGCAGTTGTTGCTGCTAAGGGTGGCCCAACCAGTTATTAGGTTTAGAGGGCAATCACTTTTTCACACAGGGCCATGTAGGTTTGGATTTTTTTCCCCCTTAATAATAAAAACCTTCATTTAAAAACTGCATTTTGTGTTTACTTGTGTTATCTTTGTCTAATATTTAAATTTGTTTGATGATCTGAAACATTTAAGTGTGACAAACATGCAAAAAAATAAGAAATCAGGAAGGGGGCAAACACTTTTTCACACAACTGTATATATATAAAAATTATATATAAGTGTATATAGATATATATACACATATACATGTTATCAGGAGGTGCACAGTGAGTCCCTGCGACTCTCTGCAAGCACCGTGAAAGCTTTTTTATAGAAGTTTAAACTAGGCTTACGTTTTTTTTGTTGGCTATTGTATTTGTGCCTATTGCGTGGAAGAACATTGTGGCATCAGTTATAGTTACTATTATGGGAAGGAATTATTCAATCAGAGTGCTTGATGTGAAAACCTGTAAATAAAATTGCAAATAGAATTTATTTGTGTGGGGAAAATGGTAATTCACGCACAATGTAAGGCGACAGGTGATTAATACTACAGTCATTTCTGAGGCTGCACAGTAGTTATTGGCGGTGGTGTTCTGAAAGCAATTAAATTGAAATGTATTTCCGATTTTTTGTTCACTGGACACTTACATACGCAGAAGAAATCATTTTTAGAAAATCTCTTTGGTGTACTGTACACCGTGAGTGTACTTCCTGGCTCAGAGGCCTTCTCATCCGTAACTGATTCATCTAGTTGCTCCTACGTGCACATACTCTTGCAGAGAATGAGAGTCGCTACGAACATTAAACCCCCTGATTGAAGCAGAAGCAATAAGTACGATGACACCATCTTTAAATGAGCCAAGAAGGGAATTTACCTCAGCACTCAAGTGCAGCTCACCATGACTGTCCCTATTTAAAGGTGCCGTTGGCTCTTTGAAATGTGCGTCATGACTTCCCATCAATTGACAGCCAGAAAAAGAGTACTCTCTGTGCAACTGATGTCGTGGTTAGTGCAATTACATATGTAGTCACGTAAAAAAAGATTAAGATGCATATGTTAGAGTCCAAAGGGCCTTGAGAGAGCAGCACAAGGTGTGTTGTTACTGATGTGATGCAGGTTTATCAATCTGAAGTGTGTGCGCGCCATTAAAATACGCATTTTCTTTAATAAAAATATAATGTCACTAATTTCTTATGTCTTACTGGGGAATATAGAGTTAAGGGATGATATCAGAAGATAGTTTGACATTTTGTTGAATATGCATATTGACTTTGTCAGGACTACGATCAAAATATCGATGCTCCAAACGGCTACAAACCGAAATTTGCAAATGACAATTTGTGAGTTTTTTAGAATGCATTGTATGGTGTTTTTTGAGGAACAGCAGTTGATCCATCTATCGAGCCATCACTGTGCCCAGCTGTTGTTCACCAAGAAATAGTTACAGCTCTAGACTTTCTGTAAAACCACACATTTCTGTAGGTGTACAGATTTAAAAAAGATTGATATCACTTCTTGATTAGTGAGCTTCAGAGGTTTTGGTTGGCATATCTTTGAACTTCAGGCTGGCTCTAGTCTTTATGCTAAGCTAAGCTAAATTACCTCTGGCTCTGTAGCTCCAAAGTCAACATTCCAACATTACAGTGGTGTTGAAAATCTCAGCAAGAAAGTGAATAAGTGTATATCCCAAAAAGTCTAAAAGTCCCTTAAATAATTTACATTATTTCCTTCCATTTAAGGGTGTTTTCACACCTGTTTTGATTTGGAAAGCTGAACTACAAAAAAATCCATCTGCTGATTGTGAAATGTTCAGGAAGCGATCTTATTGATCTGTATAAGGCCATGTAGTGTATAGAACCTATTTATGCAAATTCAACACGTATATGCAGGTCAGTGCGGGTATTTTCTCTGATTATTCGGTCAAAAGCAGTTAAAACTGCACTACCAGTACTCAGTGTACCGTCATTTCAAGTCCAATAATAAAAAAAAAGTTTGTGACAGCAATTCCATAGTAATACGCCTCACGCACGCCGACGTTCGTGTATGAGAAATAATACTTTTAATGCTTATAATCAGTTATTTCTTCATGAGCTTTGCAACACTGATTTGAGCAGAACCTGACTTCCCTACATGCCCCATCATGCAGGATGTCAATTGCTAAAACTGTCCAATCAACAAGTTACCTTTCAGTCTGTATAACTTCATGTTTACTCCTCTTGGTCGGTTGGTAAAAAGTCAATGTGAACAGGAACTAGACCGGAGCTAAAATGCAACCATGTATAATTTTTTCCCCTTGGTCCGGACCAAAAGAACCGAACTACAGGTGTGAAATCACCCTAACAAATCCTAAAGAATCATCTGCAACAGCTTTGCTTTACACACACACACACACACACACCAAAGATCATCAAACATCAAAGATTATGAAAGCCTGACCAGCATGGTTATACAAAATACTTTTACACTCTAGCACAAAAAAGGTCACATGATTGGTCACTTGTCTCGCTAGGTGTGGGTAAATATCAGAGCCATACACTGATTAAATATCATTCTGTTATCAACAGTTTCTCAGAGAGAGACCGTGCTCTGAACAGTTCAGAGTATCAAGTCGTATTCCTAGACTCACTGCAACTGCGCAAGGACACTGTTAGGTTAATGTATATTTATGTATTAAGTGTATCAAATGTGTATAGATAGATGTCCTTATGAAGAACAGAACATAAAACAAAACTCTATGTCCTTTCAGTTTGGTCTGAAGAAAGATAAAGAGGCCAAAAAAGACTTGTGTTAAAGGACCTGTGGACAAAAAATATTAAAAGTACAGCAGGATACTGTTGTTTTTCAGCCATTTCAATGAATTATTTATGTGGTCACAATATTTAGAATTTAGTATGTTTTGTCAAGGAAATCAAATCCAACCACTTGAACCTTTCTCTATGAAAACCTGAAGGTATTTAAATGTACTAGATGTGGCCAGACCAACATTTCATCGCAGGACTTCTTCCCCTCACAACCCCCGTCAAAAAAAAAAAAAAGAAAAAAAGAAAAGATTGTTTGTCTCCGTTTTGGCGCAATCGGTCAAGTGTTTCCAATCAGTGGACGCTGCCGTCTGCTCCCTGCAGGGTCAAATTACACACAGCTCAGTCAGGGGCCGAGTATTTTTGAACTCGTTTGTGGTCCAAGGAACACTTCAGAAGTTGTTCTCAACATATTTGTATTTATGTAATGTGCAAACAAAATGAGTGCCGCTTTTTTTTAATCCAACTTTGATTTGTTGTAATAGATGCAATTGCTCTGCAAGCAACTGGTGAAAAATCAACACAAACACACAAGAAATGCAAACACTTATACAAATAAACACATGAATCCAAGATAAAGCCAATAGTTGCGACCCAACTCATGGCAAAACAAAAAAACATTAAGCTATCAGTTTGTTAAAACCCCTTTTGGCAGGTGTTTATCCTCTCCGTTTGGTAATAATTCAGAAATAAATGCTGGTTTTTGCAGCTTCTAATATGCCATCAAGTCTGTAGTCATTCATTTTAACATATTTTAATTTAAAATACATATTTCTGGGCCATAAAAGTAACTTTGTTTCCCCCACACTGACCTCCTAAGTTAGAGTGGTCCCTTGTATCAGGGACCTGTCAGCCGTCAGCATCCAGTTCTGGGCATTTGGCCAAGTTCAGTCACAAACCACGTGTATGGTCCGATGGGTGCCATGCGAGGTATCATACAAGTGGTATTCTGGCTGAGATGGACAGCGAGTCATGCCTGAGCCTTGGACAGTGTGGGAAGAGGTGTAAACGAAAACATTTACTCCCCGCTGTTGTGTTTCGTCACCACACAGGGGCAGACTTCTTCGTCACTGGTTGTCTGAGCAACACCTCACAGTATGGCCATGTTATTGTGGGCCGGGGTAGGATATTCCATTTGCATACTGTGTAAATAAACACGACAGTAAAGAGGAAGAATACACATGTAGGATGATGGCGTAAGGAGGGTCAGAGTAACTTAGTCGTATTCCTTGCAGAAAGTGCCATAAGGGCTGAATCATCAGTGGGTTTGGCACACAATGGCCGGGGCCTCCCACCCACACAATCACCAAGGGTGGCTCCAATATGGACTCATTTGAGTAGACAAGACGTCACAGGGAGCCACCCACTGTTTTTCCTACGGTTTATCGTAATGTTATTTGTGTTCAGTATTCATGTAGTCATTAACGTGGTCTTCTGGGGGACTTGAACTGGATGCATTTATTACTATTTCATTTACCACCCACTGCTCTCACTTTGGGACGCAATCAGGATGTAGAACTTTCTGAGGCTGCTATGCTAAGGAAAGTTACACAAATATGAACATGTAATATCCGTATTGATAGGTGTTACATATAGAAAATAGTCCACGTACACAACTGAAAGTTAAATGAAACAGTTTCTGTAAACTTTCTTGTCAAGTCTAAAATGAAAAGATCAATACCACTCTCAGAGAGTGGTATCAATCTTCTCATCCAACTCTCAGCACGAAAGCATAGAAGTGTATTTCCCAAAATGTCATACTATTCCTCTAAAAAGATGACCCTCAAAGCAATCTGGTTGTCCAACAGTGCAATCAATCTTTTCAAAAGTATGTTTGAATTAACTGCAATGTCACGGGGCATGATGGAGGACTCAAACGCTGACCAGGCAGAGTAGCGTGAAGCAGGTGTTTATTAACACAAATAGGAATAGTTACCATACACAACAGGGAGTCCAAGCACAAGACAAGAGACGAGGGGGGAAAATCCAGCAGGAACTAGACAAGGCAGGCAGCCGGTGAACAGGACAAGACAAACAGGCGGGTAGAACACAATGATCTGGCAGTGGGTGACTGGGAGGCAGGGGTTTAAATAGTGGTTAGAACAGGTGAGGAGAGTTGTGCTGATAACGGAGTGCTTGATTAGTGATCAGGGGCAGGTGAAGGGAGTGGGACTGGTGCTGAGGGAGTGGCTGATTTAGACTGGTGCTGAGGGACTGGCTGACAGGTAGAGTGAGGAGATACAGAAAGACACACACAGAACACAGAAGGCAAAGCCTGATCGTGACATGCAAGGGTCTACCAATTACAAATAATCCACTTGTTTTACTTTAGGTGGGCCGCCCCCCTTTGCTAAAGGGACTAGCTGACTATATCTGGTGTTGTCGTGCTAAAAGAAAAGGTGGTTGATGCATGCTAAAGTACAACCTGCACACCCACACCTGTGCACACCTCCATACCGACACTCAAATATTTACACGAATTATCGACACCCACTTGTGCAACCAACCACGCACACGGAGTACAAAGTAAACTCAAACACTGAAGCAGACATTCAAAGGCCATCACTGTAGAGACTTTGATTTAATTCAGTTGTTGGGAGAAGAAGCAGTTGTAATCTGTTTAATCCTTACGACTTCTTCCACAGCTGGTGGTCCTTGTTTGCCCTTCCTCTTGATCTTGCTCCGTGTCTGTTTTGTCCGTCTGCCTTGCATCACCGTCTGTCGCCAAAATCATAATTGAGATGTGGATCGAAGAAGCTTCCTCCAACTGTTCTGTAAGACGCTAATCGAAATAATGAAGTAGGTTTGGTTAATGCGCCTGAAAAACTGAAGCCCTTCAAATCTGCAACATCCTACTGCCTGAAATGAAATATTTTTCTTTTCTTTTTAGTGGTAATTGCTGTACTAAATAACCTCATTTTCCAGGAAGAGAAGATGCAATGAATGTGAAGTCAGTGTATTCAGGACATTGAGAGGGCGACTGCCTCAGTTTTACACCAAGATTACCTGTAATGGTTTTGCTTTTCTGTGCTTGAATTACAGGTCGTGGTGCTGATATCAAAACCAGCACTGACATGACACCTGGGTACCTACTCTCTGCCAGACTCGTGACTTCTGTCCTTTTGTAATGCCCACACGCTCTTTTTGTCTTTTTGTAATGGAGTTGTTTATTACCGAATGGGAATCCACTTTTCCATGGGAAAAGCAATAATGTGCTCTCTGCATTGATTTTAACTGAATTTAGTGACAGCCCAGCCTTAGAGCATTACTAGTGGTACCATCCCTCCTGTCCTGGCTGCTGTATTTCTCCATATTTGATATCAATGTACCACCAAACCAACTGCCAAGCCCTAATAAGTGACGTACAGTCATTGTGTTGAGATCTGTCCAATTGACAAAACAAGTCTGTCCTAACAAGAGCTAATGATGGAGCAATATGCAACGGTAAACATGATAATGTGTCATGGACCAGTGCCTGAGTCATTCACATCTGCTGCCACCTTGACTCACTCCCAGCGTTTGACTCCAGTTCTGATGTACGGATAATAAGTCTGTTGTCCTTTATCAACCTGTTCAGGGTGAATTCAACTTAACCCAGAAGGGAAAGTGCAACAAAGAATTGTAAAATCTATATATTTTAGAAGGATGACTTTACTTGTTCCAGTTTTGATAAATAGCTTCTCTGATCTCTAAATGACTCAGTCACCACACATTTGAAATTCATTTATGTGTATTAACTGACAAAAACAACCATAACTCTTTATTAAAGCATCAGGCTGGCATTATGTTATCTTTGTATTGTTTCATCAAAAAAACCAACCAAAAAAACCTAAGTGGACCAAAACCAACAATAACGTAATCCTGGTTACACATATCCTTTGTGCAGCCAAAGCCAAACATATGTATGTGAAGCCATGGACTCCACTGCCATCATATTCCCTAAATACAATAAACATGGTCTGTGTTTTGTTTTTTTGTTACACTCTCCATCTTTGTCGAGCAGCTCTGTGAGCCAAATATCAGTGTGCTCAGGTCCATTGTAATGAAGCATTATGTCACCAGATGTGTCTCTTTTACGGTGGATTCTTATTGGTAAGATAGATTCAATGCAGGTTTCTTTTTCATGGGATTTGTTGAGAATAATAAAAGATAATGCATTAGCATGTAACCTTATTGACATTTTAAATCCTTAACAGACCTTTTTGTAATCAAAGTAATTTCCATGTGAATAAATGAAAGGTAAATTGTAAAAGATCAAAACATAAATGGCCCATTCCATTATGTCAAATTAAGCAGCGGTCTAAAGCAGCACTGGGACCTCAGATAGGGGTCCATTCTGTGCCACGTTTATCCTTCTGCTAAGTTCCTCCCCAGTTGTGTCAGAAACATCCGACCTTTCACACTTGTGGGTGTAGAGAACAGCAATTTGCCGTTTGGGACAAGCGATGCTCAGACAAATGCACAGTTACTTCTCCCCAATCTGCTTAAACCAGCAGTAAACCACAGACTGTGGCATGATGAGAACATGATGCGTCATTCTTTTAATGAACAGTGGGAGTTCAAATTCATTTGTTCTTGCCAAATTAATGTCTGATGCATCTGTGATTGGCAAATAACTCATAATGGGTCTGACTATATCAAATGCATCATGGAGGACCCAAGAACAAACAGGGATGATGCACATAAAAAAAGAGTTGCGGAAGTTGTCCTAATACCAGGGTTTAGGCAGTGCAGGCCTTATTCGGTCATCTCATCCAGTAGCTGAATTTCTTTCTTTGTGTTTTTGTCTCAGTGTTGTTTATAAAACCTCGGAACACCACTACCGGTTAATCTTCACAAAAGAAAAAAAAGACAAATGTTTTTCAGAAGCTGAACTCATTTTTGTTTTCAAGGTCTTTTTAAACTTTTCACACCACCACCGAAAGCTGTGAGCAATGCCCCTCTTTCCTAACTGCATTGCATGGTAGGACAATTGGGTACACCTACAGCACTGCTAAAAAATGAAGCATTTTTTAGGATGCATGATAACTGTTTCTTATGTATAGTCCGTTTCAACAGAATCGCTTTGCTGCTTGGGTCCATGTTTACTTCCTGTCAGCTGATGTCATTCACATACACTGACACAATGAGCCTATGAGAGTGCAACAGGAAATAAACTGGGACACATTAGGAATGTTTACATTACAGCTGTGAAATGGTCTATACATACTACATTTGGTCAGTTTCCTAGTGTATGCTGCTTAGAATTAGTACCTTTATTGTACAACTTAGTCTATATATCACAGTCACACATGCACACCCCAGCTCTTTCTGTTACAGCCAGCTTTTTCTCATTATATGCCAACCGTAAAAACATGCATACATTAAATCCATCAAGAAAAATGAGAAATACATAAACTGATTTAGCACAAACAAACAAAATTACTTGAATTCTCAAGGAGGAAAAATTGCTCTTTGTCTTTGGTGTGGCCTGGTAAAAGCAAACTTGATTAAAAAAACCCACCATGTGCACCATTCATGTTTCCTTCATGACATCCTACTTACTGCAGGCCAACAGATCATTTACATAACATTTTTTTTTTCAAAATATCATGTAAGGGAGTTGGTGATTTATCTGATACACATACCTAAAATAGTCACTTAGGAATCCCTCCCCCCCCCAAACACACACTCACATGCGAGTCATTCAAAAGCAGAATGTGTGTAGGAGACTCAACCGTACAAAGAGATATCCGGCTCACACGCATTCTTATCAATTCCTGGGTGATGCATCTTTTTTTCCCTCTCACCCTCCTCCATTCATACATTTATCATGAGGTGTCTTTATGTTTGTTGTGCGATTCGTCATAGATGTGTGCTAACTATATCTGGGCTCATGTGTGGGTCGCCTTCATGAGATGCCCACTATGCGTTGCGAGGGCAGGCAAAGTCCTAGCAGGTTGAAGCAAGCGGTAAGCGGAGGAGAAGAGGACAGAGGGCAGGTGACGGGGTCAGCTGGCACACACACTGAAGAGTATCCTATTTTTCATGCTGCAGATCCAGGATATTGCAGTATGGGCTTACAAAGAATACATGGGGTTTTAAATCATATATCAATGTGTGGAGGTTGGACTACAAATGCGAGGGAGAGAAAAACAGGAAAACTGAGAAAGGGTGATTCGATTGTTTTCATGATGAGGGCCACATTGAGAAACAGTGATTACGCTCTAATGACAATCAGCGTGGAGGGGCAGAAGTAGTGTGGAGTAGGCTGTGGGAGGGGAAGACGAGCTTCATCAGTTTGCCATGGAATCTCCTGGTGATGTCATCTTCCTTAATGACATCACAGTGTGCCCTCGCAGCACTGGAATATTACAGCCAACAGCAGTGCGGGAGCTTCCTGGTGATTAATTTCAACCTCCTTCGCTGCCTTCTGATATCAAAACAACAATGACATGTTTAAATGCAAAGCAGTAGTTCATCCATAGAAATAGAATAGGAGTAGTCTACGGTGCCTCCGCCTCACTCCCCGCTGCTCTGGAGAAGGACAAGCTACCCAGCGGACTAGCCAGCCACCCTTCTCCTCGGAGCTAGGTCCGCTCTCTTCCTGGCCAGCTGCGACAACTCCTTACGGGCCCTTAGACATGTCACCATACCAATTATGAACAAACGCCATTTTCTTTTGTACTGGTCAAATGACCACGGAAAACAGTTTAATGTCCATTCTACTCCTATTCTATTTCTAAAAATGTTTAAGGAACTGGCACGTTTACAGTATGAATTAATCGTTTCTGTTCTTTCGGGCAGCCTGTGGTGGGAAAGACCCAGAAGGCATCTCAGAATAAGTTGCCTTCACAGCTTAAATCTATCAGAAGGGGATCATGTGTGAATTGTTGTTTTCCTTTTGAAAACAGTTAAAAAGCCCCTGATCTGCTAATAGCAGCTTTCTTCAAAAGTGTTAGGCTGTTTGTCCCTAGAAGTTGTTGTGCCCAGCATTTGAAAGTCATTTCTTACTGCCTTATGGTGTGCAATCACATCTCTGCTTTCATGTTTGCTTTGTAATTGAACTGCAACCTGTTAATTACGCTCACCAAAATATAATCATTGTTGCAGCATCAGGTGGAGTTATCAAAGTGGGGGTAAAGCTAACAAAGTTACTTTTTGTTGTAACGAGTAGCACAACATATTAGTTTACGATTAAAGTTTTCAGTTATTTAGTTACATTTTAACAAACAATAAACAATGTTCTGTTTACTATATATACAGTAAACAGAACATTGACATATTATCTGTCCACCTGACTAGTCTTAGAATATTTAGTCTCCTAATGGAAATATCTTCAGCAGTTAAATGCTTCACTATTTACTCTATTAACCATTTGCATTTCAGTCATTGTAACTCTTTGTGCAGCACAGTTGACCTGGGATGCACTGATATGCCGATACTGACTAAAATAGCTTGATCGGGTACCAGTGGCAATGGGGCAATCTATTCAATTAAAGTCTTGTATACTACGTATATACATTAAATACTTGAATTTGTATTGATCCGACAAATGAAAATGTCTGTTCAGTGCATCCCTACAATTACATAATCCACTGACTGGACAGGACTGAAGAGCCTCATCCTCCAATCAGCACTGGAGAACTTTAAACTCCCGCCTTCCTTGCTGGAAGTCAACAGTACTGTATGTAACAAAGCATCCATTTCTTCCGTTTCAGTCATCATAATTAGATATAGTGTTTAATTTGGACTCAGAGTAAATAGAGATATTGGTCTCAAAAATGAATTGCATCAAAGTTCTTTCATCTTGGGTTTTCCATTCACAGAGCTGATTAGATGCACCGGTAGACACAAAAGAGTATCAATTGGAAACTTGAGACTCTTGAGAGATCCCATCTGGTGAGCAAAAAATGTTGCGCTGGCTCTTTTATAAACCTCTTGCTAGCTCAACATGATATACCATTAGGGTAAGTCCATTAAAAATAACTGCTGGGATGTTATTCATAATCCAGTTGCTAAGCCAACCGGGACAAAAATAATGTAAAAATAAAACTTGATGACGAGGTGAGTCAGCAGGAGAGCTTCCTGGAACAGCAAAGTTAGCTTATAAAAAAACTATGAAAGGTTCCATGCTTCTTACTTTTGAGTGGTCCAAGTAAACATGGGGACTGACGTGTCCAGCCAAAATGACGAAAGCCTAGCCTCCTAGCTTCCAAATCAGAAAAAAAGTGATTTAAGTCTAACAAGATAAATGAATGTATATAGGCTGCAAGACAAACACACCTGCATTGACAGATTAATAGTGGTGGCCAGCCTGCAATGTTTTGGAAAGGCAGATATTACTCTGCAGCATTTACAGTCCCTGTAAAATGAAAAATATTTTTTGTTCTTTTGTTCCTGTGTTTGTTCATTTGTTGATTTATTATTTGATAATATGATTATCAAATATTATGATTTGGCATGTAACAAAAGTTATATGCCTAATCATTGTGAAAAAAACAACAACAAAGAAACAAACATTTGAGACAAGAGTATTTTTATATCAAATTCTGTCTTTTCTTTTCTGTAAAACTGTTCCAAATGTTTGCTGAGTCATCCTGCACTCGGGGGCGTTTGCAGAAAAAGTCATCCTATCAAATGAGACTTTGGCCGACTAGCTAGCCACGCCAGTCATATAAAGCTGCACTTTGTGGCTCGCAGTAGCTAACGGAGCAGTATGGACAGATAGGCAGAGATGTGTTTTTGGATATCGGTGGGCAAAAACGTTGTTGCCATTTCCACAACAATGTGGCTGAGGACTGATTCTCAACCGTCTCTGTCACTGCAACACGGGCAGTACATGAAGATGATGCAATAAGACTGATGGAATTTGGCCGGCATGGAGGGAGGCCAGGAGCCTTTCATCTGCATTTACTGACCCGCGTTGCAATAATACAGAGCCGGTTGAAAAGAGGCAAAGTTTCCCTTTTCATCTCTCCCTCGTCCTCCTTCTGATCTCACAACAGGCGAGAATTGCGCTAAACTCGAAGCACGTCCACTTTTCAGCGGTCCAATTAAATGCGTCTTTAAAATATTTCACAGCCATCTCCAATGATGCAGTGGTTGATATGTAGTGGATCGTTAGCATCACTAACATATTCTTACAATATTGTGAAATGAATTGCCAGGTTAGTTTAATATGCTTTATCAGTTTGGTAGTTTGCACTAAATGTTAACGTAACGTTACTGTTTGGAATTTAATGAAATTGTATCTATGTGATGGAAAATTCACTTTAACTTAACTCTGCCTTCATTTATGTTTTGGCCAGAACAACATTGACATATTGTCATCTTATCGGATTCATATGACAAATATGTTAGCAACTAGTTGTCTATTTGGAGATTCAGCAGATACAGAACAACATTGGAAATGACTGCGTTCCTGGTCACCTGATGAATGTAAGTTCAATAATAACCCTCTTTAAACTCTGTGTTGATCTCCACCAACTCCTGATGGAAATACCTGGCTCTCTAGCTGCTAAATGCTCCAATGATGATAAAACCAACCAGAGTAAATCATGCATCGTACAAGATTGGTTAATGTTCATTCAAATAACAACAAACTGTCCTCAAATACAATTAATTAAATGTAGGCTTGTGTGTTTACACCAGGGCAGGACTGTGTAACGAATGGTTTACTGAGGAACCAAAGAGATATGAAGGTGTTAAAGAAAAAAGCAGAGGCAAAGCGAGAAGGCCTTTGATGAGAACACCAGGCAGAAAGACAGGCCTGGCCGCTGCCGGGTCATTAGTTGTTCTTGTGTTTGTGGAACAAAATGTCTGCACCTGTGTGAGAGGTTGCAGACACATGTTTGGATTCAGAGTCTGGTTTTCAGCATTTCTGATCTGCTGGCACCAGACATGGTGCTAACACCTACGTCCTGACAGGCACAAAGTCAACATCTTTGATAAACTCCACAAACACCGCCTCCCCAGCCTTTTAGCATACATATGCAAGGCTGACAAATGTCACAGGAGGCTTTTTCCTCTGTTAAATATTAATTGATGACAAAATAAGAGCAACAGCTAAATATTTGGGGTTACACAGTCAGGAACGGTAATTGTATGGCCTGGTTACCAATTGTGACATGTGCCAATAGATAGATTCAAATACAGAATACTGTATTACCATTTATTATTCAGAATGACGAAGCTACTGCTACGATTTAGTGCTCAGAAATAGAGAAGAAAAATACTGGTTGTATCATCCAGCTGCATAACTCCATAACTTCCTGTTTGACTTAAGAGGATAATGACTGCAATAACATTCTCTCTGAAAAGAGGGGCATGATTTTACAAATATAAAACTATCTGGGTTTTAGAATGCTTTGTTTTAGAAAGCTGAAACAAACTGAAGTTACTTTAGTCAGTTATCATTGCCAGAGGGGGTACAACAACAAAAAATACAACAAATCTGAAAATACACGATTCAAAATCCTGTCAGTGTTATATTACATTATTAGATTGTTAGTACGCATTCAACACTGACAGAGACGGTAATGAAGGTACGTAAAGAAGAAAGATTTTTTTTTTAGTTTTTCTTAAATATTGGATTCATTAAAATGTACCCATTTGTTATGCTTAGAGAGAAAATCTCTCATTGGTGTAAGTGATAACTTACTTACTCACGTTACCATAAAGGTTGCACTGGTTTAATATTTAACAAAGCATTGTATTTTAAAAGGAGCAATGTGTAAGAGATGGCCACATGCTTCAAAAAAATAAGGGGTGGCATTTTTTACCTCTACTACTGGGTCCAAACAATCGAAATTTACAGCCATTGGTTATTTAAAAAGTCAACTACTAACTAACAGCAGGGCAACATTCAACCAAACTCTTTCAACTATAAACTCTGAGCTGGTCAAAATAACACCATGTGCTATTTCATAATCTTGGTGTGTGCCCTGACTCGATTAATGGAAAACTAAGTGGATCGGACCGAGCCACTAGAGCTGTATCGAATGTCATATTTTTTTACATTCAAAGCTTCTAGGTTTCGAATGATGTTTCGAATGTCTGTTAAAACAGTAGTGTGCCTCCCTTTGTGTGTAAGTGGCAAGTGGGAGAGTAAACTGTTATGGATTGCGGTGAAAATTCGATATTCAATAAGGATTGACGAAGAATATTCTGTTCTATAAAAAAATGTGAATTTTGGAAAATATGACTTTTACCTTCTTTAATACATTTTGAGTTGTGGATTGAAGACTGAGAAAGCGACACACAATGCGGGGTAACTCCCTGTGTGTGTGTGCGTGTGTGTGTGTGCGCGTGTGAGAGGGCTGGTGGAGCGCTGGGTTTAACCCGTGTAACAGCAGCAAGAGAAGTTTGCCACACGGTTTACTCCCGGAGACGCGGCCTCCCGGTGGCAGAGATGATGAGGCGGAGATGCGAGTCGTTTTTCTCATTTCTGCCACATTGGATGAAATAATGTCATATCATTTTATGTAATTTAATTATATTGAATCTAATCTAATCCAATGCACACGGACCATGGATGTATTATCGACAAGCCCTCAGTCCAGCTGTACTTCTCCGTTCTTTGGACTGAAGCCAGCCACTGCAGTGACTCACTATCGCCTCTTGAGAAACAAGTAGTAAACGGGGCTATCTGGTTAGTATGCTCATTTCAGTAGAAATCTCTAGAACTGTCACGTAGGAGAAGAAAAAGTACACTCAAATTGTAGTTGAGTAAAGTACTTTCCTACACTGGCCTCCATCATTTTTTATGGAGTTAGATTCATATTTCTGTATCACTTACGCACAGTACATGACGGCTTAATTTGAATTGCATCACTGCGTTTGTCTTACTTTGCAATTATAAGCACAACAGTGGGTACTACAAGTGGGTTGTTCTTTGTTAGAAGAGGTATCAGAGTTTACAGCAAAGTGGTGAATGATTATATTTTTTTTCAGCAGGAATGACTAAAGCAAAAGCTTACAAATAATCATTCAATGAATAACCCTCAGTCTTGCCAAACAGACTGCAGTGGGAGGAGGTAAGGTAATGCGTTCACGTCCATGACAACTAACGGGATTGTCCATGTGTTGAAGTGCTCTTATCTGCATGTGAACGTAGGAGGTGACTTTCCGGGATCACCTGTGGAGGTGCAGAGCTCATCAGATGGTAATACGGGCTGTGTTCGGGAACAGGATATCCCTTTAGTGCCATGGCAACGCCGTGCACCTGCGTCGGAATGGCGTCAACGAGTTCCCTGAGCCTCACAGCAATATTCTCTCCTTGTAAAATCAAAGAAAAGCTTCTCCTTCAGCTTGATTCATGTTATGACCTGAGAGTCAGCAACAGGATGTGATAGGATCACAGTCCCTTTTTTCCTCTGATTACTCCTCTTATCGCCAGTGGTGGAATGACTGTGCCCGATATTTTCCAAGCTACTCGTTCAATCCTAATCAATAACAAACAACTCAGCTTTTTCAAATTTAGATTTCTGAGTTAATAATGAAAAAGTCAATTTGTTTCTCTATCAATCCCTTAATCTCCATTAAAGTAAGTTATTCCTAATTGGTTTACAATAAATGCAATGTGTGGAAGTTAAAGTGAGAGACGAGGGACCGTTGATTTATGGGAGATAGTGATTTTCCACCAAATTCCTTCATTATCCATCAAACCTGCTCTCGCCCTGCTTGCACACCTTAATTTGTGGACAGTGATTGTTACCAGTACGCAATGCCTGGGTGCAAATGAACCTCTCATCTAACAGCAATACATATGTAATCAGATACTTTTTACTCTCAGGTGAGTTGTGGTCCCTGACAAGGAAGTCTCAGAGTCTCAGTAATGCACAAAGGGCCATCAACTCTTATCCTTTTTGTACTTGGAAATTCATGCTAATCCCAACTAACTACAGTACAACACGTTTTCTAAATTGCCACTGTCAGGGAGTGTTTTCAGGTAATGCCTTTCTTGAAATTGTGTGTAAACAATGACGTCCGCCATGGAGTGTGAAACATTGCTTGCTTCATTTAGTTGTTAAAGTTATGGCTCTTTGTAATTCTGACAAGGTGACGTTTCCATAAATATTCCTCATGGATTTATTTAGACGCTGATGGTATTTACAGAAATTTCCACATACTATTAATATTTGTCTGGAAAACAGAGGTGAGTTGATAAGTTTAATGATGGAGAAGAAAGAGTTTACTGTCCTCTCATAACTGATTCTACAACAATGTTTTGCCATTGAAGCAATGACAATTGTGAGTTTGAGGGCTTGCCTTATAGACACTTCTGTAATATGTTTTTCTCACTAGTGACTGACAATTTACAATTTACACATGGAGACTATTACATTATCACGTCACGTTGGGATTCCAGTAAGTCTTTTTTGACATCTTTTTCCTGCAGAGCTTCTTTTTTTTAATTTGAAGATGTGCATTGAATATCTGTGTGTCACAATCAGGCTTTGCCTTGGGTGTTTTGTGTGGTTTTCTGTAGGTCCTCACTTCCTTCACCTGTCCCTAATTAGTTCATTCAGTGCACCTGCCAGTCACACTCTCCCTCATCAGCACAACTCTCCTCACCTGTTCTAGTCACTATTTAAACCCCTGTCTTTCACTCACTCACTGCCAGATCATTGTTTTGTTTCCTACCTACCCGCCCGTTTTGCTCTTCCTGTTCCCGGTTTCCCAGTCTGTCTGCCCTGTTTTTGCCCTGCCTTGTCCTGCCGGATTTCCCCCCTTGTCTCGTCCTTAGATTACCTGTTTTTGTTTTGTGAGTTATTAAAACCCTTTTTGTTCACTACTCTGACTGTCTGCATTTGAGTCCTCATTATGTCCTGTGACACTGTGTTTAACCCTTTTCTGCTGCAGCCATACATGTTAATCTAACTGTATTGATTTCAGGCTGAGGGTAAGGTAAGTGTGTCTGACCGAGTAAGAATGCCGTAATGACTCTTATGTAAAAGTGACTCAGTCTTCGGACGTGAGACGGACCTGGAAAATGACCATGATTTTTACATAAAGAGGTGCATGTATGAAAAGGGCTATATTCAACCTATTTAATCCAAAGGACATCTTAGACGAATTACATTTTAAAACACTATCATCATTTGAGAAATGCTTATTGGATCTTTGAATGTCATGCAAGTCGTGAGTTGGATTGAGTCTCTCGCAGTAACATCTGGACACTCCCACAAGACCTTCACACTCCGCCTGGTGACTAGAGCCTCACCAAATGTGCAGTAGACTCAACCTTCACACTCACATGTAGAACCAACACCCTTCCCACCCTCGGACTAATGCCGAAAACTCACAGTAAAGACCCCCTCAGTCTGGACTGTGGACGAATGCAAATGTGGTCATGCAATTTGTTATCTTTCATAACCCTCATTTCTACTCCTCATGTCTGACTGACTTGACCTCTTCATGCATTTCATCGTTCTCTGCCTTTCAGACATGTATGGGTTTATGCTCACACTCGCCCTCATGAACAGTCTTTCCAGCTGTACACACACACACAAGACCTGTTTACTTTTCAACCTTTGTTAATCACTGAAGCTCATTGCAAAGTCTGCTCAGGCTGTGAGGGTTTTGGTGGAGATGAACAGAAAGCCGATGGCCTAAATTGAAGATGATAATCTCTCAGAGAGCACAGTAAGCATGGTGGTAAACAAACGGAGTCGGGGTACAGTAGCAAAATGTTAATAACCGGGAAGTGGGTATGTGATGATTGGCAGGGGAAAAAAACTTTTGAACTTTTGCTGAAAGTGTAAAAAGGAGAAAAGCAAACTAGGTGATAGAGTCGAATGCTGCAAGTACATCACTTAGCAATCACACTACTGTAATTTAGCTAAGTGGAGAAGCATCTGACACCGAGTGTAAACGCAGTCAAATCAAGATTCAGTGTAGATGCAAGTTGCATAAAACTGTTGACCGAGTGTAAAAATGTGCTAAAACACGTGCCTTAGCATCTTTTAATTGACGCATAACAGCACATTCAGACTGCAGAGGTGAGCGCATTTAATGCCATTAAAATGGAAAGAACTTTGCCGAAGGCTCCATGATTCAATGTTTGACTCCCACGCCCTAAACATGCTCACTGGCCTGACAAAACACTCGACCACTACCTTTGTTTTCTTGTCATGGTTATGTGTGTTTGGTCAGCAAACGCAGTGTGTAGGATAGATGGGCTGCCTTAATGTATTCCACTGCAATTTATATTCATTATGCCACTTTTCCTGCCTGATTATGATTGTGAAAGAGGGGCCACAGAGTGACTAACACTTTGTCTGACTATCCATCTCTTTCTCTCCTTCCTCTCAATTCAAATGTGACCTCTCTTTCTACCTATCTTTTTGAATTTGCATCTCTCTCTGCCTCTTTGTGTTGGTCTCTCTCATTATCACTTGCTGTCCAGCCTGATGAAACCCAAGCATCTCTCGGAGGAGCCCGTCGGTAATGTTGCTGCCGTGGGGTCAATAAGAGACCAAAACCTAATAACGAAGAGTGGGCAGCCATGTGGACTTCGTTGATCCTTCCCCTGACAGACACTTCATATGAATACTCACTGCTCGTACACACTCACACACCAGGCCGTGTGATTAGTCAGAAGCGGGGGAACTACAGAGCCCTCAATGTGGGTGAAGTGGAGAGAGCGGAGGATGGGAGGGGAGCAACAAGGCGGATCAACCAGTGTGAGGGGAGGGAGGATCAGCGGTGCCGAGATCAAAGCAAGAGAGTCCAAATGGTTGAACAAAAAGATCAGTTATCATTTCCTCATGATTAGCATTAGCACATGCATGGAGCAGTGAGGCGATATAATACTCGGGGCTCATCATAGCCGTGTCCACAGTTTGTCATGGACTGCTCCCTTGCACATACATCTGAAGGCCTGCTGTTCTTGTTTCTCATGTATGATCCATAGAAAAATCAATGTCTTCTGCTTCCTACTACTATGTTTGACTTTCTTGCAAAGAATTAGGATGACAAGATCAAGACAACAGGAAGTCACTGCTCCGGGCCAAAAAACAGTCCTGCACAAAATCAACTATGAAACCACGACTCTACGAATTAAACAAACAAGATATAACATGTTAATCAGCGAGCTGGTGGATGAATTGTGTTAACTTCAGATGAAGCCAGGCTTGCCGTTTCCCCGTTTCCAGTCTTACACTAAGCTACACTAATCATATCTTGGCTCTTGCCTCATATTTAGAAGACAGATATGAGAGTGGCATTGGGCTTTTCATCTAATTCTCAGCAAGAAAGTAAATATTTTCCAAAAATGTCAATCTACTCCTTTAATGAAAAACTACTAATAACCAGGCCTCTGATAATCTGTGCATGAATGTAATTTCTCAGTCTTCACTCAGCAAATTCATTCAGGACTTCTTGTCCATGTTGGCCCAAAGCCCCTTATGACTTTCCAAAGGTTGCAATACTGTATGTTTTCTGAATGACCTCCCACCTTCAAGGCAGCTGTCCATCTGTTTCAGGTTGCCAATAAATTCAACATGCAGAGACTTGACATTTGGTACTTTAACACAATCAGCAGTTTGTTGCCTTGATCATAACTGTTTAAAACTCTCTTGGCATTTTCCAATCCGAGTCCTTTCACCAGCACTTCACTGCAAAGTGTCACTCTGCACAAAGTAACACAAGCAGCTGTTCAGGTCACTCTGCAATAATAGCGATGCATAAATGAACAGCTAAACTGTGGGATGCACTCGCTATCCTCTAACTCTACGCAGAAAGCATCTGTGACCATGGATACCGATTGATATGTCGTTTGCTCAGCTGTTTTGTTTAATGCATTACATCACTTGTTAAAACAATATCCTTGACTGCAAAATTAAGTTGATATTGTGACTTTATTCATGAAACCATACAAAGATGGCAGCTGGATGTGACAAACGTCTTGTTTGGTTCTCTGAAACTGATCAGTTGTTTAATATATTTATAATAATCTCACTCTCAATTTATTTACATTTTACATACTGTATATAACATCAGATTCACATTTTCTTTAGTAACATTTTAAAGTTTTGTATATGTAAGGATAGTTTCAAGTACGTGTGCCATGTAATAAATGGCACGATACCAAGTGAATTAAGTCCAAATGGATGCATTATGGATTGATTTCAGGAGACTAGACTTTTTGAACATGACGCACCGATCAGACAAGATTTTGTTTAATCATCCTGTGCTGCAATGAAAACAAACTGATTGCTGCCTGGGGGCCTTTCTGCTGAAAATAATTATTTTGGTCAGACCACAATACTCCTGGTTGGAATGTTGAGTTGATTAGTCTTTCCCTACATTGTCATATTTTGTATTTTTAGAATGTTTTCATCAGTGCAAGTGAATTGTTTGTATTTTGTTTGTGTAACCCACCTCGCTCTATAGGTTCTCAAGGAGCTACATTTGGTGCGCAATGACCACAACCATGACAAGTGAATTCAGTCACCTGCTACTTTCCTACCACAAAGCAAAGCGTGCATCTGGCTGTTCCAGTGGCAATGTTGATCCAGATTCCTGGAAATCAAACTGGGAGGATCGCCATCAACTGGAATCATTCTTCGATCGAAAAAAGAATACAAAAAAATAAATATATATATATATATATATATATATATATATATATACATATATACACAGTATATACACAGTATATGTGTAGATCA
Source organism: Anarrhichthys ocellatus (assembly GCF_004355925.1). Taxonomy (NCBI): domain Eukaryota; kingdom Metazoa; phylum Chordata; class Actinopteri; order Perciformes; family Anarhichadidae; genus Anarrhichthys; species Anarrhichthys ocellatus. The sequence continues at coordinate 2,127,295 of NW_022280065.1, read as the reverse complement.
ACGTTTGGTTAATGAGGGTCCTTAAGCCCTGACACATCAACCTCTGTTGGTTCTTTTATTAAGGAATGCAATAATATTTCATTGTCTTACACATTTTATGTGGTTGCTGTGTTAAATTAATATCATCTATTCTGTTGAGCTGTCATTGAAATTTCTGTAGTCCTGCAAAGTGCAAACTGACTGAAAACGATGCAGGGGCGCTGTTCCAGTTACGAGTTTTGAAAAAAACTATAATTGACAACAATTGTGTATCATCTACCACCCTCCTAATCCACCCTATTTACTATTTAGTGTCTCTTTCAAATAGCAGCCAAGAGGATATTGGCTTTAGCCAATACCAGCACATAATATTGTCGCCCACATCTTTACATCATCTCCCTTAAACCTTCACACATACACACTTTGTCTAGGTTTGGTGAGTGGAAACAGCGTAACATTTTACAAATCAGGCTACCGTGTAGAGCCTGGGAACCATCAGCCTGCCAACCTCCAACTGCTCTATGGAGTTTACATGCATCATAGCGGGAGCTGGCATGCATCTACTGATATTCATATTCCAATGGGAATGATAAAGACAAGTGAGACAAAAACAACTCAACTTAGTCATGCTTAAATTAAATCTCTATTTCTGTTTCTTTCTAACTATTGCAGATAAAGGCCAATTTCTAATAAGTGCAAACAGATTATTACCTCAACAGGATTGGTTGCTTGTCAAAGATAATCCATAATTATGTTTTCTTGACAAACAACCTTGCAGCCCAGCGAATAGTCAAGGTCCTCAAAGGAAAAAGGGATCTTTGGTCACTTCGTTAGATTGAGAAGTAGGCTCACATTATGAGGCTCACACTATCAGTTTTGTTTCAAAGTAGTGATGTTTGTCTAAACTCGGCTAAGCTTGAAAAAAAGTCCTGCGTTTTATGAATGGGGGACCGGAGCAGCAAAATGCAAAAATTTGTCATTTTGGAATTAATTGAGCTTCCAATACAGATGTTCAAATATACACTAAACCAATTCATTTAGACTAAAAGATCTATAACTACAAAATGACTCAACACTGGCGCGGGCATACAGCCAGACAAGTTGAAACAGTTATGCAAATCCTTCTTTTGGCAGATGTACTGCGACCTTAAGACAACTTTTCATGAAATATTTCAGAGTAAAGTAAATTATTTTACATTTGTTTAGTTAAAGGGCTATGCAGTAATGTATGATTTATATCAATGACCGACAACAAAAGCTGCAAAATCAGCAACACTTTCTCCTTCTACACAGCAACAACCTGTCTCATCTTTCACCTAAACGATTATCATTGACACCTAAAATAACACTTGCTGTATTATTTGTAGCGACTTTAAATACACACTTGTTCCAAAAGAGTGATTTTGCTGCAAAGGGCATTTGGCAGCTAATAAGTTGTATATTTGTGTATGAATAATTCACAATATTAAATGTGCACGTATCCAACATGACTGTGGAACTGCAGGCCACACTAAATTGTGGGCAGGAAACAATGCTGGATAATTACATTTGTTCACTTCTGTATGTTTTCTTGTGAGTGACATGGACGGACATTATACAGAAAATATCAATAAAGTAATATGAATAGCTCGAAGATAAAGTCATTAAAGGGGCTAAAAAGCTCCCTGTGGAGACCTGCTTGCCGATCTAATCATCCCTCTGGAGCAGTAATTGAGTTGACAACTAAATTATCCAACAGTGCAACACGGTTTGTTTTGTAATCTACTACCATTAACATAATGCCTGCCAAGCCTGCCAAGTGTCATATCTAAGCCGGATACCTTTAACGGTATTCAGAGAGAAAAGCAGCTTTTTTGTTCTTTGTGATACATTCAAAATGGCTCAGTGGAGCATGACAGCCACGTTTAATGGGATTACTCCCTCATAAATATGCATGAATCACTTTGTGAGTGGGATATGGTCGATTTTTACCCATTGTCATGTCTTCTAAAATAACACAGGAAGGAACTGGATGTAGATGCCACTGAAATGTTAACGATTCAGCCTTTGAAACGTCAACTTCCATAGCAACCATGCCAACGGAACTTACAGCTCGTCTCGTGAAATGAGTTTGAAAGTCATGCGGAAGAAATTTGTAAATGAAATCACGCCGCGAGTTCTCTGGACATTTTTTTAAAATATACATTTCCTTGAATGAGCAAAATAATAAGAGAAACATGTGAGTTGCATAAAGGAGCTGCAGTCTGTTTTGAACCGCTGTGCAGGATTGAGTGTTCTGGTGAGGTGAAGGCCACTTGTGTCGACAAAGAACTTGTTTAACTCTTGTCCATCTGGGACCAACAAGGTGAGGTTGCAGTTGTGAAGGATAGAAATGGCATGCAACCCATTACAGCACAATCTGTCCTCAACGTGTTATAGAAAACCTTTGAATGCAAACTTCTCACGAAACAATAAAAAGCTTTTAAAACAGCAATTTATTAAGACTTTCTCTGTTACAGTACATGCAAAAGCTTACTCGCTGACACACACTAGCATTTGGGCCATATATCACAATTATAAGCACACACAACACTCATTTAAAACACCCATTTACCAGCAGAGTATGAGAAAATAGAAGTGTGTATGAGCAAGGATTATATTGAAAGGTGATGTTGAATTTGTTCATATGATGAGGTCCCTGGCTGGCTTACATTCTTGAAAGGTCGTGAATAAAAGAAAGAAAGGGATCCTTAAAAGCAGCTGTAGGTTGATTTAAGTGTTCATCTGAGTCAGGCTGTTCCCAGCAGGCTGTCGAGCAAAATGTCTGTGAGGAATTGAGAATTTGAACCTTCTTGTTCAAACAAACCACCCTTCGTTTTAGTTATTGGCGTCCTGTGGAGTTGTCTTGAAACGAACAAATGTTAAAGTCTTCATTGAGAGTATTGAGCTCAGTGAGATGTGGATAGGATGTGGGCACAATCTGGATGATGTATGGAACTTTGGTTTCTCATCATCTTCTCCCATCAATAGGAGAGGGAGAGGAGGAAAACCTGGGCTGAAGAACAGCTGAGACCTGCTGTCCGAGTCTTTAGTTTAAAGACTGTATACAATATGGACATATCTCCATGACGTCACCCGTAGGGTTCTGAAGAAGCCTCAAGTTTGGCACCATTGAAAAGAGTGTAACCAGGGCCTAAGTTATGTTGAATAATTTTGTCTCACTATGCACTGCTATACGCGGGTATAATGCCGTATGTGAAAATGCAAATCTGTGTGTGGAAGGTATAATTTATAGCCTGAGCATTGATGCGAGAGTGTGATTGTGTACGTAAGTCGGGTGTGTGTGGGGGTGTGTAGCGTTGTATGTGTCAGATTATGATGGGTGTGTGTGAGAGCAAGTATGAGCTTCACATGTATGAACATGCATATGTGCACACCAGCTTGTACTCAAACACACACACACACACACACACACACACACACACACACACACACACACACACACCCCTCTCTAACCCAATCTGCTCCCCCCAGTGAGTAATTCTTTGCAGCTCATTTGTAAAAGTTCAGACGGACCGTATGAGAAAAATCTTGATGGCTTACTACGCCTCCTGTTCAAATTATGAATAGTTGTGGTTCTATTTACCAAATCAATATTCCATGATAGTACATGCACGATCATAAGAAGAACCCTCAGCTCACATCCTCTAGCACGATGAAGAAAAAAATCCTGCACACTAAAAAACGAATACACAGCTAACTTCTGACATGCAGACAAAGAGAGCCTTCAGTTCACAATGATCAAAACATCAACTTGTTTATCAGCTGATGACTCATCAAAGGTCAGATTTAATCAGACTGCCAGCCTACTGTATGTGATGTGATGTATCTAACAAAGACAAAAATGATCTTTGACATTTGAATAAGCAAACCTTCAGCCTCAGCTGCATTGTTATCATCCCGTACCATCTCAACTGCTCGTTGTTGTGACAGTGTTTACACAATCTCTTATTCACACATGGATTTGCCAGTAACAAGAAAAATAAATGAATACATCTTGGACTTAATTGTGCTCTATTTTGAAAATTGTGACTCAAAATGTCAACCTTACTGGAACATGTTTACAGTCCCCAACAATCTGAGTCAATTGTTGCAAAAAAAAAGCTGCATTACATACACAGTTACTACAACTGGAGATGCCCACAAAGTTCTGCTCAAGGCAACTTGTCAAAAACTGCAAACAATGACTTACTTTTACAACTATTTTAAGATACTTCAGCAAGAGCAGCTGAGGAGGGATCCCTCTCCCAGGACGACAGCCGTTCACTAGATGTTAAGTACGGAATAGACTGACATAATAACATTACAGTATAGACAATCCAAATGACCAAACTATACATCCAAGTAAAGAAGTACTTTCTCTTATTTCATGATATTATTGGTGAACTTGCTCTAAATATTAAAAGGACCAGGAGGAAATATTTCTAACTAATCAATAAGCTAATGTAAAACCAGCATCTTTGATTCACAGTAAGTCGGGAACTATTGTTGCTTTTCGCATCCACTTACTGCAATAGTTTAATTGTTTTCCTAACAATGCAAAAACAGTAGAGAATGAAAAGCAAAACTTCTATGAAATTGCCTGTTAGACATGCTCACCAGGGTGAAAATGTTGTAATATTTGCTGGCTATTCTGTTGAGCTGTGTACATTCTACTTTGACTAAATTAATTATAATTTCTCAAATAACTTGATATGGAACTCAGTTTCAAAATCACAGGTATGAATAAAGGTAAACTTAACATTTTCGGTCATCAACTCATTATTAATGTATAGGTCTGAGGACCAAAAAAAGGCCCTAAATAACTTCCAATGAAACTGCAATACGTCACTGAAAGTGAAGAGGTGTTTTGAGAATCATCTTATTTTCAATTTGCAAAATTATTTTGAAATCATGGCACATATTCAAACCAAATGTAGTCATAGCCAATGGCTTAAAATATCAGACGAGTGAAATTGCAGGTGGAACAGAGTCAACAGGAAGAGGTTCTGTGATTTCATGGAGAGGGTGTAAACTTGTTGTGGGCTCACCAAGACTGTGGTTGTGGAAAAGGCTTCACACAAGGGGAATAACTGGGGTATGAATGCCCTTCATATGGCTTATATATATTTATATGATTGATCCATACGGGTCAAACTAACTTTATTTAGCATTTACAAGCACTATATAAACATTTAATAACCGTTTTATAACATACTATATTGAGATATTTTTGTCTCTATGTTTACAGAATTGTCAATAATTACACATCTAACTTACACATGTATATGTTTTACAATATTGTCATTCATCGTCATTTTATCCAATAGTTTCTACTTATGGATGCCTTACAGGATGAGTTATATTTGTTGACAATTACATTAATAAACACTTGAAAATGTTCTAATATTTGCAAAAAAAAATGATTAAATGCTGTGTTATAAAACATAGATGTTTTTAAACTACTTATGTAGTGGTTAAAGTAGAGTGTTGCCGAACTATGTTTCCACTCTGCACTAATGAGGGAGACGATAGCAGCAGAGTGCATGCACTAAGAAGTGTTTACAGGCCTCCCAAAAAAGACCTAATGTCACAGTGTTGTCAGAAGATAACAAAACGCTTTTCTCTTACTTATTCTTTTTATATTGGTATTGATCTGCTCATCCCGACTGTCAGCAGGACATGAGAGACATTTGGGATCTGCATTCATTCGGTGCATCAACAATCTGCAGGCTGCAGTAGTTTGAGTCTTTCTGCCCTTTACAGCCGCCATCGCCGTCACCCCTCACCCCCGACAGGAACAAATCTACACCGGAACCACACACACACACTTCATGAGACTGTCAGCCACACTAGCAGGTCAGCTCATTGGTACCACAAGGTCGCGCAGTTTCACACCTGCACTGTATACATCTACCCACTGGCACTGGACCGTATTTTGTATCGTCGCCAAATTAGCCTCCTCCACAATTTTTCATATTATTTCATCAATGTACTATTTAGCCGTGCGGCTAGTTGTACAGAAATAGAGTTGTAAATCTTACTGACGTCAATCGCGCTCAGTTTTCCACTAGTGAACACTCAGAGACAGAATGTGGGTTTTGTTCTTGAAGGGAAAGTGCGACAGAAGAAGAGGTACAGTACACAGCGACATGACTCATCTTCAGATGCTTTCTCAAAATAGATATTTACCCCCTTTTAGCAAGAGAGAATGTAAAGCAAACTATATAAATAAATAAAGGAATATGCTGTCATTCATTCATCCTCCTCCTCTACATGTCATTCTGTAATGTATCTATAACTAAAACAAGCCAACAAGTGGCTCCATTATGCCCATTCAGCTCATGTGAACTCTGTGATCTTACTTTCCCCCATATGGCAGCCTGGGAAAGTGGTTTACAATGTGCAACTTTGTAAATTCACACCTTGTTGAGATCCATTAGGACATCAAAACATACCACTTCTGAAAATAGTGCAGAGTACGGATACAGGGGGGCTGCCACGCAGGATGATGTATTTGACTGAAAAGCAAAGAAGACTGGTGATGACGTTTGGAGGAAATATGTCTATAGAGCCCTCTGCTCATACACTAACATAATGTTGTTGGTGTCAGTACATGAGAAACTGCTGCTGCTGAGTCGAAATGACACCATTTCCAAAACTCCTAGTGTCACTAACACCAGCACAATAAAATGCAATCCACTGCAATAGTCCAACAGCGATTCCATTTGAAGCTTATAATGTTCAATTTATGTTGAACAGTTACAAAACAGTGTTGAGTGTTTTAGGATATTTTTCAGACACATACTGAAAGCTCCAACCGATAGTCCCCCACCATACACACCGTTCGTGTCACTGTCTGGTAATTAGCAGAGATAATGTGGGGATGTGGGGGGGGGCAGAAGGTTCATTGTGCAACGTAATATTCAACTGTCACAGTGTCTCAAAAAAAAAAGCAACATCATTTTGCAAAGGCATACTTTGTTGCAGGTCTACTGTACTGGATTCAATGAGGTCATACGGGTGTTTGTAATATCATCAGTTAGCAGAAACATTTAGGACATCAGAGAGTGTTGAAGATGTGTCCCAGTGCTTCTGTGATGTTGTCCAGTATGGATGTACATGTTACAATATTGCTCAAGTTAAAGCAATATTAAGCTAAAAACAAAGTGTTTAAGCGGCGGCTATCCTGCAGAATAGTGCTCAAGTAAAAGTACTTGTGTAAAAATGTTCTAAGATTAAAAAAAGAAGAATTAGTCGGTCAGTTAAAATGTACTCTCAGTAAATATGACTACGTTACATTTTTATTTTTAAAAAGGGAGGAGGGAGGGAGGGAGGATAGGCCAACGCTGAAACAACATCAGCAACAAAAGCCCATTTATCCTTTGATGGCACTTTGCAGCCTTTTCATACAGCACAACTGATTCTTAGTTATAATTTACAAAAAACTCCCTCAGCTGTTTTTGCTTTACAAGAACTCACCAGAAAAGACAAAAGACAATTAAGCAAAAATGTCCGACCATAGCCTGTCACTTTTTTTTTTTTATAGAATCAAAAGCAGAATAAAACATCACCAAGCAGCAGGTTCCAGGTTCAACTCCTCTGCTCGTTCACTCTTTATACATATAATCTGTCCACTAAGCCTCTCTGTCCCAGTAAAGCCAGTCCAATCGTCCTCTCTGTCCCACTGAGCTCCTCAAATTAGTCTCACTCCCAGTATAGTCTCAGACAGCAGCATGTTAGCTAAGCGTGTACCTGAGGACACATGATGGGTGTGTTTGATTTTGGTCACTTAGCATTTGCTTGATTGGCATCTTAGCTTAGATTTTGTGGCTGCAGGAGCTGCAAATATGGCGGCAAACTGAGACTGCAAAGAGAAAGCTTGCTTTGCTGCAGAGTATAATATAAAATCACTGTCAACATAATGAGACACGATCTGTTCCGTCGTGTGAGAGACAGTGAAGGATAAAGCATCAGAGAGAGAAAAGTGAGAGACATGGCAATATAAAAGAGAATTACGGTAAAGAAGAAAGAAATGGCTCTCAGCTGTGGGTAGAAACAGCGTCACATTATGCTGACATCAACCTGGCTGTGAGACAAGAAGAGCCAAAGCAAAAGGAGATCGATGCAGGAAGGGAGGGAGAGTAACCGGGAGCGAGCGGAAGTGGTGGGCGAGGCAAAGGCAGACAATAGTGTTGAGTTTGTGCAAGACTGAGAGAAAAGCAGTGATAAGAGTAATGGGAGGCTGCTTCAGAGGAGGAAGTAGTGGCATGCAGAGAGAGAAAACTAAGCAGGCAGAGCTGATGAGAATTTGGTGTCGGGGGATCAAAACAAAGAGCTCATCAAGGACGAGAGAGCAGCATGCTGGCAGGGAGGTCACTCACTGTAATAGATGCATTATGCACGGAGATCAATTGAATAAAGACGAGATGGGGAGGGAATGCTATGTCTTGCGGGCGTGAACGTCTCTAAATCCACTCAAGGGTGATGAAAAGACTTCAATACATGGTTTTGATGTTGTCACTTTATATAATATGTGGTTCGGAGCATTGTTTTGATAATGGTGTCACTGAGTAGATAGAACACTTGTGTCTACCTGCCACTGAGTGTAATGCGAAAACAAGTCTTTCCTGATGACAAACTTTTCAGGTACAACATAGAATTCATCTTTTTTTAACACAGACTTTAACTTTTCCTACAAATCAAATCAAGTGGTTGAGATGGAGGAGTTGCTTTCATAACACCAACACTGATGCATTACTTTCTCCTGATTAACAAAAGACAATAATAGGCTTTCATCATTCTTTTCACTCAATGCTGTAACAGTCTGAGTGAATGATAAATGAATTAAAAGCATGTGGGGAGAGACCCATGCCACGTCGGTGTTCTCCTTGCATCCCAAAAACAGTGTTCTCCCTCTCCTCTTTCTCCGTCATTCTCTTTGCCTCACAAACTGCCTGTTTCTGTGACTTTCTCTCTCTCTCTCTCTCAGCTGTTTCCACAGCGACAAAATATCGTTTTGGAGGCGGGTGGTGAGTTCTTGAGGACTTGTATAAGCAGTGAAGTTTCCATTTCCGACAGGTCAATCGGATCTCACAGGAAGGAAAAGAGACCAAAGAGCCGGAGAGAAATTCATATAAAATGTTCTGGGAAACAGCTGTGTCTGTCAACATTAATGTGTGCAGCTGATGCACGTCATCGCTTGTTTTAATGTGAATTAATGTGTGCACTGCTGCTTGGTCCATGGTATCAGTGAGGTGCTTAATTATGCAATCCACTACCACAAGTAGGTTAAAGGACGAGCTCAGTAGTAGTAGCACTAGTGCAGACAGTCCTATTTGTAATTGTTTAACCATTGCAATTCTTAATTTTAGGTGCTTATACACTAATCAGTTATGAATATAATATTCCATTTATGCTAATTGAAATGCTACACACTGACCTCTTAATTGGACACACAATTGGACAAGTATTGACACACATTGTCCACTTGGAATAGCGCAGTGCTAACACCTGTTGGGTTCATAAAATAAACTGTGAGATAACAAAAGGAAATTGAACCAGCTGGAGCTCTGTCCCGTCCTTTTCGATACTCAACAGCAAATCCAATACCTACTGTGCAAAAGTATTGACCTTTACTGGCAAGCTATCCAGTTTTTTGTTCCATTGACTTACATTAAACAATGTGCAACCGGCAGTATGCATTTATGTGAAAGGGTAATAGCTGCTGCTGAAGGCACCAGTGGTGCTGTAAATGTCTGGCTCCTATATATATCCCAGTATCTGCACTTTACTCTGTCAACCCGGAGTGCATCTCCGGGTTAAACTAGAGGCACATAATCATTGCAATTTACATTGCAAATAACATCAAAATTTCTCTCAAGGCTTTAAGTGTATCGTGATGATGGTGGAGTAACATTATTTTCATGTGTGAAAATGTATGAGTCCTCTTCCATCTTCCATCTTTGAAGACGGAAGAGGACCCATACGGAGCATGAAGCAGAGAAACAGACTGTTGAAATATCTTCACTGTAGCCTCTCTGCTGTTTTTTTTCTCAAAAGTACAGTCGCTAAAGCTTTTTGCAGCCCTGTTGTTCAAGAATGCCACTGCAGAGAGCCAATCAAATATCAAATAAAAGGATGCACCGAAGAGCATGTTGCATGTCAGCTTTTTAGAATGTCCCAGTCGTGTCTCCTTTTGCTTCTCACGCTCTCTTTCTCACATAGGAGGTTGAAGTTGGAAAAGTACTTCCTGACATGACAAGGATTTGGCTGCGGCTGCTGTTGGGCCCATTCTTCTGAATAATTCCCATCGGCCTGTCCCATTTGTGCTGCACCAATGATCCAGCAGCAGACTGAAGTCTCTGTGACTCATGGCGTTGAATTTATGCCTATGTATGCACGAGCAAATTACACTTTGATCCTGACATGATACCCAAGGCATCACAGAACATTTTCCTACCAAATGTATAATATGATTTTAGTCCAAATCCAACAGCTTTGATCAGATTCCTAAGAGAAAAAAAAGATGGTTGTCAGTCTTTTGTCTGCTTTTGATGAGAACCACAGCATGCTTGCACAGTAAATGTTTATGTTTCTGGATCTGAAAATAAACAGTCTATCATTAAAACTCTATTCCTGTATGACACAGAAGTGTCTTGCTTGATCAGTTCGGGTACTGCCATAGCAACGACGGAGCAAAAAATAGTGTCAATTTATCAGACCAGGTTTTATGGGAGAGGGTTTCCAAATTCATGACATCCAATTACCAACAAAAGGACCTCTAGTATGAAGAATTATTATCCTATATATTGCCACAATTTGACTTTGAAAAACTGATTGATTTCTAGAGCACCAGCCTAACTGACATCTGCAAAAGAATAGCATCAATCTCAGTCAAGATAGACATAACATGATTGGTTGCGCTTTGAAAATTGAAATACAAAGTGCAGCCCATAATTTGAAAGCTATTTTTGCTTGATTCGCCATTTCAATATAAATGCAGAAAAACAAAAAGACAGGGAGTGTTTGCAACAGTTTATAGTTGCAGTAAATAAACATTAAATAGCATAATTGTTGTGAACTCAAATTACCCACTGTTGTTTCTTTGGCCGCCTCTTTATATAATTTGTAAGAGTTCATGTACCTCTATTAGAGTGTTTTGTTTGTTTATTTTGCTCATATGATGTTTGTTATTCAACCCAAACATGTATTACAGTAAATATATATAAATATTAATACTGCTGTTCGTTCTAAATGGAGAACAATGGATATTAACTGCAGCTCAAACAGTGACATATTACCTTATAAAATTATAGAAACTTATGAAGTTAGCAGACAGTAAACTATTCACACATTCAGCAGATACAGAGCTATATTAGCATGTACTGTATTTGCAGTCATGTTTCTGGCCACCTGATTAGTGTAAGTTCAGTATTAATTCTTGGTTTCGGTCTCCACCAACTCCTGCAGGTAATATCTGCTTCTTTGGCAGCTAGAAGCTTCACCTTACTCACGGTCACTGACTTTCTCTGTTGCCATTTGCTTGATTGATGCGCGATTTTCAAGGTTGATGAGAGTAATGACATTAAAAATTATAGTTGTGGGCCGTAAAACAAAATAAAAAAATGGACAGATATTAAAACACTCGATGGAGCAAAGGAGGACGGCAGAGTTGCAGAGACAACAATTCTCTGTGGGTTCGTCACCACAAGTGACTCCCTTTACACATAGTTATTTGATTTGTATGCTTCATGAACATATGACTCCCATATGTGATGGAGTTTATTTATGGAGTTGTTTTTCTATTATAGCTGTACCATCGAGCATGAATGCACAGCATGAAAAGCATCGGGGTTATTCAGTAATGTTCGACACAATTTATCATAAAACATTGCCGTGAGGCTAAGTGAGCGGCGGCTGCCCTTCAGGTTGAGAGAGATGAGTGTGATGGGTTGTCCATCACCCATTTTGCTTCGCATCTGGCACGGATGGTGTAACTCGCAGTAAGCAGATGTCTTGGAGGAGTCGTAAGCCATCTGTGTCCTCATATTGAGCATGCCTCCTGGCTCACTCTGACTCCCTTTCATGTACCCCATGTCCTGACACAGTATATTTGAAGACTTCCACACAAACGGATGGCAGGGATCCCGCTGCAGTTTCTAATCCCCAAAGTTGGCAGAATGTTCCCAGCGAACACACTCACTGTGCAACTTCTCAGAATATGAAGAGAAAGGAAACTCGATCTTCAGGCTAATTTCCCAGTATGTCATGACAGAAAGCCAGTATGAAATAAAAGTTGCTGTGTGTTCCCCTTGCTTGTGTATATCAGTCAGTTTTTAAAGTCTCTTCCAGAGTTGTTAAGACTAATGTACACCTAGCTTAAATGTGAAGTGTGTCCTTACATGGCCAATACACATGTTATTGACTTGATGGCTTTTATGTTGTAATTGAAAGCTCAAAACAACAAGTGAATGGCAAGATTATTATGTCAACTACTTTTTCCATAAATCAAAAATGTTCTTTCAATCTCAGCTTTTAAGGCAGCATGGACGGGGAGTCCTTAAAATTCTCTTCTTCTTTAGTTTCCTGACATCTGTCTAATATGACCGAGGCTTTCAGAACAGCTACTAAATCGACCTCAAGCTGCCATTTATTTGCCTCGTGTACACTCCTGTGATTTCCTGTGGTTGTAAGACATATGCGTTTGTTTTTTTTCCTATTTGTAAAATTGAGGTTCATCACTACAAACCTCATTCTTCCAGCCCGCTGCAGTGTTTGTGTTCCCCTGCTCCTTGATCTCCCTCTTTTTACGAGGCTGTAATGCCACTGCCTCAGCAGCGGAATAGCTCGTTATCTCTGTGTTTGCTTCTGTGATGTTATTCCAAGTAGCACTGACAACTGACAATACTCAGCACCAACTGTAACAATGTGCCAAAGCACCAGACAGTTTAACCCTTACACAGCCACTATTAATACAAACTCCAAACATTACCAGTGCCATCACTGTAAAATCATCACGAAATCTTGAGTGCCGGATCAGAACACAGTTTGTAAAATAAGACAAAAGACAACCAGAAGTCATGTTTCTATTTGATTATTGAGGCACCACTACAAGCCGTCGTATGAGTAACCGCTGACACAACACCCACTCCCACCCAGAGCCCCGGTGTAGGCTCTGGAATGGGCAGGCCTGAAGCACGAGTCACCTGGGGTAAAAATTATTCCCACCTGCTTGCCCAATTGGCGAAAAACTGTCACACACCCCCACACACATACGGAGCAGCCTTGCACACTCACCGCCATCACACACTCACTCCCCCTCAAAACCAGCTTTGTTTATTATATACAGGGAAAGAGGCACGTGTTACCGAAGACTAACAATTCAGGTACATTCAATTTCACATTAACCGGCAGATATTAGCAGGTGAACAAAAACATATTCGCCATCTGCAACAATACAATAAACTCTAAATATGAATTCAGATCAATTGTTTCAACAGTTTTATTCAATTGATTATTATAAACAAGTTGGATGAAGCTGTTGAGCATACAGTGCCACTGCAGGAGGCGACAACATCGTGAGCTGAGAGAAAGCTTTAATCTAGTTTTCAGTTGTTCCCATTCCGATTGTTGAGGAGACCTTGAGGTGATGAATGTGAGACTTGAAAGTATTGATGTCATCTTCAATACTGAAGGAGATGTGAGTCATGGAATTAAGGTTTTACTCAGAAACATCCGGTGTGTAGCGTGTACATGTGTCAATACATATATGTATATAAAATGCATGTGCACAGTGAGAAGATAATACCATAGACACTGCATGAAAACCTTTTACTTAAAGTAATTGCATTACATTAGAGGCTTAGCACCATTTTGTGTCTGCTAAATTACAGGCTGACAATCACCTCTGTTATACGAGGCATCTGAGGAAACCTGTAGAAGCAATGCCTGAAGTCTAGTTGTATGAGAAGAGAGATGTCCTCTAGTAACCTGGCAACCTGTACTTTCTTTAGTCAGCATGCTCAGAGGTGATCTCCAGCTCTCTTCTGCCCCTCTCAGGCTGAACTGGGAGCAGCAGCACTTCCGGTCGTCCTCGTCTTTTGTATTCCTCTTGTGTTGCAGTCCTCCTCCCTCTCTCAATTTCCCAGCTCTTTACTGAAGAGACATCTGCACACTCAGGCAAATGGATGCTTGCCTATGTTGTGGGTGTTGAAGTTGGTAAAGAGGGAAGTCATACTGGTATATAGATTTACATTTTAGGGACTCCAGAGTTAACTTCAAAATGGGTGAGACGGTACAATGAGGTTATTCGATTATCAAAGCCATAAACTTTGCACATGTCAATGCATTTGAGTACCTTTGCAATCGTATTATGGCAAAAGAGCTGTCATAGCAGAATGAAAGTTAACGTCTCATTACTCTTCCTGCTGCTGGAAGATCCAAAAGGTCATCAGAGTAGGAATTAACTCAGAGGAGATGCAGCTGTCACATTGAGTGAATGAATAAAAGTGACGTGATGAACTGCAGGATTGGCTAAGGCAGACATATGCTTTGTTAAAAACAGTCCAGATTGTAAGTATCTTAAAAATGTGCTCCTATCCACATCTAAATGTATAGTAAATGTACAGTGCGTGCATTATGGTTGTGCAATGTGCAGATATTTGTTATCCAAACCAGTATGCATGAGGAAAAAAAGTATATGTAGATTAAACTTGTATGCTTGTAAATACATACACTGCAGATGCTCTGCAGCTTCCCCCTGAGCTCATGCCGTCTGCACAGGAAGTGTTGCACAACGTGATGGCACAAAGCAATACACAGAGCACTCCATGCGCCACCTTGAGGGGAATAGAGCCGAGCCTGATGGTGAGATCCATCGCTGCATTAGCATCGTGGGCGGGAGGTGATTAGACGGAATTCACTGTTCTCCCTGTTTTCAGACTCAGCATGGTGACAGAGCAGTCTCACTGCCTGCCTCACTCTAATGCTACATCCTGTAAGCAGACTTCTGCAAGCACCACAATGCAGCAGACATCATGTCAAGCCCAACAACCCGGTGTTGTCGTGTTGAATAAACAAGAAGAAGAGGAGGAGAAAGTTGAGGAAGAAAAGTTTATTCTGCTATAAATCCCTCGGTTCTACTTTGCTGCTGACGTACATGCATCCCCGGGCACAGTACTAGTAGCTGCTGCCTCATCTCCACCTCCTCAACCCCGGACGGTGACAGGCGTCATCGGCGTCCAGCTTTGTTGGGAAACCACGACCAGCTTCTTGGTCTCACTGAGCTGCAAGCTGCACGTGGTGCTTTGCAGCTCATGTTAAAGATATCCACAGGATCACGGGATCATGACATCCCTCCTACTCTCCCTCGCTGATATGGACTTCAGCACCAAAAATCTAATATTTGCCTTGTAGACAGTGTGCAAGAAAGGTGATGGATGTGGGTGTATGGTGTTGCAATTTGAACAGACAGACAGAGAGAGGAGGACAGTAAGACGAAGAAAGATACATAGAGAAAAAGTAGGAATAACCGGAACTTAGTGAAACATCAGATACACATGCTCCTTGGTGCCTGCAGATAAATGAACTGTACATATTAATATCTATACTAATGTTGAAGTTCAAGTAAGTTACAAGGAAATGTTTCTCACACTGTTTAATTTGTATGATTAGACTCAACTCCCTGTCTCTGTGGAGATTATGATTCTGAAAACTCAAAGTTGAACATTGCTGGTGGCAATGGTTAGTATGAGAGATCTCATCTGCTGTGCTCAGTAAAGCTGAGCAGTCAGAAGTGTGAAGGCTCAGTGGGGCATCGGTTCAGAAAAGAAAACATTTTACAAACTGGTTCAATAAAATTGTCGTTTGCCGATAATTATCCTTCACAGCTAAACTTTTAACCACCAATAAAGACTTTCTAGGTGCTGTTTTTTAATTGATGAGACACACATTTTGCAAAATTAAAAAACGACCTTGACGGAATTATGTCAACAACTTTTGGATGGATTGCTGTGAAACTTTGTACAAACATAATAGAGACAGAATGAATTCAGCCGTTGGTATTCAGTAGTAATCCTGTAACCCAATAACAGATAATCGTATAATTTGTAATCTGATGCAGTAAAATTCTCACTAATGGCCTCTTTTAATTAACAGGAAATGATAATATTTGCACATTACACTTTCGTATGCAGAAATGTCCAAATGGACATCTTGAATGGCACAGACATTACGAACAGTACTTCTTACCTTTTCTTTTAATTAATGTCTATTCCCAGTTTTGTGTGACATTGTTGTTATTCATCCATCTTTAGCACAAATACAACAAAAATCTCTTATTCACGAATAAGAGATTTGGTTTCCATAGACGTGGTTCTAATGTGTATAGGATCAAAGCAAGGACACAGGCTACTCTATCTGAGAGGCCTGTTGCCTTGATGACGACCTGGTGACGTTTGCAAAAGGCCTACGCAAAAGAAAATCTTTGATACAGGATTTTCTTCTGAACTTATTAAATTGTCCTTTTAACACAGTGTAAGAATGATGGTTATTATCAGCAAGGGGACAAGTCCAACTTGTTTCTCCTTTAATGACTGCCATAAACCTGGAAAGACTCAGCAGCCCCCAACTATTATTATCACCTGTTTTCCCCTCAGGGTTGAATCGCTATAGGCCTTGCTCAACACTTACAGCTGCAGGCAACAGTACGTACGTAAGAATAAGGGCATTTTAAATGATTGAAAACATAGAATTCCCATTCCTTAATTAAATAGTAATGTCGAGCATCACACAAAATAAAGCACCACCTTCTTTTAAACCGATATGTGGTCTAGTAACTTTTATACACTGTGGAATTATTCCACGTTGTTTCTTTCATTTGCATACGTTTTCTAGTTTTTTATGTATTTCAAATGATCAAATTGCTTAAAAATACAGCACATTCTTACAACCGTTTACTGGCAATTAATTATGAGCAGCCTTCATCTTAATAGCAAACATTAAAGAGCATAAAGTAGATGCTGTATGCAACAGTTGATCATATAGGGAAGTAATGCATTCAAGGTCAGAGACATACGAGAGTGGAGGGTAGGCGTGGTTAGCCCCGTTTTATAGAGTAGAGCTGTGTTGCTGCAGTGCAACGTACAGTTGGAAACACAGAGCTGGTTGCAGTTGCTTGTTGCTTATTAAGAAGATGAAGCATGATGACAGTGACAATAAAAGCTGAGCATAAATTCAGTCCTTAAATCCCAGACAACTCTGGCTTTGCTTGAAAAGAACATCACCACCACAATCAAACAGATAACAGCAGGCGGAGACAGCAGTCAGTCTACACAAACGTTGCGTTGGGTATATCCATGTGTGCATCACATAGACACGCTCGGAGTCTCACTCCGGAGCTGTGAAGGCATTATAAAACGGCTGCCCCGAGAATCAACAGAGCTCTTATTCCACACTGGAGAGGATACTTGGCTGTTCCTGTGCCTGCAAAGCTGTGATTAGAGTCAAGAGTCAAGTACAGCAGTTCAGCTGAAACTCCATTCCACAGACTAATCAGGGCTGCCCAACTCATTTAAAAAAAATATGTTTCAATGAAGAGTTTCCGTTCCTTAACTAGTTAGTGCTGTTTCAGAGGCCTCTATCTCCATCCCACTGGTATATAGTTATGCACACAACATCACATGTGTTTTGAAAGTGTGTTAGGATATAATACTAATACCACAATGATTACTAATGTAACTTCTGCTTATTGGGGAAGAAGGCATTTGTAATATGTTGCATTAATTCCACACTTGGAAGCTACTGAGAGCTTTTTTTTTAGTTTCTCACTTCATGCCGGGCAGCTTGTCACATTATTAAGACTCTTGTAAATATTACGGTCATTAACCCAGATTTTTCTTTCCTCTCTCTTGTATTTGTATTTGTTTTTGTATTTCCAGTTTCAGCGGTTGTCTGATTACAATGGCTGCGTTCAAAATGATCTGGATCCATTATTCCCTTAAGTCAACAATGGCATAAAATGGCTAAATTTACTTTTTTTGATAAGATGAACTACAGGAGAACATCATAAACACTGTTTTCCAGCATCACAATATTAACATTTCCTACCTCCCAAACAGTGTCTCTATTTCAGCTGCAGAAACGTTATCATTCTGTTAAAATAGGTCATGTATTAGTAGGTGTTGACGTAGCGTCACTGGATGTCCTGAGCTTTGTCACTGAGCAGTAGTGTTTGGACGTCCTCTTCTATCCCGAGTATCTTACTGGGAGTTAATGAAGCTCAGAGGAGCATTCAGCATTTCACAGTCCGCGTGTTGCACTGAACAGAAGAAAACAATTACACTAACCATTCTAATGAATTGAAATGTTTTTTTTAAAATTGCAGCACAAATATAATAAACTAATTAATAATATATGAAAACATCTGATCAACTATGCTTTGGCTTCATTATTTTGTATGTTTGCTCTTCTTCTGGCGTAGAAAATGTATTTTTGTTTACTTTTTTTCATTTCAAGGTTAGTTGAAAAGGTTCTGTATCATGCAGAGAGGATGTGATGTTTTCCTCATATTTCACTTGTAGTATATTGAAATGGTGTCAGGTCAGTGGCCACAGGTGTATTTCAATAATTCTGGACACCATGGCAACAGCAGACTGCTCAGCTCAGCCAGATGGCTGACCAACTGAAAACCCTAAACCTCACATTTCACCCACATTTTACTTTGATAGTGCAATGATGATACCCTTCATGAGACAAAAAGCATATGCGCAACCAAGTACTTCCTGTCTACTTATTGCAAACTATAACATTTACCCTGTCATTGATTATGTCTACACGTGGTCATATTGCCTTCCAGAAACACATTGTTGTAACTTAAATATCTGCAATGTGATATGTTTTGCTCCTAAAGAAATGTAAGATTTAAGTTCAATGTTGTTTTTTTGTCTTTGTCGTCTTGGTTCTAAGTTTATTTTGACATTGAAGTGTGATCGATTTAGAACAAAAAGAAAACATGCAATTTATAATTATTATTCCATCACCGCCTTCGCTCCCAAAGTCATCTTCAAGTTTTCGGCTGTCACCATGTCAGTCACACAAACCGTGACAGAATTCATAGTGTCTTTATTGAATGGACCATGATTCACAGAGAGGCTATTTAAAGACCGTGGGGGATGAAATGTTCTTGTTGTTGCTTTTATATGGGAAGAAACAGCATCTTTTTACAAATATAATTAGACAAAGTGCTGCTCAGTAAGGGACACAGAGACTACGTTGTGATTCACAGCAAAGTTCTTAAGAACGTTCTGTGCGGAGTTTGAATTTTCTATTCTGAAAGTATTGTGCTGCTCTTATAATGGCATTCTGGGAGTTAACAGAGAATCTGACTTCTTTCTTATGTGAAATAAATGAGGCACAAGGCATGATGCTGTTGGACAAGACTGTTAGGCAACAGGCCCGATCTTTGTGTTGAGCTTCACCGGTGCTCTTATGTATCATTCATATTAATTGATTTTAAGGTCAAAAATAAGGTATCCAGGAGGTAAACGGCCTCTGAACATGGTGCTGCAATCACGAGGTGGATCAATTTCCTGTACTTTTAGATGATATTGAGGGGAATGCTTTTCACCAGGTAGCATATTGCTAATGGCTATGATGTGTAACCGTTATCTCTCACATGGAAAGTTTATTGTCACCAAGACGGTGTATTTTTATTATGCCACGAACGTTCCAGGCCTTAATCTCCCAGAAAAGTCTCCCAAAATTCTTAGCAATTTTTGTGTGATGTGTCTTGGGAACAAAAGACGAGGTTGGTATCACTCCTTTATCGTCACTCTTATTCACTCTGAATTCATCTAGTGGATGCGACACATCAAATGACCTCAACACTCCCCCACAGATTCCTTCATAACTTCACTTCCTTTGTCTGTGTTCATCATCAGAAACTGCACTGGCCTTTACGTCTGTGATGCTCTATTAGAGAAGAAGGGATGTGTAGACAGACACAGGTTGTGGGCTGGTGGAGGAGGGAAAATAAAATCTTAGTGATGAAGATCTTGTTAATCACATAAAAAGAATACTTAATGAGAGAAGAAATGTACTGCGAGAAATTCTGAAATAGCAATAATCATAAACGTGGGAGGAGTCGTTGAGTACACTTGGCTTGACATGGTTTGCTTACGTACACAATGATCCAAATGCATATATATATACACACACACACACACACACACACACACAGACACACACACAGTACAGTAAAAACTATACTTTACGAGTCATGTGCCATATGGAACACACACCCACGTGTGCACATAGAGGGCTCTGGGTTTTTCACAAACAGGCTTTGAGGTACAGAAAGAGCATCCCTTCCCCCCTTCCTACACAAATAATAAAACATTTGATCAACTGTGCATTAACACCTGCTCACATAGACAAACGGGCATTCAGAGAGACATCTACGCACAGTCATAAACACATTTTCCAACCTACGCCAGCATGAATTCACAGTTGGGTGGCAGAATTGAGTTTCTCAGTGTTTGACGTATTTCCTCACCGTTTCATTGGAGGCCACCAGCAGAGGAACCCTTGCCTGTTGAAGGAGGGGGTCAGAGGTGACTGTGAATCACTACCTTTCTCAGTGGTTTGTCATCATTGGCTCCTTTTTCCAAAGGAAGCTGAGGGGAAGTGGATTATTGCTTTTCATCTCTCAGCAACCATAAGGGATTGTCTCTTTATTTACGATTTCCATTAGCACGAGCGTAAGCATCGTCTTTTCTTCACGGGGTCCACACACATATAGTCGAACACACTTAAACTACAGCCACATATTCACAACAAGCAAAACAGCTCATCTTATTAGATAATCAATCAAGTACAAAAGAGAAACAAACTGTCATCCTTTCAATAACCTTTAAGCCAAACACCTAATGAATGTAACAAATTCTTCAGGAATTCATATAAAACTAAATTTTGTCTTATAAATAGTCCTTAATGAGCATATATTCTTGTTTCGACAACCTTAAAGGTGCAAGATCCGAATTTTAGAGCATCCCGAATGCCTGCGAGCTGGCGGCTCACACAAACGATGCTAACAGCACTAACATTGCAAAGCTAACAGTGTTTACCTGAGGGAAACGTGTGGGGCGCACTCAAATGCACGAATATGCACTAAAGGCATGTGCGGCCGGCCCGGCTATGTCAACAAAGTAAGCATGGTTCCTGAAATGTTTGGAGATACTGTTTTAGTAAATACACTGCCAACGTGTGTTCCTCTGGACACTTACCTTTAGCATATTAACTAGGTTAGCATTTTTGCTAAGTGCAGACAGGCTGACAGGAATTTGGTTGTTAGAGGTATCCTGTTGTGAACTGGAGTGTTGGATATGGGGAAATGTTGACCTGTTGGGGGCATTAGATAGATCACCAAAGGCATTAGGATAAAACATCTTCAGACAATAGATGAGTTTCCATCTACCTGTTTTACATGTGTATTTAAAAAAACCAAAAAAAACCTGAATGACAATGCCAAAAAGTTTGCTAAATATTGCTAAATCTAATTTAGGCTTGACTGAGGTAGAACAGCTGGTGTGTAAGTAAAAGTAAAATACGACAGAGTACATTGGAAACTGACTTGTTTTATTGTTTGATTTGTTGAGTTCTGTTTATGTTAAACGTATGTGATGCGAGTAGATTCATGTATGGAAAAGTAACAAAATACAACAAAAAAAGAAAAGAAAATCCCCTACCGACATAGCTATCCCTACAGCCAGTCATAATCATATGCTCAGTCATGAACTCTTTCAGGACAACCAATATTAGTTTAAATAGGTAATTACGGAGGAAGCAGGAGAAATTGGTGTCATTGGTGTCCATCATGCAGAGAAGTGGTTATTTGCTCCGTGTCACTACTTTATGTGTTATGAGCATGTTGCACTGATACATACATCCCCATAACAATTCCACCACATAATTGATTGCTTTTGCGTCGAACTTCATGATTGATATGTATTTTTCCATTATCTTACACCGCTGTTGCAAAATATGAGACTAATTATTGTTCAAATGAGTCTGTTTGATT
Organism: Anarrhichthys ocellatus; assembly: GCF_004355925.1. Lineage (NCBI taxonomy): Eukaryota > Metazoa > Chordata > Actinopteri > Perciformes > Anarhichadidae > Anarrhichthys > Anarrhichthys ocellatus. The sequence continues at coordinate 2,105,220 of NW_022280065.1, read as the reverse complement.
AAAATGCAGCTTTGAGAGACCATCCAATTGAATGGGTAATTAATGAAAGGATTCTCCTCCTTTCATTGGACATTCATGTCATTTAACGTATTTCAAACAAACTCTATAAAGCTGAGATTTTGAACTTGTGCTGTCCACAATACTGTTTGTATAATGGGAAAGCTATCCATCTGTATTACAGTGCCTGATCGCTAATATGTAAAACAGGCACTATACCTCGTTGCAAGTTAACCTTAATTAATACCGAGGGCAACTTCATTAAAGGAATTCCACTGACATTTCTTGTGTTTGCGGAGTGTTAATAGACTATGGTAAACCATTACATCAATAAATAATCAAGTCAGCAAAACAGTTTATAGGAAGAACACAGAAAGCACGACCGTGCATCATGTAATAATCAAATCATAATTACCCGGAGGGATTATGCAGATAGTACGTTATGCACATTAATGCATTCTTCTGCAATAGCGAAGTAACACTGGCAAAAATGAAAGCATTTGTTTAGCTACTTCCATGGGATATTGATGAAGACAGTTATGTCTGCACACCCTGATCAACTTTATGATTACAGGTGGGGTTCACCAGACTAACTATATTAACTTGGTGTCCATCACTCTGCTGTGCCGAAATCCAGAACCAAGTTATGACCGTTCCTCAGAAGGGTTGTATACTGTAAAGTGCCTTCAACTAAAGTCTGATTGTATAGAAGTCTATGAGAAAATGACCATACTTCTCACTTGATTTATTACCTCAGTAAACATTGTAAATGGGTAAATGAGTTTATGGTCTCAATCGCTAATTTTAATTGTTCTTTAATACAGCATGATGTTCATTTACTAAATTATGGTCCATTTAAAGTCAAATAGAACATAAAGCCGGATATGCTTTGGGGCGTGGCTACCTTGTGATTGACAGGTCTTGTCAACTCCAACTTTAAACCTTTCACATTGTACTTTCAGTTCATGGAAGTTAATTGTAACATTTTGGTCACCTAAAAATATCTTATTCCTTGCACTTAGCTTTACCTTTAGCCAAAATGCTTCAAAACCAAAGTGCCCAAACTAATGGGTAACGTCACGGTGACTACTTCCACTTCTCAAATACAGTCTGTGGCCAGTAACCACCTGTTTAGTGTGGACAAGACAGAGAGATAGAGCATCCGAGATATATCCCAAGCTACCAACAACTGCAGGATCAGGACCTTGGAGAGCGACATGACATGCAGTCCTGACAGCAGTCACATCCAGATCCTGAGGTTTTCCCAGGATCCTTTTTTAATGGCAGACAATGTACAAGTAACTGGTGACAAAGCTCCCATCCATCTTTATTTTCCCATGAACAAGATACTTGAACTCCTTCACTTGTTGAGTAGCATGTTTTTGCTTTTGTGGCCACAGGAGTTGCAGTTCTTCTGACCAGAGATTTAGATTCAAAACGAGTGTCCTGCTGCAGTACAATAGATTTCAATTGTTTTTTCGCTTGCAGGAACTACCAGTGATATAATCACCTTTTTTCAGGCTACGTTCATGTTCTTATGTTTAAAAATTAGTCAGTATTGCCTGATGTGCATACGCGTGTTCATTTATACGTGTGTGTGTGTGTGTGTGTGTGTGTGTGTGTAGGCAGTTATTGTAGAGCCATCAGGTGGGCGCATGTGTCAGTGATCCAAACTGTACACAACAAGTGGTTGCAATCTCACAAGTCCTCAATCGAACCCAAACAGAATGAGAAAGACAATGACGCACAGGCCTTCCCCGACGCCATCTCCTCCATATTCATTACGAGATCTAATGATGCATAACTGAAGTTTTAATTGCTACATCTAAGGAGATGGGGAGATTCATATAAATATGCTAATAAAGGGAAATCAGGAAAAAGAGTAAAATTAATTTCCGGTCCCCCTGAGAAATTCTGGAGCAAGAATTGTTAAGTGACAGCTTAGTGTTGATGGTTTGATGTTTAGGACCTTGGTCCAAAAAAAATTTTATTAAAATGAAATGATATCCTGCTCCATCTGCAGTCAGGCTTCTGTTCCACTAGCATCCAATCCACAATGGGGTTGTTTTGCACAGTGGGTTTCATATTACAGTATGCTGTTCATAATTCAAGCCAAGTATAGCCGTATAAACTCAGTGCAAACTAAATCAAAAACATCCGTGGGTTTATTTCTCCCTATTTTTCAGGGTCTCTGTGTAATTGTTTTTAGTTCAGGAAGTGAGAGCAAACAGGGGAGGTGGCAGCTGACAGTGACAGATATCAGTCCACTAAAACCCAAATAGAAATCCAATAAGTTCACTGACGTCAATGCCCAGGTTCAGAAGGTACATGTTGATTGAATCAGCAAGGTTGTTGTAAAATGTTTGTTGTGATAATGACGGACTTCAGGCTGCAACACAGACACTGAGTTAATAGGGATGAGACAGGCTGAGTTCACCAGGAGATATCTTCACAACAAGCTATCAATTTTTGGGAGAATAGGTTTTTAGGAAAAGTGCAGTGCACAATTTTAAGGATAGGATCGGTTTTAGAGCTCAACTAAATGAGCATCATTGCATCATGAGTCATTTGCCTTTCCCAAATGCCATAATATAATGACATTATGAGGTGGCATTAAGGTGTATCTGTATTTCTTTCTATTAGTTTGTTTCTTTAATTTTCTGCATTATTCAGCAAAAATGACAGGGTGTTTAAACTAGCTGTACTTTTGATTTAGCTTTAAGTGGTTTAAGAAGGAGACTTTTAGAAATTGTTAGTTATAAAAGTGTGAAAGATGCTGAAAACTATAGTTTCGGTAGTATCCTTAGACTGGTTGCTGCTTGATCCTATTTTACATTACATTACAGTCATTTAGCAGACGCTTTTATCCAAAGCGACTTACAATTCAGATTCTATCACATTTGAACCGGTCTTGTGATTTGCACTTGATTTACTAAGTCAGTTATTTGAGCTTAACATTCTTCACCTCTGAGACAGCAGTTGACAAAACAATCGCAATTGAAGGTCCTCTTACTCGCTTTCAATTACCACACGGTTTTCATCCAGTGATTTGTATTTGAGTGTTTTCAGGTTTTTATTGCATTCTATGAGTCTTATTGGATCACTATTGTGTGGATCCTTGCTCATCTCATTAAGTGTATATTTCTCAATGATGAGTCTATTGCTTGAAAGGGCAGTAGAAGTGAAATATTTCTCTTCCAGTATAAGTCGTGCTATATAGTGCAGGACTTGCTATATTTGCCACATTCATTGCTCCAAGAGGATAAATCCTACTGATTTTGACATTTGTGGTTTTAAGTGAAATGTCTTGAGAACTATTTCATGGCTTGTCATGAAATTGTATATTCAACAACATCTCTGTGAGGCCTATTTAAGGCTTCAAAGAACCTGACATCCCCACCAATAAGATGAAAAAGAAAGGATTCGATTTCAGAAATTTGCTCAGAGTCATACTGTCTACACAAACCGGCAGGTGAAAGCCTGCAACTTGTGGTTCGAAGGATTCAGTGGCCCATCATGGTTGCTTACAATGTTCTGATCAGACCCCCTTGATCTCCCTCCACATGCCGGTTTGCGTAACAGACAGAGAGCGTCGGAAGCTGTGTTCTTGGACAGCTGCTATGACTGAGCAGCTGAACCTCTAATGGTCACTTCCGCTGTTGAAAAACGAGCCTTCACACGGTCACACTCCTCTCACCTCGGATAGTTCCATCTGTGTTTCAAATCTGTTAACCTTACATGTTCCCCCTCAGAGGCTGAGACCACAAGGTGATTGCCACTGAAGCAATAAAAGATGGTCTGTTTTTGTGCTTGCCCTGAGTGACTGTTCAGTGACATACAGAAGAAATCAATATGGCTTTTATTGCTCATGAAGGCCAAAGCTCTTGCTTTTCAGCAAATAGTTTCAAACCGGAAACAGTGAATAAGGACATCTTTTTGATGATCAATTCTAAATCAGAGAAAAGGTCTGCTGATGCACAAATGACTGTACTTGAAGGGAGTACATTTACCTCAACATACAGTACAGTTTATTTGTGTTGCAGTTAGCAAACATATCAGGGAGAGTGAAAAGGCAGCAGTGGATTGACATTTACTTTACCAAGTTATAATTCCTACGATTTTCCTGAAATCAAACTGTTTTTGATGTAATTTTTGGTTAGCATTTTTTCAGCAATAGTCATTCAGTGTATTTATATTCAGTAATTATATCTCGGTAGTGGCAGAGTCCACCATTCTCACTGTGGATTCATCAATATCAGCCTCACTGTTTCCTGTTCACTCTCCAACAGAGCTCAGAGCTGCCTGACGTTACTACTGTGGTGAAACAAGCAGTGGCTTTTATTGTGAAGCAGTCACACAGGAAACACAATGTATCTGTCAACAAGGTTAGCACTAACTGCATATGTTCATCTAAACTGCATCTACAAAAGTTGATAAGTCATTTTCAGCATTGTTTTTGTAAAGGGGCGTTTGAGAATGTTTTAGAGGTATAGTAGCAGGCGACTCCTTAGCAGGGCACAGTAAAGTTAGTTACATTGCCGTTTGTGGAAAACTTCTTCCGCTGTGTCAGAATGACTTCTTTATCTAAACTAGAGGACTTTGTTTGACTGAAAACACGCACTCCAGTGGCTCCTCTATGGTAAGTAGCTGGGGCTTGCTCTGGAAACAGAGAAGCTGGTGAAACGCTTTCTCTGTCTAACAAAGATGAATAACTGAATGTCGGCAGAGTACTACATTTCACACAGGAAATCCTTTAACAAAAGCAAAGTCGTCTGAAGGTGTTGATGTCCAGAAAAGCCTTCTGTCAATTACAGGGATTGAAAAAGAAAAACCTTTTACTCAAAATCGAAGCACTCAACACTTCTAATTGCCTCGGCGAGCTGGTATACTTCCAAGAAAGGGATTGCTGTAGGAGTTAATTTTCTGTAGTTGCTGCCTCCCTTAACTTAAAATGTCATTGACGTCATTGGAGTTAAAACAACAAAAACGGCTAACCTCAACAATTTCTCCCCGACCATTTTCATTCCTAGTCAGACACAAATTAACAGTGCATACATTCACAACCGTGCACATATCCAGCACAGAGAGAATAAGCAAAGTGTGTGGGCTAATTGCAGCTATTGAACACAATCAAAATATGAACGACAGCACTTCAGCAGCCCGAGCAGAAGCAGACATCATTAAACACTGATGGAGAAGAGAGAGACAGAGAGAGTGCGAAACAAAATGGAATATTTCATTTAATTCTCAAAGGCAGGGGGGGATTCAAACCCTGCATTATAAGATGTACCTCGAGAGGTGATCAATGAAACTCACAAAAATGATGCCAGTTCAACTGCCCCCCATTCATCTACAGGAAGCGTGGATCAAGCATGGATCTCTGGTCTCCTCTGTGTTTTGGTTTGTTTATCCACCTCCTGTCTGCACACCAACCTCACATATCAGGAAAATAAGAAATTGAATTTAATAACTGAATTGAAAGAATCAAATATGCAGACATTTGTGCAATGTGGCTTCAATGTGTGCAGAAGAATATGGTGTCATTCTCACAATACGTATTCAGCTATTGACGAATGCCTCTCTGCACAACAAATACATGATACACAGACTGAAGGTTTAGTCCAGGAGAACAGTAAATTATATTTGAATACTTTTCTGTAAAGCTATTTCCTCTTTGAAAAAGACTAAGTGCTGCTGTTGCATCGAGCAAACAGGAAACACCTCCCATATGCAATGGCACTGAGTATTTTCTCATCTTTGCACCTCTGAAGTCACTGACTGAGATCGGAGAAAACAAGCAAAGCAATGGTGTTTTTACAGAGTGAGTGCGTCTGACCAAATGATGGAGAGAGTCTCTTGAGGCCATGGACGTGTATGTGTGCTTGGCACTCTGCCAGGTTGTGTAATGATCACATGCTCGAGACTACAGATGGATTTTCAATTTACAGGTAATGACATGGTGCCTTTGCAAAGGGCAACAACTGGCATGTGACAATCACAGAGGCGTATCCTTTTTAACCAGATCATTGTCATCACTGCCATTGACGAGCTCAGAGCAGTCATTTCAGTGTTTTGCAGTGTGATCCTTTTCCCACAGGAAAAGCATAAACAGACATTTTAGAGCTTTGAATAAGTCCACTATATAATGCAATAAAAGCATTAATGGTTACCAAAACCTTAAATGGACCTAAAGAAACTTAGGTTTCTGCAATAACTGACAAACTGCAATTTTCCTTTCCTTACCTGCGGTCACTATGGGGGTATAGGAACTCACTTTTAGTTACTTATCCTGAGGTTTATTTTTTTTAAACCTTTTTAAAGAGATTTTGCTTGTGTCAGAGTGGCCCAACGAACGGAAATATCAGGTACACTGGTACCAGCAGAAAGATGACCCACAACTCTACACACGTATTCACTTGAACACAGGGTTTGGAACACAGGTAAACAGTCCAAAAATACTGTCACGGGTTTCCAAAAATCATAAGCAATGTATGAACTAAAGAATGGTTATATGACCACTAGGAATAACATAAGGAATGTACAGCCGGAAAGCTAAATGAGACAGAGAAGACGAACTAGGAGGGTGATAAACGAGGGGCCTGTGACAGCAGGGCTAATGAGGGACAGGGGAGAACAATCAGGGCGGGGTAGATAATCACACAGGTAGGACTCACACAATGGCAGGAAGTAAAGTATCTGAAACGTGAGGCAAAAGGTGTAAATGTATGGGATAATCCCCAAAGAAGTGTCCATTATCATGGAGGTAACCGTCCGATTCTGGCCTCCCTGTCGTCCATTAATTAATTGATTAATTATTGATTATGGACACCTCAAAGGGCATTATCCCACTTATACCATGGCAAAGAAAATGAACGTCCGACCTCCAAGCGTTCCAGGTGTCGAGGCCAAACATAATGTCTGGAATGCAGCATAACAGCTGAGGGAAATATCTGGCTCTTTAGATGCAAAATGCCCCATGTTCATCAGCTAGCCGCCAACAGGCAGACAGCACACAGAGGTTTTATCAGATCATTTTTGCTAACATCTGCTCTGGCTGAAACGGGGTTGATGAGAGCAGTGAGAGTGAACCAAAGCAGTACAGTTGCGGTCTGTCAAACCAAGACAATGAGCTGAAGGATGCTAAAAGGCTTCGTGGACCTGAGTGACACTGCAGAGTGAGATGATGATCATCCGTGGGTCCTTTTGCATAGTCATTTAATCCACTGTCGATACAAAAAAATGTTGGTCGCTGCAGCTTTAAAAGTACAGTGTAAATGGCCATGTGCAAAAGGCATATAACCAATCTAATTTGATTTATTATGGAGCGATGAATAAATAACTGTACGGTTTCTGTAACATAAAAATAAGTAATTTGTGCTTTGCAAATACAAGGCATGTCTATGCTATTATAAACCCCTTCCACTGGAATGCTTGAGCAGTGGGCTGCACAATCTAAACATGCCTCACAAATGCTCCTCACAACAACAGTGATTGTTCTCTTTGTTTATTGCAGTTGCCTCCAGCCATTAATGAGCTAATTGTTCCCCTTCTCTGTTTGTCCAAAATATGTTCTTCACCTATAAATGTGTCAGTCCGTGTCTTTCATTCACATTGAGATGCAGGAGCATAAGACTTGGTCACAAGAACCCGGTGACAAATCCTTATGGAGCGAAGGATGTTGCTGCTGAGAGATTAGCCTCACGCAGGTCTGATGACGCACATAACCCTGAAAAAAAAAAAAGGTGTGCGGCGGTGCGGCAGAGAGGGAGGTGAACAGCAGGAACGTGGATTAGTGAAGCTTTCATCCATGCAGGAGGACAGAATCATGGTCTGCATGCAAAATTATCAAAATGAAATCAAATGAAAGTTTCTGCAAAAATGGATACCACATGGATTCTGTGCACACGGGTGATGTCTGAAAACAGCAATTTAAGAAAGCACTGCATAACAAAACAAGGCTTGTTTATGTCTGATAAACTCTCAGAATGACACAAATCCTCCAACTGCCTTTGGCCAGGTCAGCACGAAACGCAGGCTGCAACAGATCTCCTGCGTCACTGAGTGAGCATCAACCACTCTGATGTTTTTGATGACCGCCCACGCCTCTGCGCACTGCAGCCTTTCATACGCACATGCATGTGCATACAAACACACACCCTGCATAAGCACATGCATGCTCTGTTTGACACAGCAGGTCTCTGCCGGAAGGAAACACGAAATTCAGAATGTTTGTCTTTTGTTTCTCTCTTACATTTTCTTTTTGGGTATTCTGCATGGAGATGCAGGGAGCTCCTCTGTGCTGGAGCTTCACCGTTAAACATGTTGTCACGGTAACTGAAGTCCAACATATGAAGGAACCCTGTGCTCGTCACAGCCCTGTTGCTGTGGTGATGTCCTTCCTGAAAAGAAATGTGATGAATTTGACAAGTGGAGTGTGAACGCTGAAGGCAGCATTCAAATGAACAATTAACAACATAAAATAGATAATACCAATGCACAAACACAGAATGTGACTGCAAACAAGTTTATATAAAAAGGTGTAAGTGCAAGTCATCGTCACAAAAAGGGATAAAAGAACTGATAATTGATCATTTTGATATTTTACTTAAACTGTATCTGATTCCATATTGCAGATGGTACGGCTGTGTCCTGCTGCACACACTAGTTAAAACAACTTAACTCCTATTCAGTCTAACCGACTATTCCCTTGGTTGATGGCACTTTCTTCTTTTATGATCTTGCAAGATCAACAGGAGGCACAACTCCGATATAGAGTCAAGTAGAAAGGTCAGGTTGAGAAATGGGGAATGCATTAAAAAACAGAAGCTGCATTGGTTTGAGAAACTCAGACAAAGAGTACAGAGAGTCTCTGTGGCGTTGTAATTACTATGGCTTGCACTGGCCATCGGTGTATAGAGCGTCAGCTTCCGGCAGCAGCTCAATACAGAATACTAATGCTGCAATTAGTGTAACCCAGCAACAGGAAGTTGGCTGCCCTTGAGGGGAGAAGAGAGAACAGAGCTGAACACATCGCTCTGATACCGACGAGCTTTAGTGGCTGCTGTCAGGTGGGCCATGCTCCCTGCGCAGACCTGAGGGAAAGAGCTGGAACAGTAAGGCTCTGCGGGCTGCCTGCACTGACAACAAGGGAGGGGGGTAAAGCTGGCATATCAAGGTTAAGTGCTGCAGGATCATTACAGGTTATGATTAACTCTCAGATATAGACAGAAGCCATACAGCGGTCTGCTGTGGTGTAAAAGACCATTAGGACTAACTATCCAGACAACAGAGCTGAAGTTATCGGACGCCTGTTAATTGGACTTAATGGTACCAATTGTGACTCTGCAGAGTGCATCCATTCAACTCTCACATCTCAAGTGGAGTTGAATGACACGTGTCCTGCATTCTTATGAGCCCATACGGAAGCTCGTCCTCGAGTGGCAACTTGTTCGATACAACACACTCTGAGCTTTGCATGGCACTTTCGCTTAAGTGCAGCTTTCCGCTTGACACGCTCATTTCTGAGGCCTTGCACCCATTATCCCAATGCTGATGGACAATCAAATGATAGACACAGTGTCTGTTTTCAACAGTTTGTATACATTTTTTATTTATTTTTATTTTCTGAATGAGTTGTCAAGCCCATTGACAGCGCTGACACGTCGGAGTCCGTATCTCCATTCATGTTTTGAGTCTTGGCTTATGGAAAGGAGGACTATGAGGAGGGAGGTTTACTAGTTGTCATGCCTCGCACTACCAACGCTTCATTTGAGTTTTATTTTTGCCCATCAGTGGGATGACAGTAAACGTACTTATTAGCATAATATTTTTCATTGAATAAAACTGGGAGTAGGATAACATGAATGGGATGTGACTTGACAGGGAACGTGGTCGTACTGTTTAAGAACTGCAGCTCATGACAGCCCTCGGACAATCAGGTCACCTTTTATAAAAGTATAGATCCTTACATATTCAATCACCGGTTACCTGCCGTTTCATTTAAGAGGCGTAAATACATTTGGAATTAAATCAAAAAGTGATTGAGGCAATGAAAGTACAGCTCCAGAGTGTCCATTAAAGAAAGTTACTACACTTACTTTTATGTTCGTAATATTATTTTGTGTTTGTACTAGAACGTGTTTACATAGTGCAGCCATTGCCAAAGACTGGGTCAGGACCCACAGGTGGGTGGAAGGAGATTTTATTAGGGTCGCCAAATAAATTTGCAGAATATTTGCAGAAAGAAAAGTCTTTTGTTAAACATTTATATCTGCAGTAAACCTTTGAGCCACATGAGGGTTGAATGTTGGTAATGTCCTGATAATTGTAGTCTACTTATAACGTTGAATCTAAAATGAAAGGCTAGCATACATTCTGTTTGTTTAACGGATGAGAGGAAATGAAAAGTATGAGATGGCCTCATTTATAAAATATTTATGTTTTCAAGAACACATGCATGTAAGAATGTTGTGATTTATCGAACATATTTTTCATCGAAATGGCGGGATTACCTTTTCAAGATAATATCAGGTGATGTGGAAATGGCGTTAAAAGTTCGCCATTTACGCACTTCTCACGATTTACAGATATTTATTGTGATTTGGGTCGCGATGCTTTGTATTTTTTTTTTATAGGTACCTACTTTTTAAAAATTACAGTTTCTATTTTATATTGACTGTGCTAAGGGCCATTATTACCGTCAGGGGCCCTGATTTGCCAAAATTACACCGCAAGAGCAACAAATTCAGACAAATTGCAATTCAACAGAGCAACAAGATCAGGTTCAGAAAACTATGTGTGCAAATCAAGTGATCAGAAAAAGTCACCACCAAAATAACCCGTAACACTCATTTGCCAAATCTTTCTGTGCAACTGCGTAGTCACACCGGCTGAAAGGGTGCTCACGCTGGGTGCACTTTAAAATACACTGAGATGTGCAGTTTAAACTGATATGTTCAATTTAGCTGAATGGTTTTTAAAAGGTATTTTTAGCCTAGCTTATTTTTGATTAGCCTTCCAAATTAAGCTAGAATAAATTAGATGCTGTCCTTAAAGGTTGTCAGTTTTGTTCATGGTGGGTGGTAAAACAACAGTTGGCACTTATCAGGGAGAACAGAACATCTTTTGTATTTTAGTGGGCTGAGCTGTCAAATGTTTTTCCAGTCAACCCCCTTTAAAGTATCCTTGTGAACACCACTGACAATTTGGCAAATATCTAAATGAACAAAAGTTTTGATGTAACTTAGTTTGTGTCACACTTTTCAAAACCAGACAGGGCTCAACACTAACCTGACAGTGGTTGCCACCCTGGCGTTCAGGGACCAGCTTTTGTTTACTGAAAAAATGGTTGCCATTCTTAGTCACTTTTTATTTCTTGTGCTCTCCACGTTTCAAATGTCGGTTTTCTGGACATTTTTGCTGATTCCTTCCACAGATCCATTCGCCTTTCAGCATTGAAGTCTTGGATTGTGGGTCCCTCCAGTGACACCCACATCATCTTGTCCACCTATAGTTTCAGACATGACCTGTCTTGATTCTGCCCAGACAGCTGAAGAGACTGGGATGCATGTTATCCTGTTTGATGGCCCCGTTTTTTAGATGTTAAAAAGTGGTTGCCATTGATGGCAACCAAAATGTCAAGAATCGTTGCCAATTTCTCCGAATGGTTGGCAATGGCACAACTTTGTTTTCGGGACGACATGACGTTAAAATGAGACTTCAAGCTACAAAATCACTTTGTTAAGTTAATAAAGAACATCATGGTTGTGCTTGAAATAACTACAAACGTTTAGATTTAGGCAAGAAAACCATGAACGGTAAGGTTTCGGCAACAAAACCACTACCACATATCTACAACGCCGTGTCGAATATCGGTCTCCCGGTTCAGCTTTAGATCACAGTTCCCTATAAATACATGTCTTCAAAATGAGCCACTGGTTGCCCACCACCAGTGATTATCATTATTGCCTGGGAGTGGATTCAAGGAACTATTCTTAGTTGGTGTAACTAATAATTTACTGGCGTGGGGAACTATCTTTGATCACAATGCCTCTGCCAAGATGTTTCACCCAGAGTCTGCTTAGTACATCATTCGTGGTTTGTATAGGACCATTATGAGCTTGCCAGAAATAAAACTAACAAAGGCAGTGTTACAGACCCACCGGTGGCACATGCATCAATAATAGCCCCTTTGGGGTGACATGGCACTGGGTCATCATGCCTTTGATGCAACGTAATGACCCATCCCAAGATGAGAAGAGGAAACAAATACCATTTCTGTGACTTCATGGGCAATTTACCTTTCCTTCATCACATACATTTTCAGCACTAGCGGGGGGGGGATTTATTTTATTTTGCTAAATAGCATGCAATTGACCGTGCCTGGTTTGTACCTTTTTTCCTTCCTGCGGGTGGAAAACATGTGCATAGAAAAAGGTTTGAGTCATTCTTAATGTCAGGTGGCTTAGTTCATCCGGGTGCACCAGGAAATCATTATATGTGCAGTTATTGTATTTACTGTAAACGGTGAGGCATATAGAGTAAGTCATACATCGTCATACATCTCAACTTTTGAGTTTTGTCCTCTCTCTCCCCTCTCTTGTTTTCTCTCTCTCCCTCTCCAACCTCTCCAGCAGGAAATCTCTTTATGGAGCTCCAGCAGATAAGAAAACTTGTTTCCATGGGGACTGCAGTCTTTTACACCGGCTAGACATGTGTGCGTCACGCAGCTCGAAAATAATAAAGTTTTCCACTTTGATGTACCAAGCTATTGACACAAGATGAATTGCTAAGGCTAATCGACCAATTTTACCATGTCTAATCGATGGCCTACTACAGTGTAAATTGACAGTTTAAATTGTTTCTGCAGAGTGGATCAAAGGGCACAAGGTTAAAGCCAGCTGTTACGAAAGATACAGACAATGCAGCCATTGTCACAGGGACATCCATTTAAGACTGAGCAATATGTCTTTTCTTTGTAAAAAAAATATAACAGTGGATGCATCCCAGACTCACATGCCAAGGTATTGTTTATGTATGCATGCGTAAACCAAAGCAATACTGCACTTTGCATAGGCAGCGAGTACACAGCTTGCCAATGTTGGAGAATTGTTTGCTGCAAAAAGTAGTTTTTCCACTAAAAGTCAGGTCGAGGATGAAGATGTCATGCACTGGATGCATTTGCAATGTTCAAATATTGTAAGCATGGAAATATAAATATATACACTTAAGTGTGATCTTGATTGGAGGTTTAGGTGCAGGACATATAGGAATGATGCTCATCAAAAGTTAATTTACTTTTGGTTTTTCTGTAAAAATGAATGCATACTGCCACCCAGTGCAAGCAACAGGTTTGCTGAGAGCTGTGTGTGACTCACACAAAGCTGTGCTTGTAAAATGATACTTTTACATCTTCATGAATTAGATTGCAGTGCTGTGCTGTCAATTACAGCTGCGTATGTTTTGACTATTACAACACTATGTACAGTATATGTAAAGACAATATTAAATGATAAAGTGAGACCCTTCAGGCAGCAGGATATTCTGTTAATGGCCCCAAACAGTGAAGGAGCTCCACTTATCAGTATGGCACAATCCAGGGTTTTACCAAGCTTGACTTGGTCTTTAACAGTCAAAACCGGATATGCAATTAACGCCTCCTCCTTCCCGAGGCAGTGACTTTCTAGCAGCGACTCACTAATTGCAGACAACCATCGTGAATTACATCGAGGGGGCACAAGGGCTTCAGAATCTATTCAGCACAATACAAATGGAAACATAAACTGACAGCTGTGACGACCCTCTCTGCCTGTTCGTTTGGCTGCCTTCCTTGCAGGTGTGGAGGTGGGTGTGGCAGAGGGTCGTCAGGCAGAGTGGAAGCACCTGAGGCCATTTGCAACACTGGCCCTGTGTGCCAGAGCACTCGGTACAAAAACCCTCTGGATCTTCAGTTGGCTCTCGCTCCTTCCTGAGACACCCACTTTGGCTTCGGTTATGGTTTGTTTTTACACTATACAACACTGCATATACACTTTACACGCACCCACTCACTTGCACTGCTGAAATGACTGACTTCACATGTCACTGTTAGTTTATGTTTGTCTTTTATATTACTTTAAACTTAATAAATAATTAATCAACTGTTCATTGAATGCGTCTCCCTTTTTTGTCATGGCCGTTCGCCCCGGTTTGTGACACAGCATTGACAAAGCTTTCCTTTTCTTCTTTGAGACAAATGATATTTCAAAAGGGCAAATGTCTCAATTTGACCAACAAAACGTTCCATCTATCTGCAAAGGATTTGTCAATAGCTTAGTTCCATATGAAATACTGGATCAATTTAAATTGACTTCACTCCACGGTCCACCTCAGTGAAACGTAAATCTCAATCACTTCATAAACATAAGCGCCATCCATTCACAAAATGTGCAAATACCTTTGAGCTTTGATGATTAGCACTAGAGATCTTGGCAGACACTAACATCCTAGTAAGTGTAGCTCTCCATGTTCTTGTAATACCTACGCCAGAGTTGAGCTGTGGAGAGATCTCTGGACAGACAGACCTTGAACCTGCACCAAAGTGACGGACTGGCAAGTCTCCCCGAGCGTACAATTTAGGACACAGTCAATATAGTTCTCTGTCATACAGTACATCATCTGCCGAAGGATGACTGAGATATTTGAACTGGTACTGCAGGTAGAAACTTTAACTAAAGCTCCTGCATAAGCAAACTCGTTTAATCTTTCATGGCATGAGCCGACTGCTCTGAGACCAGAGTCAGGGAGAATATCTGGAGTGTAGAGAAATGTCTTGAAACTTTTGGCAAGAAGTTAGTTGTAATCCGGTGGAAGTTTATATCACTTTAAAGTGTCTTACTGTCGACTGTGAGCTCTAAAGCATCCTTGCCTAGACCTCGCCGTTACACGCTCCTGGTGCAACTGTCAACTGGGGCGGACCGTCCAGTGCATGTTTCCAAAATGATGATTTTTGCCATAATCAAGCAGCCCTACTCTGAAGCCTTCAGCAGGGCCGTAGCTAGGGTTTTAGAAATACTGAGGTAAGTCCCCTCCTCACTAAAGAAAAGATCCTGGTGAAAAATAATGTATTATTTATTTATTGCCCTAAAAGTAATCACAACGAGCTGAAAAAACTCAATACGTTTTGGTTAATTTTTCTGATTTCTCAAATGAATTGGAACTATACCGGATGTGCGGACGGATGCATGGACGGATTAACAGATCGTTGGAAGGATGGATTATGGATTCAATTTAACACACAGAACCCTTCTTGTTACGGCTTTTTTAAAACCTCCTCCAGGAAGTGACCTTTTCACACTAGTGACTCACTAATACAGACACTCAATATAAATCAGAGGGAGCAATCTGTTCCGTTCAACAGAAAAGTCAAAGCATTATTGAATAAATAACAGCTCTTTTCTTTCTTTGACTATTGATATGTCAAAAGGCAAATGTTACAAAAGCGATTTCATGAAATCATCATTTATGAGACTTATTCCTCATATTACTGAAGGAAGAAAATTATCCAAGCTCGGTATCTATAGACATTGACATGCCTCCTGGCCACTGAGGGGCAGATAGACTAACTGTATGTGTATATGAATGAATGAAATGGAAGAATAAGATGGCAGAAAGCATTTTTATCTGCCGTTCTTGGCTGGATCAAGAAAGAGTTTCCAGTCTGCTGTGTAAGTTAACAGTTGACGATTAGCCATCGTCTAAAATCAAAAGATGAATACAGGATGCTTTGAAAACACTTTACCCTCATATTTCGCATTTATGAGCAGTAAACACTTAATAAACCGTCAAAATTGAACAATATATTTATAGGCAGCTATAAGGACATTAATTGCTACATATACCGTATATAACTCCTTGTATGAAACATCTGTGACTGGTGTAAACAGTTAATAAATGATTCATAACACCGTATAACACACAGCTATGATCATATCTGATGATAGATGAATACACCCAAGAACAAATCCTTGCAGTATCTAATAAAACATTTACATATTAACTGTTTGTACACATGTACAGTTAATAAACGTGTTCTAATCTGATAACATTTCATCTCAGTGTATGGAGTTTGCTCAGTTGACGGTTGAGAGTGAAGTGTTTGTGAATAAGTAGATACTTCATTATTGAATACAATAATTATGATAAGTACTTCCTCAATGGATGTGATATCTGATACAGTAAACAAACAACTGCCCAGTGGTTGCTGTGGTGTTTGAGTTCGTTGCTGTGACGCTTCTAAGTGGGTGTTAGGCTGTTCGTGACGGCTACTGAATAAATAATTAATATATTGTTGATTAATAAATATTCATACGGTATATTATCAACAACTGCTTTACTATATTGTCAATCATCCATTAACTTTTTATCCATCAGGATCCAGTCATTCAAATGAGTTATAAATGATGTTAAAAAATAAACTTATGTATGAGTTTACATGTAAACTGTAGTGTATTTAGCTATAATAAGAGATTATATAGATTATTGGGAGGGATTAAAACAAAGCGTATCCGTTATAAATTACAATCACTCTATGAAAAGATGAATTATGTCCATTTATATAAGGTGCAATCATTATTAGGGGCTTCACGAACCCCCTGCAGTACCTCCTGTTGAAGACCTCTGCTTTAGATCAAATAGGGAGCAAGAGTGATAGAGGCCGTGATGTTACGCTGTGCCACCACCAGATGGCAGTCAAATTGAATCACCGCAATGGATCTCAGCCCATCATGGGATACATCCCAGCCCTAATCAATCACTCATTCAGCCAGTGATACATTTTTGGTGTAGTTGATTAACGTGCTTTCATGCTTATCGTTTCCAATATTTGTTCTGGTTTAAGACCATAATCATGTTCAGAGATTTAGAAAAGATGCCTATAAACATATACTCAGCTGTCAGTTTATGTGGTGCAGATACAGGAGCTAAAACGAATACAGTCTACAACAGCCATGCAATAAATCTCACCCTCATGAAGGTGGTTTGGTTTTTGATTTTGACTTTAACTTGGCAATTTGGGTTTTTTGTATGCTGTAGTTTGTGGCTCTGTTCAGTTGTATAGCGTGATACAGAGAAGATGTTTATATTTTTTCAATCCAATTTATGTAATTGGGCATGGTTCTATTTATTAAATTAATAACGTAATTATCGTATTAAATCATGGTCATAAACTGTATATATATATATATATATATATATATATATACACACAGATATATTGTTATGGCCCACGTTCGATTTTATCATCACTTCTCTGTGCTTGTAACTCAGACTTCTACCAGCGGGTGGCGGTGATGCGCCGTTAACATTGAATATCGACAACATCATGAAATCCAACGAAGAAGACCGACACCCCTCCGGGTCCAGTCTGGGCTTGGAGTTAAAAGTAGGCTGCATATTCCGGTCACTGGGGGTAAACAAGGTAGGCAGACAAGACACGTCTCCCGCTCTTTGACACGATCGTCTGTATACAATTATATCCTTTTGATTTGGGTGGCTAAGTATGCTAGCTAACAACTTTTTTCTGCTCGAGTTGACTGACATTAGCTGCAAAAAAAACCTGCCGAGGCTAACGTTAGCTTAGCCAGTTAAATACTCCTAACCAGGCAAGTTAAAGGTATCTGTTAACAAACGCTAATGAGTCCCACACATGCAGTTGCGTCTCCATCCGTCTGTACGAGCTCTTTATAACAGCGTAACGCTAGTTGTCATTAAACGTTGGTCGTGTTAAATGTCGGTCACACTACACAAAGCATTCGCACCAGTAATGATTCATTATTTGATATTATTGTAACGTCGTATGCAATGCCGAAAGTATGTTCGACAGCAGCACAAATCACTAATCTGTAATATTACTATTATGTTGTTGGGATCACGTTTTCCTTTCTGCCCTCAGGTTCCAGCTGTGTGCCGTCTCCACAACATGACAGGAACCACCTTGCAGCTTGCAGGCGACCAACATCAGACTTGTCAGGAACATTACAGCTTCGGTCCGATGTCAGGAACACACTAGAAAACCATCAGGAGGACTGGAGCCGATATACCCCCGACAGGACAGGACAGTCCGGATCTCTCTTCTTTCTCCACTTGAGACAAATGGTTTTGAGTCATGGATCAAGGTGTTGTGGACGGTCCTGTTACCCTGGTCATCAGGGCACCCAACCAGAAGTACAATGACCACACCATCAACTGTTGCCAGAACTGGACTGTGGAGGAACTCAAAGCGCACATCTCAGATGTATACCCAAGCAAACCCGTGAGTATTGTCTTTTGCTCCAGTCCACCAGGACAATGCGTTAATGTCTGTGGTCCTCTGGTCCATCCTGCTGCCCTTTGTCATTCAAGTCAGCTGATCACCTTTTGTTGAATCACCAGAAAGAGCTCAAACTGTGTTGTTGTTGTTGTTTCACCTGTACTGGGCAGCCTGAAACATGAAGTGAGAGAGAAACTGGTGACATAACCATGAATAAAATGTTCCCAGTCAGAAACAAACATGTTCCCATGACTGCTGGGTCCCTCCCCTCATGTGATATGTATGATGTCTGTAGACGTTAAACCCAGGAAGTGAGTTGTGTGAGATAAGATCAAAAACACTGTTGCCTCCTGTTGAATGTCCACTCGGAAGAATAATGTAGAAGAAATGGATTTGGCTGGTATTGTAACAAGAGTCCAAACATGTTCAGATAGCCGTCCCTCTGAGTTCATTAACGTTGAATTATCAGTCACACAGGCCGTTGATGTTGATCTATTCTCTGAAGTGAAAGTTAGGTTTCCAGAGTCATAGTAGCTGAGAGAGCCTTGGCGTCACAATGAAAAGAAGGCGTTCAGACTCCTGCTGTATTATGCAACTAGTCACATTTTGCTCCCTTTCCTCACTGCCCGGGAATAGTTCTGATGCAATCGTTGTATGAAACACACAGGAACAAACGGCTCCCTTAGAAAGCTCTGGAGTTATCTCTGTAAGGGCTCCACTTAAGTTAGCGGACATTGACTGTGATATATTTTAACAATGAGGCATCTTGAACCCAGAACAAGTTGGCCAGGATTTGAAAAAAAAAGGCCATTTAAATTCCTGAATGGTCGTACAGTGAATGCAGGCTTGAGGAGGACACGCTCTGACCTTGTTCCACTGCCAGGTTAATCCACTGTTAAAACCCACTTATTCCTTTTGAGGTTACTATAATCTCATCCTCATTACTCGCTCACACAAAGTATCTGCCTTTTGATGTCGTAATCTACCTGTTTTTCATGCTCGTCAAAATTGTTGTCAATATTAACTAGAAAGGTTGAAACTAAATTTAATGAACTGTATTCTATTATCTCCCATGACCTAATTATCCTCACACTTCTGGATTTGTAGAGCTCCAAAGACCAGAGGCTGGTGTATTCAGGGAAGCTGCTTTTGGATCACTTTACCCTAAAAGATGTGCTCAGAAAGGTAGGTTCTCTCTGTGGAGGATTTCGTATCCATTCGAGCGATGCTAGTTTAGTAATTCTTAAGCTACCAAGAAGCACACAAGCTGCCTGAATCTCTGCTTCCACCAACTGCATATTATCAGCAAGTGGACACCTGTCAGACTCCCATGGTTTGTGCTCGTAAGATAAATCTTACTGATACAATGATATATTTAGACAATAATGTTTGGCTTGTAGCAACAGTTTGGGAAAGGTCCCGTCCTCGTTAAACAAGACAAAGCGAGGTTTATAAAGAAGTAGTGTTCCCGGTTTAGTCGGGACTCTTACTCGGAGCCCTGACCTCTGCCCCGTGGAACACCTTTGAAGCTGCTACATGCGACCTCATCGGCCAGCATCACTGGCTGACCTCGCAAAGGCTCTCGTCTTGGCCCCGCAGACAGGTTGTGGAAAGCCTTCCCAGAAGAGGGGAGGCTGGTGTAACAGCATACCAGGGTGCTCTGGTATTTAACGGTTAAACATGCTATCCAGGAAAGATACTATCAAGTGTGATGGGTGGTATTATTAGACTAATGTATTGTCCCGTTTCCCTGCACTATGGTGGTATTTTATTGAGAAAATCAACTAGACATGTTGTTATACTCCATTTATTGATATTAAAACTCTTTTTAATTTCAGTTCCTAAAGCAAATGACACCGTACATCCATTAAGTT
Organism: Anarrhichthys ocellatus; assembly: GCF_004355925.1. NCBI lineage: Eukaryota > Metazoa > Chordata > Actinopteri > Perciformes > Anarhichadidae > Anarrhichthys > Anarrhichthys ocellatus. Next base: position 2,085,063 of record NW_022280065.1, on the reverse strand, counting down.
CAGAAGTTTTATTTATTTCAACATGCAATACTTGGACTGTGTTTTAATAATGAGCTGCGTTTGCTTCTACAGCAGGACGAGTACCACATGCTCCATCTGGTGTGCGCCTCACGAACCCCCCCCAGCTCCCCGAAGCCCCCCCGCAGCCACAGTAACAAGCCTCGGGAGAGCTCGGCCGGTCCCGCGGTGGGTCCGCCACGCGCTCCTCACACCTTTCCATTCATTTCATCATCAGCGCATTTCCTTTCATCATCCAGCTCACTGCTGTGATCTACGCCTCCTTGAGGATTTGAAAAAATTTAAATGAAAAAAAAAAAAAAAAAAACGTGGCTTGCCTTTTTTTCAAGATGAACCATAACTTTGGAACTTTTTTTCTGGTTTCAGCCCCTTCAAAACTCTACTAGTCCCTCTACTGGTCCACACAGCCAGCCACCTCCAGCAGAGAGCAGTGATGGACTCAGACAGCGAACCGGACCCTTCCCTTACCAACAGATGTATCCACAACTTATGCACAGGTAGGCTCACTACAGCAAGTAAGGAGTTTCAGAACATAGGAAAAATAAACCTTCTGAATGATACACAAGGAAGATTAGCATGAAATACACTTCCATGGATTTATGGAGCAAACTGTACTGCAGCATATGTCTGAAAAGAGCTGTAGTTACAAAGAGCTGTAGTTACAAAGAGCTGCTATTGTTTTGAAATATAATTCGTTTAGCTTATTTTCCAGTGCAAAGCTTGATTTTCTGTACATAATTACCTTGGCTGTTAGTTGATGCAAATGCCATTAATAACTCATCAGTCTAATGTATCTACAATCAAAGACCAATAGAAGGTGTGTGTGTGTGTGTGTGTGTGTGTGTGTGTGTGTGTGTGTGTGTGTGTGTGTGTGTGTGTGTGTGTGTGTGTGTGTGTGTGTGTGTGTGTCCCAAGTGAAATGTTTTTGTAACAATGTCTGTGTTTCCAGCTGGAATCAGTACTCCCCACAGTCAGCTGCTCCCACTAACATGCCCGCATACATCAACCCCATGACGCTGATGTGGTGGCAGCAGTTGTACGTCCGGCAGTACTACATGCACTAGTGAGTCCCCTCATGTTTCTTAATGCGTTAAACCGATTCCCTATCCAGCCAATAGTAAACGAGCCCCCCCCCTCTCTCCCTCCAGTCAGCTACTGGCTGCCTCCTCTCAACACCTCAGGCCGGACCAGCCCTCCACTCACTCCAACCAGCCCGACCCTCTGAGCCAGCGACCTCAGGCGGACCGCCGAGGCAACCCGGAAGTCCAGATGAACGCCCAGGGAGGGGAGGTCCTGAACGAGGAGGAGCTGAACCGGGATTGGCTGGACTGGGTGTACACGTTCTCACGTGCTGCGATCCTCCTCAGCATCGTGTACTTCTACTCCTCCTTCAGCCGCTTCGTCATGGTGATGATGGCCATGCTAGTGCTTTACCTGTGAGTCTTCCTGAGTTATGCTGCTGTAGATTGATTCGGCAGTCCGGGCTTTTGGTTAATATTGTACATCTACCTCCCATAATGATTCCTGTCTTTTGTTGTAATTATCACAGACCTCACTTTTTGCTCAAAATAATGATTAATAATGAATGGATAGGATGTTCAATGTTACTGGCAGGATGTACAAAGTTTGTAATGAGAGTTGTTGTTTTCTGTCTGCAGGCATCAGGCCGGCTGGTTTCCCTTCAACCTGGAGAATGAGCTCCAGCTTCCTGGAGACGGAGCCAATCAGGACGACGTGGAGGGAGAGCTACAGAACCAGAACATACAGGAAATGGTAGCGTCTCAGCTTTACCAAGAACATTCTATCTGTAGCAAAAGGTTGTATTTGAAGTGCAAGTGGTTCACCGAGATGCCAGTTTATAGAAAATCTAAACAAGTAAAAGTGTTAGTCGGGGTGGAATACCACCCACTATTTTTATCATCTATTTATCGTTCGAACCATTTATTAAGAACATTTTATTGTACCAGTTTCCCAAGATGGGATCATATCAGTTAATTTATTTGGGTTTTACATTGTCTGACAAAAAAACGATTTAAAGATGCGATAATATTATACTCGAGTAAAAGTACTGTAAGTATAAAACCATTTTACTCCAGTTAGAGTACTTGTGTAAAAATGTACTCAAATAGAAATTCAAAACAGAACTAAGTTTTATTGCTGTTTAAATAAATTGCATTAAATGTCACCGACCGCACCAGTGTGACACATGACCACTTATGTCCGAACCAACAGATTATCAATTCTAAATATACGACCGCCTTCCTCAGTGCTTCCTCGCTAGAATTAACCAGAAAAGAGACCGAACTCAGACAATTAAACTGAAGTAACCAAAGAGCTATTTACACCTCTTCAACAGCATAAAGGCTTCTTATACAATCAGCAAAAACAAACATCACCAAGGCAGACAGTACATAACTCCACAGTGGCTGCAGCCACAAACACACATATTAAAGCAAAAAGAGAGAGACTGCACAGGTTCTACACACCATGTAGCACGCACATACAACACTGCTAAGCAAGACAGTGGTCGATGACATTCTCATCTGAAGAGCGAGTTTCATTTGTCAGGAAGTCTGTTGTTGTACTCACCTGTCTGAATGTCCTTCTGCGTCGCACTGCAGAAGAACTGCACTGGAGTCCTTCTGAATCTGCTTCTTTGCTGGATCATTCTCAAAGCATGTTGTAACTAGTCCACTCAGCCAGTCTGTCCCACTATAACTAGTCCACTCA
>NW_022280065.1:2065519-2081915 GCF_004355925.1 Anarrhichthys ocellatus | reverse complement strand
GTCCACTCAGCCTCTGTGTCCCACTATAACTAGTCCACTCAGCCTCTCTGTCAGAGTACAACTAGTCCACTCAGCCTCTCTGTCCCAGTACAACTAGTCCACTCAGCCTCTCTGTCCCAGTACAACTAGGCCACTCAGCCTCTCTGTCCCAGTACAACTAGGCCACTCAGCCTCTCTGTCCCAGTACAACTAGGCCACTCAGCCTCTCTGTCCCAGTACAACTAGGCCACTCAGCTAGTCTGTGTCCCACTATAATTAGTCCACTCAGCCTCTGTGTCCCACGATAACTAGTCCACTCAGCCTCTGTGTCCCACGATAACTAGTCCACTCAGCCTCTGTGTCCCACTATAACTAGTCCACTCAGCCTCTGTGTCCCACTATAACTAGTCCACTCAGCCTCTGTGTCCCACTATAACTAGTCCACTCAGCCTCTGTGTCCCAGTACAACTAGTCCACTCAGCCTCTGTGTCCCAGTACAACTAGTCCACTCAGCCTCTGTGTCCCAGTACAACTAGTCCACTCAGCCTCTCTGTCCCAGTACAACTAGTCCACTCAGCCTCTCTGTCCCAGTACAACTAGTCCACTCAGCCTCTCTGTCCCACTGCACTCCTCAAAGTTTCCAAACGTGTTGAGTTGAATGTGGCTCTGCAGTCACTTCAGGGATTATCGTCAAAAAACCAGCAGACAGTCTCACACTCCTCACTGAGGGTACAAGCTCCTAAGTGAACACAGAAGTCACTGCTGGAGGATCCACCACGAGCGTTTTAGCATTTAGCTCGTTAGATAGACCCAGCATGCACCTGTTGATGATGATTCGAATCACCTGGTGGTTATTAGTTAGAGGGTCAATTCATCCCAAAATCAAAAATACATAATTTTCCTCTTACCTGCTGTGCTGTTTATCGATCTAGATTGTGTTGGTGGGAGTTGCCTAGTTCTGGAGAGATCGGCTGTAGAGAAGTCTGCCTTCTGTAGAATATAATGGGAGTATATGGGTCTCGGCTTGTGGTGCTCGAAGCCCCAAAAATTACATTACATCACCCTTACATACACCATACGTGATCCTTCTTTTGATTGCCTTGTTGTCCATTTTTTTTTAACCGTCCATGTTCCTCTTATAATTCGATTTCGTCCCGTACAGGAAGGAGTGATGGACGAAGGCTCGGACGACGACGGGGAAAGTGGAGAGGAGGGAGCGGAGGATCCAAACAGCGCCCCCCACGCGGGCTTCCTGTCCTCCACGTGGTCGTTCATCATAACCTTCTTCATGTCTCTCATCCCGGAGGGACCGCCAAACGCTGCTAACTGAACCACGAGCCACCACGGGTCTCCACAAGGGCACATTCTTTCTTCTTCAAGAGGACGAGCATCCCGCCTGCTTAGGGAAACCATTTCTGTTGCAGCACCGTGTTATAGTTTCCCCATTAGTGTACTTTACTACCAAGACTTTGAGCCAAAACAAATGACTGATTAGATGTGAAAAGAGGAAAAAGGGTCAGAACATTTTGAACTGTCACAATGACACGATAATTAGTTTAGCTGCTCTACACAAGGATTGCTAGTGATGCCATGTAAACATAGTTCAAATAATGATTGATTCTGCATTATTGAAATAGTGACAACAGGCACATTTATACAGAAAAATAAGACCTTTTCTTTTTTTTAAAGGGCCACTTTAGTCCAAAAGCTAAACTTCAGAGAACAATCCTGAGTCATGTAGCGCCTGTGATAATTAACATGAGTGAAGTTCATAAAAATGTGTCTGAACACATTGTTTACTGTGTTGAAGTTTATCTCAGTGTGATGTTGGCTACAGAAGTGTGATTATTTTTTTTTTATTTTTTTTTATTTTTTTTAACTGGAGTGAGTGCTGAGTGAGCCGAGTGAGGTAGAAGAATTGATCTTCCACCGTTACTGGAGTATCCAACAGGACGGTCGTTGATGGGACTGGAGTCACGTGGCATCGAGCGAACAGGAGACACTTTGCACTGCCAAAGTTCACATTTCATGTTGGACAAGACGCACACCTCTCGAGTGTGTGAAAATGGCTGATGCTGTTACCTTTTGACATGTTCTGTACCAATAATAATCAAGTTCATTAAACCTTCATTCATGGCAATGTAGTCATGTGGATTAAGATGGATAATACTGTTTTATTCCTCCAGATTATAACTTTAGCTAACAGCAACACACAACTACTGACTTAATTGCCTTTGGCCGCAGAGAGAGAGAGAGAGAGAGACACAGACACCAGGCCTTAGTGGGTGATGGCAGGAAAAGTGCAGGTGTATTTAGTAACATCAATGATAGCTGCATTCCACTTCCTGGGACACTTCGGTGCACCGAGCAATCGTTAATGTAATCAATTTCACTACTGTGCTTTTTTTCTACTATGACAAGTTTAAAAAAAAAGTCTGCTGTGAATAAAAGTCCATTAGATCTCTCTGTAATTGTTTTTGCTACAACAGTGAGGGAAATGTCAATCAAACACAACCTGTAGCCTTCATGCCCTCACAGGCCTGAGAGGTGTAATTAGTCGAATAACCAGGATTACACAGAAACTCAATGTGCCAGCAGTACTCACCTGTGGCGTGTCGGCAGGGTTGGAGTTTTACTTTTTTGTGACGGCTGGATTAAGAAATCTGGCAGCCACAGAATTAGATTAGCATTGTTTTTATTGGCTGGCTAGAATTGTTTAGTTAAAATCTAGCATTATTTTTTAGATTTGACAGGTGGCTGCTGGTGATTTTCAACCAGGTGTGTAAGACAGATCTCTGCTGCCACCTTTTGTCTTAATGATGAAAATGTTACAAATGGGACGGTCAAGAACTTCCCTACAACACACACATTTTCATAAAGACTGCTTCGGATTGGGTAATTAAGAATTGTGACTAAGATATGTACTTTGTGGGACATTTTATTTACATATATAAACTTTTAACTTGTCCTTAAACTATGCAATGTAGTTTCTAAACCTCAAAATTAGCTTTTCTGTGTATCAGTCTTATTACTTATTGGCCGACATCCGATACTGAAGACAAGTAGTATTATCAGATTTTATTTTGTTACTTGATTATTTATGATCCCTGTTGATCACACCTGGTTTTATTATTCTTAACTATTGTTGGCATGTGGATTTAAGCATGGGGATTGTGTGATGCAGCAGTTTGGAGCCCAAAACAAATTTCCCTGTGGGACAATAAAGTATATCTTATCTTATATATCTGCGTTAGCTAAACTAGAAGACATCTACTGATAAATCTGCAATAAGAGACGTCTGCCTGATGAATTGGTCCCATCATAGTTTTGACTGTACAGTAGCCTGTAATGTACCTTACAGGTATAAACTGTAAGTACTTATAGACATGTCTTTCCAGAGTTACCCATTAATAGAGCATTGTTCTCATAGTGATGGAAGTCCATAATCTAAAGAACCAGACTTTAAAAGTGTTCACTTCTTCACCAGCTGAGAACACAATTACCAAACACGTAAGAATCAACGAGCATCGTCTCCATACAGCCAACAAATGAAGACAGAACGTCACCATGTATTCACTTTTATTGCTTTGCACCAAGCGGTCATGACAGAAGATGCATCATTCAGTCGAACAGGACGCCATGTGCTTCGCTGATGTTGTGCGTCTGTACATCAGAACTAATGCATTTTTACCAAGTGATGGTCGAGTGTAAAATCTCCACATTTTTGCTGTTGACAGAAGATCCGCCTCTTTAAGTTTATACAGCAACGTTTAAACCGATGTCATGTGGAAATAGGTTATTCTTCATCAAAATAAACATTCTGAAATGATAAATACTTGGTTGGTGGATGTTCACTTCGCTGTGTTGATTCTACCGATCGACAGCTCACACTTTTTTTTTTTTACCTCAAACAATGAGGTGTAAGGAAAGAACTTCTGCAATACCCGTGACTGAATTCAAATGCAAGATCTTATTGAAAATAGAGGTTTGGCAAAATGTCACCGACTTCATTTTTGACGGTAGAAAAAATAAAATAATTTGCCATTCACTGATCGATTCCAAAAAAAGAAACCACTACCTCAATATCGACAACGGAGCGTTCACATGTGAGCAAATACCAGAGCTGCGACAGTAGAACACACACGCACGCGCGCACACACACACACACACACACACCAGGAAACGGTATCAGGAGTAACATTTGCAAATGGAAGATAATTTGAGTTAGATCGTTGGAGTCGGTGGCTCTGGCCAACGACTTTCTCACAGACGTGGAACAACACTAGGACAGACTGGTTCACTGGTGTAAAGTTATGATGGTCCGTCTTTGGCATCTGTGTGCCATCGGGTGTTCTGAACACATGCATCATCAGTACGAGACTTTAAACATAAAGCGCTCCGACAAGGCACGTAAGCGACTGTCAGTAGAGTCGCTGTAGCTACACGCACACGGAGCCGCTGAAGTGGACACGAAACAAATCATTTCAACATTTACTCTTTGCCTGAATAGTAGCCAGGTTCATAGAGTCCATACATTGCACGGTATGGAATACTTATTGCTAAAACAGGACTGCACTTAGCAAAATAAGAACAACTTCATAGAATATAATAGGTTTTTGTTTTTTTTACATTTACTGTAGAAATATTTTGCATAAAATGATTTGCAACGCTAAACATACCAAGTTATCTTTACGCCACGCACACATACAAACTATTACCAACAGTAATACAGACAGTATAAAAACTGGTGCATCTAGCTGGGTCACAAATACTCTGTTTGTTTTTTTTATTCAACAACTTATTATATTTTATGATTTACAGCATTTGTTAAAATAGTTGTGATACCAGCGATGACAGGAATACAGTAGACCGTTAATTCTCACTGCCTTGTGACAAAAAAAATAAATATCAAGTGACCACAGTCAGAAATCATTCAAGATTCCTGAGTTGTTTAACTGACATTTGAACAACAGCTCTAAAGACAATTAACGCAGATATTAACACACTATAATCCGTTTTTTGATAAGAAACTATACTGGCAAAGTGCTTACTGTACAGTACAGACTTCATATGGCCTCTGAAGTAGGTTTCCTATAATGTTACAAATTAAAAGAACACAGTATACATACATACATACATACATACATACATAAATACAGAATATTTCTATAAGATAACATACAATATCAACAGTGAGGTTTACAGTGAAAACAACCGACCAAATTATGAGCAGCGACGTCAATACTGAGTGTTCCCCGGCAGACAGAGATGATTCATGAGCAAATTCTACAAAGATGTGTGTAGTAGTGTGGTGGAGTAGTTTCTATCTGAATGTACCTCCGTTTTGGTTTGGTTCCTATACTGTGCCATACAATCTGTGAAAAAGAATCAGCTGGCACCGACAGTACCTGAATGGTTTTCATCTGAAGCTGGTGTAGTTGGGCGACGGGTCTTAATCCAACCGAAAACACATGGAAACAAACAGCGCAGGGCAACTCGTGGTGTATGAGCTTCGAAGGACCCCAAAATGTACAGTACGGTAATCAGCCAAAACAATAACAGTAAACAGAAATCAAGAATATACAGCGGGATAAAAGTGAAATTCAATTCAACCAGTCCACGATCCTCATCAGTGAGGCCCCTTCCTTTGGCATCTGTGGTTTTAATGCGTGACGAAATTGCTAGTTTGAGAGACTTCCTAAACAAGTGAGTGTCGGTGGGCAGTAACAGCGGGATTCCTTCATTCCTCGGAGATGAGCGCTCGGCGGTGCATCGCGGCAGCCATAGTGTACACGCGCTGCACACTTACAAGACTTCAGGTGGAGGAGGACTCACAGCCCCGGGGGAGCTCGCCCGCTGCCCCCAAGATGGGAACGCTGCAGTTCTATGCCCCCTTATGCCATTAAGATGGTGCTTGTCAGCGGGGTAGGGTGTCGTGTGTGGCGGGGGGGGGGGGGTTTGGGTGGTGAGGCGTCAAGACGGGAGGAGGGCCTCCGTTTATCACAGGAAGGTCTCGTTAGTGGAGCTCCTTCCTGGTGTTTCGGGGCTGACGTCGACTCTAACGCAGGCCATCTTCTCCTGGCTGTTACAAAGAGATGAAGAAGACAGAAATGATGAGCGCTTGTGCTAATTCGTGCTGCGGCTGAGGGTGGAGAGCAACTTTTTTTTTTTTTGTCACGGAGAGGAGTGATGGTGCCCAATTGGCAGTGCTCTTAGAACAAGCTTTTACCACAAAGGTGAGGATGGGGCGTTATGTGAGGACTGTGTTAAAATATGCAGCTCTTAATAGAGACAGTTCTAGATTCAATTTGTCAATGTTTTATGGAGTTCCTCATAAAGTTTGAAAGCATTCATGTTGACATAATCCAATTAAAAGCTTTAGCGACAGGAAACAAGAAGGAACGCTTATCTTTGCTTTTTCCAACACTGTATGGACAGTTATCCTGCTTTACATATTAAGCTGATCTACCTTCCAGGCAGCAATAAGCTTCAATTTATTTCGGGGGAAATAATCTTCCAGTTATAAAATTCAGTCGTCCCTAACAGAGAACATTATTTGCCGACACTACATTATCATATCAAAATTATTGCAGTTGGAAGGGGGGGGGGGGGGGGGGGGGGGGGGGTGAGCCTCAGGGAAACTCCAGCAGATGGCATAGCTACCTTTCACTACGCTTCACAGGTTGGATACATGACTCTGCACTCGAGTTCACTGCTTTCCACGCTGACGTTTTGTCCATTTCAGAGATATTTACAACCAAGGGGTCAGTATCAGAACTGCATGCGAAAAATGCAAACACACACACACACACACACACACACACACACACACACACACACACACACACACACACACACACACACACATGCACAAACACAAAGAGAAGACAGGCATGTAGACATCAAATCAGCGGGAGAGTTGAAACAAGCGGACACAAACATGCATAGAAATCAGAGATTAAAACAAATCACCAGCACAGGATGGCTGAGCAGACGGGCCACACACAGTATGTTCCAGGTTTACGTGGGTCAAGAAATGTGGGCCTTTTGCATTAGAGACAAACGTTATTTGTCATGAGTTGATTGCGTACACATTATTAGTTAGTTAGACACGGATACGATTATTTTAACTAGACAAACGTTTGATCACGGACCATTTTTACCCTCAACATAAAAACAACACATCAACACACACAGCAGTGTGTTTTAGAAAGCCATTGTTTCTGTTTTGACTGACAGTTTTGGCCATGCGACAACTGTCTGAGTATCAGTGAGGAGGGTTAGAACGCAGCCATGTGGGTCAGATGTTTGCCATCAGACACACAGCCCTGCTACCTCTTCTTCCATTCGGAGGCTGTGGGTCACTAGTCCTATTCTGTAAGATCTGTTCAAGATGGACATAACAACACACAGCTGACTACCAGTGTCAGAATTTCCATTACAAGGTGTACATGACCACATGATGCATCAGAAAATGTGCTTACAGCTCTAGTTTATTGTTTTCTCTAAGTTTCTGGAAAGGTTTTCAGCCATAACAACTATTTTTATTAAACGTCGTCAATAAAGCATAAAAAATGTGTTTTGTTGCCTCATAAGGGTCAGACCCTAAAATCTCCATCTCTGTGTGATTCAAAATAGAATAGTCTTGACGCCTCACTAAGCCTTTGAAATAAAATGCTGCTTTGGGCGTCACAGTGTGCTCTATGGCGTCGCACCACTTACCTCCCCGAGAGTGCTTTCACCGGGATGTTGAGAAGGTCTGAGTCTTCTAAGTTGACCTTCGGTTCCCGAGCCCCTTCTTTGTACAGACTGGACTCTTCTTCCTGAGTGAAAACAGCAGCGGAACCCTAAATCACAAAAGCACAGTGAGGCACGTAAAATACAGGTACGGTATCGAGTCACAACTGTCATATTCACATCTTCTTAAACATGCCAAGTTTAATAATCAACTCTGAAGGCTGGGTGTTGCGAGAGCTCACATTACTTTTAGTGCACACATAACCACAGGACAGAATGTGGAGAGGTTACAGTGTTAGCATTATGTTAAAGACGTTTATGTATCATAAGGTCCCTCTCCCGAAGCCGTTTCATGTTTCCTGCGGTGAAACGAGTCTTCTGGTGGCAGGAAAGACGAAACGAAAAAAACAAGTTGTTTCTAGTTTTTACCATTTGGGATTCAATCCAATAAACAAACTATTAAAATGTACACGGACCATACAGACCCCAGTCAGCAGCAAAGTAAACACGCAGATGGCTAAACGTAAACTATAACTGGCTGTCAGAGTTTCAGCAGTTTGGTTGAATTTTGCTTAGTCTTTTCCTGTTAGTGGTTGGACCTAGTAGTAGTAGTAGTAGTAGTAGAATGTCACATTGCCCCTTTAAAGAATATAAAAACTATACATTCCAGATTTACCAGACTTTCTCGAGCTTTCTTTTTCTTGTCGTCCTCTTTCTTCTTCTTGCTTTCTGGTATCAAGTCATCGAGCCAGCTCAGCTCTCTCTTTGTGAAGAAAAAGTCTAGAAGCTTTCGGATAAAGACCAGCGCCAGAACCTAAAGACACATGGAACAATGATTTAACATCAATAAATATATATAAAATGCAATAAAATGGAAGAAAAACACACACATTACACTAAGAAAATATTGAATATCTTAATTTCATCTGAAACCACAAAGAACATCAATGATGTATGGTGATATTAGAAATATCTCTTACAGCTGAACACACACTTTGTGTTGTGACATATATCTTGATATCTTAAATCTGTGTCTTCAACACGTCATGAAATCTGAAGTTGAGGTCATTACCATCATGGGAAATACGACAGCTGCTGAGGAGGCCTTGATGACCCAGAGCAGCACCAAACAGGTGAGCTGCACCAGAGTGAAGACGTGGACCTTCCACAGCGGCACGTAGCGCAGGTAGATCAGGTCGGGCTGGTGCTTGGCGGGCATGCCGAACAGCTTGATTCTGTCAAAGAACTGCGGAGGACACGAGAGGCTCAGTGAGAGAGATAAGAAATGCTAATGAGAGCGACGAGGAGTGGTGAGGAGAGAGGGGGGGATTCAATACCGTAGTCAGAAGACGGATTCTTCTGAATAACCATCAAAGGGTTGGAACTACAAGGGGAAAACTTATCTTTACTAACCGCTGATGACTGCTGTTCTGTTCGGAATAAAAGGGCGTATTATCTTCAAAGACCAGCAGAGTCGAGTCTTACTACATATTTATATCAATGTATTATTATATTGTGTATGGCTGTCTTAGTGGTCTAGCACTTGGGAGACAGGGGGCATTGGAAGGGATGGATAAGAACTTGACTTAAGTGTACTATGTTCAAGTTGTATTTGTCTTTTGTGATGTATTTAATAAAATAAAATAAAAACTTGATCTTAGAGTCTTACTTGAATGCCTTTGAGGGAAGAGACACCCATGTAGAGAAAGACTCCATACAGGACCGGCATAGGAATAAACTGTAAAGAGCAGAAGTATAACAACAGTATCAATTATTCAACTTGCAGTTCAGGAAAGGAACATGTATCATGCCATTTGTTGCACCAGGACAATTAGTGAAAACTTGAAAATAATGACCTGATATGTAGCTACTTAGATGAACTTCTCATTGTGAGGCCAGAATCATTACAGTGCCTCTCCCGTATCTCACCTTGAGCACCGATGTCATGAAAACAGAGCAGCCCATGAGGACAAAGATCATAAATCCAGTGACGCGCTGCTCCCGGATGCCCAGAAACTTGGGCTGCTCTCCCGGGGCGGAGCAGCCGGACTCCACCTTCAGGCTGTTCACGTGGGAGATGGAGAGGACGGTTGCAGCCACGAACCATGGCAGGCCCATGATGGAGCACACACCCAGCATTATCGCCACTATCAGCAAATCGAGGTGATAGCCACAGCCTTTCTGTGGGTGTCACAGGGAGACGAGACCGCAAATACGTTTGAGAGCCAGTGAAGCAGTAATGAGTGGTTGTAACTGGGGAGCAAATGTACTTCAAGTAAAAATAGAATTACAAGACTCAGGAGCACAATCTTTGCATAATTTGCTCATCCACTCTTGGAATACTTTCAAATCTTTGCTTTATGTATTTTCAAGGTGGATTAAAAATATATTTTTATAAATGGTAGCACTGCTAAATCCGGAGGCATACAAATACCTCAGCAAAAACAAACCTGAAAGAGATTATAGTTGAAGCATTTTTGTGAGATGAGCACATCAGAAGGACAGACAGAATTAAGATGACGAGAGAGGGGGGGGGGGGGGGGTTTAGAGAGAGCAAATTAGGAGAGTGGAAGAGCTGGAGGCGGCACCAATGAAGTTAAAAGAGAATTAAAAAGAATTACAAGGTACATTTTAATACATTTGCTTACACATACACATCAATTCAAAACATGAGTTCTGTCATAGATGCTGCACAGCTACCGTTTGCACTCCTGGATGTTAAGAGAAGGGATGAACGCCACCACAGAAACTCTGCTTGTAACTCTAAGATGTAACTCTGGCAAAAGTAAATTTCCAGCAGCCGGTCTGACCTTCAGCTTGTGCTCCTTGCGGTTGATGATGACTGCAGTGATCTGCTGGTCCATAAAGATGAGGATGGTGCAGAGCAAGGCAGGAAGCGCAGCCACCAGCAGCGTCCACCAGGGATTTTCTCCTAACGGGTCCATCAGCCAGCCTCGGTTCTTTGAAGTTGGCTGTGAGGGAAAAGCAGGAATGGTCTACATTTACTATATTACGCACAGCTTCATTATTTGAGAATATTTGATGTGAACAACATTTAAGGAATAGTATACCAAGCGTAAATGTATTTAAGTACAACATTTAGACCTTTGCTTACATAAGAATGACTTTACAGAAGTAATAATGTGTGACGTCCCCTTGAAGACATGAAGACAGACTGACGTGCTGGAATAGATGCCTACCTCAAAGCGGTCAGGGACATTCAGTTTAGGAGAAGGGATCCCCATTAGATAGTCCACCAACACCATGACCATGATGGTTATAAACACAGCGAAGTCGCTGATGGTGGATCGCACCTACAGAACACAACACACAAGCAACACAGTTATTATGTGTTCTCTATTGTCTCACACACACACACACACACACACACACACACACACACACACACACACTTTTACTTAAGGTCACTGTCGAGATCCAACAAAGTAATAATTACATTGATGTCAACAGTGAGAAGTGTAACAATACCAGCACCTGCCTACACAGAAGACCAAGTGATAACAGACTAGCTGGTGCTGTGTGGGCGGATGCAAGGAAGTCTTTTCTTTCTGTTGTACATGGGACTGCTCCAGCATGCTAATGACTGATACAATGTAAACATGTACATAGCGCGAGAAGCTTTAAGCTAGATCTGCACAGAGGAGTAGAAAGAACACCCTGCTCTCTCATGGGAATTTAGTTGTTTTATTAACCAGTCATATAAAAATGTATTTTACTTTGTCACGTATGTAATTCATTTCTGGACTTTGAGGACTTAGTGTGGGATTAGTGGTAAACAATTATGATAATTATCTAATTGCAATTATTTTGACTGATATTGCAATTTAGATATGGAATGCGATAACAGAGGGAATGCTAATTTTTACATAATTACTCTAATTGTTATTGAAAAACTTGATTACGGTGTTATTTGTGATGGGATCTGTACCAAACAAAGATGTTTTGTCTGAAGTCTGAGGAAAATGATGTGCAGACTCGGACATCTCTGCAGCTCGACAATATTTTATGAAAAAATTGTATTTTGGCACACCATATTGCGATTTTGATTTGTGCAGCCCTACAAGGGATCATTGGAGTTGTTGTCTTCATTATTGAAACAACCACCGTTATCGATAATTATCTATCTGACATGACTCCAATGAAACCATGTTCAGACTGTCAGACACTGCTGCAGTAAAATGAGAGGTTTTCTGGAGGGATTCTGGTGCTCGGAGGCACTACTTCTTTTGTCCACAGGGACCGACAAAATCAGGACAAAAGGAAAGTTTCTTGTAAATTTAGGATAATAAAAAACAACCTTGAACTTGATTCATGACTTCATAACTAGCACGAATCTACGGCAAATTCCACACTGCATTCAAATTAGCATGTAAACATGTCCCACAGAGCTGCCAATGCAACAAACAAGGATTACTTCTCATTACACGTATGAACTTAGTTTGACACATGACGGATCCTTTCCACACATATTTGGGGTAAAGGGAGCATGACACCATTGACAGGCAACCAAATAAAAACACACCGTTACCTTGAACATTGTTGGAAACATTTAGGCTAACGTAAGAAAATATATAACATATACGTTTAGGCATTTCATTTTGGAAATGTTACGTATTATACCTTTAAGAGCAGTACTAGTAGTACCGAGAAGAGAATGCAGATAACAAATGAAGCAAACACCTCACCATGGTGGGGAAATATCTCTCCGTCTTGAACTGCTTAAGTAAGGAGCACAGACAGAAGGTGGTGAAGAAGAGGATGACGGACCAGAAGAGAACATCTGGGATGTAGGGCCCACGATCACCGCAGGCAGGACCCACAAACTCCCCATGGAGGGTATTACACATCTAGAGAAAAAAGGAGTATTAGATTAGTACTGTAAAACAATTTGAGCGGTTCCAGTACTGACAGTACTATTGGTTGCAGGTGATTTTGTCAGGCCAGTCACAGTTCTTGTGGTGGTTGCAGTTGTTGCAATAATGTTAAAGTGTCTGACTTAATCAGCGTGAATTAGGGAGTTGGTGCGAGTGTGAGAATGTATGTACATAACAGGATGTAGGCCGATGATCCTATACATGAGTGTGATTCCTGCACATGACAGCGGAGATCATTGTGTGCTGGTCTCACCGAAACATTGAGGCTGCTCCATGGGATAGAGTCCGAGCCGTTTCCTGTGCTGTTCCACTTCTGCACGAGCTCCTCCGAGGCATTGACCGGTGGAGAGCACTGACACCTAAGGACAAGAGAACAAATGCTGAGCAAAGTACGGACGCTTAGCTTAAGTTTGGCTCATTTTAAAGTCAATTAAAAAGGATGCAGCAAATCTGCTGGCATCGGTTGTTTTTAAATGTGTTATTTTGCACGGGGGTAATTTCCTCTCTGGGGAAGACATGATCTGGGAACAGCTTGAGCCACTGCTATCACAGTTTTCAGCAGTTTGTTCCTAATGGGATATTTTCATGTGCATAATATACTGCTTTATGCAACTCTTTAGCATTTAAAATGACATCCTGATCTAAAGAGTGCATAAAAAAAAGGGACTTTTTAGCTCTGACTTAAACAGTAAATACATACGCAGTTAATACATATTAGTTATCAGAGAATTTCATAGTTTATTCAACTCAGTCTTTGAACAAGATACATAAAACCTAAATATTAAAGGAACTGTAATTGTAGTACTCACGAATACAGGGTAAGGTCGTCCAAGTTGCTGTGCATGTTGACAGGGTAGTGTTCTCCCAGGTGAAAGAGCTTCTCGAGAGCCTCGTAGATGAAGATGATGCAGATGAGTGCAGCGAAGGCCTCCTCTGTGAAGCGGGTGATGTAGCAGACCAGGGAGCTGGCATCTGTGGCCACCAGGACCAGACACATGAAGGCTGTCCACAGACCAATGCTGGTCCGCAGCGACAGGTAGGACAGTCCGTAGTCACTGGGAAAGAGACAGACAAAAGGTGACACGGAGGAGAATGGACGCAGGTACACACACGCACATTAGGGCCAATTAGACGATTGGAATCCATAGGAAAATGTATTCACTTAGAAACAAAATGCTGCATACTATGTAGACTATTTCATCTGATCAGTATTTTGACTCCGTATCATGAAGCAGACTTGCTTGAACGTACGCGCAGAACTTGAAGAGGATCTTCTCAAACACTAAAACCGGGCCCGTGCTGCCAAGAATAGTGAGGGGCTGGCCTGCGAAGAGGGAGTACGCCACTCCCGTCAGTGAGGCCCCAAACAGAGACTCTATGGCACTCTGTAGAAACACAGGAGAGGGAGGGAGTGAGGGACGATGTGGGAGGTGAAACCAGCCAAAGGAGGATAGAGAGGGAGAGACTGAAGGAGGAGAGAGAGAAAGAGGTGAAGAAGAGACCCCCCAACAAGAACACAGACACTTTTGATTAAACAGACACTCGGGGCTGCGTCTGAGAGGCTAGACAAAAACAGTTTGAATGCTTCCGCCCCGCTGACTTGTCGGAAGACATATCTGTGTATAGACCTCGCTTGCTGAGTTTACTCAGATGCATCACACACACAGACTGTGCCTATGCCAACAGTCCATGTCCTAGTAAGGACATCTGGTTAAACAGGAGAGAGAGAGAGAGGCAGACAGAGGGAGCGATAGAAAGAGAGACACTATAAAGCTTGCATTATGATAACAGATGCATGGTCCATGGGAGGCGGATTATTCATCATATCCTATTTTGGACAGTGAATTAAGACCTCACAGTGAAAGACACCCACCTAGATGAGAAAGCGATAGCACGGTGAAGGGGGTGACAGATTATGGTGAATGTCCTTGACACAGTGCCAGCACAATACTAAGAAAATGAAATTATATACTCGCATATGATAGCAAAATTGTACTATGTCCTGGTTGTTTAAGTATATAGGCATCTAGACAACCAGGGGTTAGGGGTTTGAGTCCCACTGGGCTCATGAAAAGCACAAAGTATTGACTTTTGAGCGTCAAGCTTTCAGACTCACTATGTTGCCTTTTGTTGCCTCCCCGAGCAGACCCCCAAATGTGATGACGGGGGACATGCAGGCGCAGTAGAGGAACAGGACGGAGGCCAGACACTGCAGACTGAAGGAGTCTCTGATGTCGCTCCAGTAGAACGGCAACTTCCGCTTGACGTCCAGGACCAAACCTCCAAATATCCTGGAAGAGGTAAGTTATGTTTGAATTTTCAAGTAGGAGTGCACAATGCTATTATATAATAACGTACATTAATCAATAGTACATCAGTGCGTTAGCTTAATTTAGTGTCACATAAAACCCTTGAATGTGAAGCAGTGGTCCATCTATTAATTCCATAGAGATTGTTTCAGATATAAAAAGGTAACTGTAATGGTTCTAAAGTGAATAATAAAAATTATAAATATTTGCAGTCTTTTCTCACCGTGTACATCTTCCTCTCTTTCCTCTGATACCTGTCCAATTGCTCTGCTGAGAAGTCTTCTTACATTTTCTTCCTCCCCCCCCACCTCTGGAATAACCCTATTGCCTGCCTCCACAACCCCTGCTGTCTCTTCTATACAGCTTCTGATAGCTTTTCCTTATATTAGCCTCTTACACTTCCTTGCACTCTATTGTCCTCCAGTAGCTCCCTCATAGCATGAGCCTTTTATAGTAGCAGCAGAGTGGAACTGTAAATAATACAGTGCCTCGCAACTGACGTGTGTGCGCGTTTCTGTCTGAGGTTTCAAATTCTCTTCCCCCCCCCCCCCCGTTTGTTCCGTCTCCAGAGACCCAGCATGAGTTACCCATAAATGTCAGCAACTGACTTCACAGAGTACAGTAGACATGTACCTGCTTAAAACACAGTGATGTTGAGCTTATCAAATTGGACATTTCATACACATTCAAATTCTACTTTAACGATATGTGAGGAATCTCAGAAATAATTCTAAAAGCTTTTACTGAACGCTTATAGATGAAGTGCTATTACGCTCTGGGTAAGGAAGAAACACGTTCTGTGAAAATATCTCATGGTCATTTAAGAGTGTTTGCAGCGAGGAAATTCAAACTATTGCAGCCACAAATGAGTCGCTGTAACTTAAGAAGATACAATGAGGTCATTAGTCTCTCAAGTCCCTTTCCCACCGGACAAAGTAGAAGATCAAGCCTCTCAGTACACGTCAAGTTCGACTCCAGGAACCTGATTAGTAACCAATAGAAAGCAGCATGGAGGCCAGTGAATTGTTACGCTGGTTACTTTTTTTTTTGTAATATATATACTGTATGTACATATATACATACACATATATATACACACATACATATATACACACACATATATACATACATATACACATACATATATACACACATATACACATATATACACGTATACATATATACATACACATACATGTATACATACACGTATACATACATGTATACATACACGTATACATACATGTATACATACATACATGTATACATACACATATATATATATATGTATACATACATACATGTATACATACATACATACATACATGTATACATACATACATGTATACATACATACATACATACATGTATACATACATACATGTATACATACACATACATACACGTATATATATATGTATACATACACATATATATACATACACGTATATATATATATACATACACGTATATATA
>NW_022280065.1:2039360-2054570 GCF_004355925.1 Anarrhichthys ocellatus | reverse complement strand
CTCTCTCTCTCTCTCTCTCTCTCTCTCTCTCTCTCTCTCTCTCTCTGATGAGCAGTGCCTGGTTTTATATAGATATATCTAGATATATCTATATCTATATAGATATATCTATCTATATCTATCTAGATAGATATATATCTATATCTATCTAGATATATATCTATATCTATCTAGATATAGATATATCTATCTAGATATATCTAGATCTATCTATATCTAGATAGATATATCTATCTAGATATCTATATCTATCTAGATATAGATATATCTATCTAGATATATCTAGATCTATCTATATCTAGATATAGATATATCTATCTAGATATAGATAGATCTAGATATATCTAGATCTATCTATATCTAGATCTAGATATATCTAGATATAGATATATCTAGATATATCTAGATATAGATATATCTAGATATATATATAGATATATCTAGATATATATAGATAGATAGATAGAGATATAGATATATAGATAGATAGAGATATAGATATAGATAGATATAGATATAGATAGATATAGATAGATATAGATAGATATAGATATATAGATATAGATAGATAGATATATATAGATATAGATATATATATATAGATAGATATATATAGATAGATATATATAGATATAGATATATAGAGATATAGATATATATAGATATATAGATATATAGATAGAGATATATAGATAGAGATATATAGATAGAGATATATCTCTATATATCTCTCTCTGACTCATTAAGTCTCTTTGAGTGTTACTTGGACAGAGACGGACTGAATTTGTGGCTGAGATGAGAAAGAAAGCGCCGTACAACAGGCGGCAATTAGCGTGTCCACCTGGGTGTCATGTTTCCATAACTGCGGCTCGGAGCTGGAGCTGATAAATACGCACAACTACTGAAGAGTCATTTGTCCAAGGAATGAATGCCGGTTGTATAACCTTTCCCACTAAAGCCAAAAGACAGCCGTTAGTGGGTATTAGTGGGGGGGTTTCTTGTCTAGAGGGAAAGGGGCTCGATGAGTTTTCTCCTGCAGCTCTTGTTAACAAGAAGCACTTTGTCTCCACATAATGTACATGATATATTGAACAAGCAAATTATATAATTGAAACTCCTGGAGTGGGTAAGTTCCACAACTCATTTCAACTCAATGGTGGCAAACTCACCTCCCGGTCCTCTGCAGCTCAGGTCCTGCGTGGTCCTCAACCTTTTCCATCTCTCCAGCTGGAGACGCAGTGCCGTTTAGCTGGGTCGGGACCTTCCTCTTCATCTGCAGGTCAAGTCAAGACATTTAAAAAGGACACAGTTTCACACAATTCAGTTCCTTTGCTGTCATGATGCTTTAAATCCATAAGGGGGCACTCTCATTGTGGTTATAGTGGTGTGAAGTAAAGTGTGATATACAGAAAAACACATGAAGAAACTTCTGGGTTCCTGAGACCAGAATTAAATATAGTATGTGAGGTGTAGTAAGTGTGTACTGTGCTAGCATGCAGCTGGTAAACGATCTCTGCATCAGTTGTTGTACATGGCATTTTCATTTTTATATGTCTGTAAAACACACACACACACACACACACACAGAGAACAATCTTTGACAGAGAGTCATTAACCTGAGACGGGACATTCTTGGGGGGCTCAATCCGGATGGTGGGGTCCCATTCTCCAGGAGGCAGGACAGTCACTTGATCAAGGAACTCATCTATCCCCGAGAGGAGATCTGTTCGGTCTTTGGCCTTGTATGCTACATCGTGGAAAATCTACATAATGAATATTATTCGGAGTTATTAAACATCTCTGCAAAAAAAAAAAAAAAAAAAACAGCCCAAGATACATCTTTAAATCCCTAAAATTCTAAACTGAACCTCATAATTGTTTGATACAGTTTTCAAGATGAAATAAGTTACCAAAAAGACCTCTTTCTTTGTCTCACCTCGTCCGTCATTAGTGTGGCCATGGATCTGCCAATCTCATGGTACTGGGGCCCTTTGCCATGAGGACCCAAAAGCAGGAAAAGAAACCTTTGAAAAAGACAAATAATCATGAAATGCACCATGAATAACACTGATCTCAATACTAATCACAACAGCACATATTCACTTAGAAAAGTACTCTGTGGAGTGTACACGTCAACAATTAAATCAACACTCATTGTTTCTCACTTAAATTAATTGTGGATATCCTTGAGGATGATAAACATTAAAAACTACATAATTGGTTATGCAAAGTTAATTTTTTTTCTCTCAATATTTTGATACCTACATTGTTTACATCTATGTTTGCTAGCTAGCAGTCTTCTTTCCTGCCTTCGCTGACTGACACATTGCTATGTTTCTTGACATGTGACAGACATGATTAGTTGGAATACAGTGAAATCGTCTATGGCGTCACCCATGTGTCCATGTACCATGCTGAGGCCCAATTTAAACATTGTTGCCAAAATATAAAAAGTCTCAGTCATCATGATATCGTTCAATTCAAAATGAATGTACCTCGTGGGCACCGGCACCTCTGTGAGGCCTGTGATGAGGACGGCAGGGGACAGTCGCACAAAAGCAATTATGGGCTTCTCCAGGAAGTCCACTTCTCCCACCAGTACGTTGGAAGCTTCAGCACCCGGAGGAATCTTTTTCATGAAATTCATGTCCACCTGAAACAAATGGAAGAAATGAAATGAAAGAGTCAGATAAGCAAACTAATACTAATGATAAACAGAGAGAAAGAAAGAATGAGGGACTCGTTTACAAGGACACACATGCAGGTGCACTATGATAACTACAAGACAAGGCAAGTTAGTAGCTACATGTAGGACTACATAGTACTGTGCAAAGAATGTCAGTTGCCGTCTTATTTTCCTGAAAAGAATCTCTCTTCTGTGCAATGCTATATACAGATTTGAGCATCAACACATTCTTTATCTCCGAGTAGAAAAGACTGCCTTCATCCCTCCTTTGTATCCTCTTACTCATAAACACTGCACCTTATTTTTGGCAGTCATAATGGATGCTTTCATAATGATAACTACTTCTGGCGGCCTGCCATCTTACTTAATGGATGAAGAACAAAATGGTAGGATGAATGGAGACCATGCGAGGGAGGACTTTTTCCAAAACTAAACACAGTTACGTAACGATGAAAGACTTTTACTTTGTTGATTAATTCTTAGTCCATTAGCCTAAGCCTCTTACTGGGACTGCAAGAAAAGCACTGATGGGTATGTGATGGTGGCCTTCAGTCAGGCAACTTTCAAAAGACACCATTGAAATGTCTGTGGAAGTGCAGAAACTGAAGAAAGACACTGATGAACTCATGGGCCCTTCCACCATGATGGACTGTTTCTGTGCTCAGTACTGTGGTTAGGTTACCTTGCTGAAGTCGACACTGCCGCTTTCTCTACTGACCCCTACTTTGGAAGGTCTCCTCTCCACTGCCTTGCTGCCATCCAGGTTGTTTGGGACAGAGTTCGGAGACACCAGTGGTCCTAGTGGGAGGGGACAAGGGGAGAAGAAGGGCAGGAGGGACAAAGTGGTGATGGACACTGCGTCAGTACTTGGAAAGGAAAGACAGGTCGAGAAGTTGAGAATTGCAGTGTGTGTCACCATGATATGCCATTTCTTATTTCGTTACTTAAGGCTATTTATTAAATGCCATGAGTCTTTCATTTTTCTCTCTACTAAAATAAATGCCCGAGCTATTTTCATCATTGATATACAATGTGATGGCATTTCACAGGTGTTGTACTCATTTTTGATCAGAGGCGAGTTCTTTGCAAAACAAAATCCCGAAGTCACAATGCTACGAGTTAAACCGATCAGTACTGTTTTCGTGGGATATTTACATTCTCTTTTGTCATACGAGCAGAAAAATTAACCACTGCATCATATACAGCTACTTAGCCTCATTAGTTAGTCTTAGTGGTCACTTTACTGTTAGTACCAGAATGTCCCAAGCTCATTTCTTTACTTCTCAGGTTAGTATAAGCTCTAATATATTCCATTATACCATCTACTTTACCAACCACATTTATTTACAATTAAATGTGATTAAAATCCAGTATTCTACAATGATAAAGATTAACTTAAATACAACAAATAGGCGATCAAGCTCATAATAAACATGTAGCCTAAATCAGTAGTATTTGGATTATCCTTTTAATATTTCACATGTTTGGCTGCAAGTGAAAAGACTTCTTCCACTACAACCATCACTAGATGTGATGATTTGGTACAGAGCAGCAACACTGTGACGTCTCTCCACGGGGAAGACGATAGAGTTCACAAAGCAGTGTTCCTATTTGCTGCCCGTCTGTTGAGCTCATAACTCTGATGCTTAAAAGTCAGTCCTGCTTTGCTTGAATTCATGTCAGCTTTGAGCTAAAAGGTAATGTGCCTGACAGTTCAACCTTCCTCAGACTTCAGCACCTTCAAGTGGTGATGCTCCGGTATTTCTGTGCATAATTGGCTGCACACTTCAACATTGCTTATGCGATTTGAGCCCTACCAGACACAGGAAACGCTAGCACTTGAGGTGACATGAGAGCGGGAGATGAGATGAGGGAGGCGTGTATTTGAATCAAAAAGGATAGCATTTGCATTCTATCCTCTGAAATTTTGAAGTAACACTTCTTTTACCAGGGTTTCCTTCTTTCCCCACATACACACATTTCTCATTTTGCCATCAGGAAGTAATCAAGCCAACGTCAAACAAAATACATTAATAAAGGCTTACGCAGTATGCTGCATTTTAATTTACAATAATCCCAAACAAAATTAAAATGAGACATATATAAACAGCATGTGGTCTGGCCAGTGATCCATACCCTTGAACTGTACCACGGAGTAACCCCAGTGGATGCTGCAACTGCTGAACACGAGCATGATTGCTCACATACCAGACAAAGCCTCTTGGAATAAGGGAGGGATTAGCTTAGGTTGCAATTGCCAACATGCTTCATTCAGGAAGCTAAGCCCTGGAATGCTCCCCCAAACGTGGCGTCATAGCGCTCCCCCATTCATATGCAAAACAGTAACATAAATACCTAAAATGATACAGCATTTCTGACGTGTGGAGCTGATAGCACTGGGACTTTAATAAGATTAATGTTTTAGAAAACTTTCAAAGGGAAAAGCTTAGACTTTAAAAAGCTCTCACACAGGTCTAGAATAACATGGAGCGAGTGTACCAGTGAGTCCCTGCATGGCCTGTGTACAGGTATTCCACCCATGACTTCATGCTCAATGGATCCATGGCCTGTATATGTATAAATAGTCAGCGGTCAAGTCAATGCCATTACAGCCCATGTCTAAAGACATGGCAAGCACACCGTCGACTACTAGAATTATGTCCTCACTTGTTATTAACCTCATCCAGACACATTGCTTTCAATGGCATATTAAGGGCACTTGACTGTCTAACGCTATATAGCTGTTCAATACACAGTTGCCATTTTAAGTCAACGTTGTACAATAGAGCTGATTTAACGACATGCAGTGTTATTAAACGGTGATGATGAAGGCTTGAAACTCCCCCTCTGAATAATAACCCACGCACTGATGTCAAGACGCTGGCTTCTCGTGAAATACTGAGTATTTTCCGAGAAGAGGGTACAATTACAGAAGCTTCTCAGCTATAATAAGACCACCCCGACCCTTCAGATACAGCTCCCACCAAGTGATCGCTATTGACCCAAACTTTGAAATGGAGCCATTCCCAGAGTGAGACAAGCACAGACACACACACTGAAACGCAAACACAGTCTATTAATAAACTGAGCAGGCTTGGTTTTGGGAAGACCAAAAAGTCACTGCTGGTGCCAATACGATGGTACATACAGTACCAATACGCCCACCCTGGTCTCTGGCTTATATTACTACTCTTAAACCGGGTAAAAGAATGTTTACACTTAGGAATCGATGAGGACGAAGAGCATGTGTGCCAACTGAATCAATGGGGAAAGCACAAGTTGCATGACATCTATATCGGTGTGAGTGTGTGCTCAAAATGGGTCACCTGGGGATAAAACACGTATATTACAGGGATGTCACGAACCTATCTGTAAGATCTGTGACTGAGACTAAAGGTATTTCTTTTTACATTTATTGGTATCATCAATTAAAACCCCAATCCATTTTTAGTCCTTCATTATATTAAATTGTGATCTGAAAATGTAGCCTATCAAAAAGGCCCCGATGCACTGAGCTTGAACAAAAATAACTTCCTCTAAATACATTGAGTCTTTCTTTCACTCACTTGCAAAACAAATGCCTGTGCTAGCCAGAACAAGACCTTTACAACAAAAGGGGTTGATGCTCATGTAAACACTACCGCTTTTGTCCACAGGTGTCTCTAAAATCCACACAAAAAGTTCCTTGTTGTTGCTTTAAATTCTGTGGGAAACTACTGTATAATAGGAAAGCACTGATGCAGATATCAAGCTGTTAAACCAGTCTGGGTTGGCTTTAATGATTTGAACAAGGCCTCCTTGAGGTTAAGTTCGTATTGGGGAACTGTATAATGCACCTATCTTATACATATGATAAGTACTACAGACACCCAAGATTAAATAACACACAAAAAGTGAGAAAATAGTGAATTTGACAAAAAGTCAAAGTAAAAATGATCGGGACATCCCTTCTAGCAGGTCTTACGTGAAATGCATTGACTGAGATAAAAGAGATGGGGGAAGTTAAACGTGGCAATAAAACATCACATGATGCAGGAGGGGAGAAAGACAGACCAAGACAATTTGGAAGGCAGCCTTGCAACGACAATGTCGGAGGTGTGAATGGGGACGAGGCCAAGCAAGTCATAGACGCTGAGGAATGTCTTGAAAATGTGTTAAGAGACAGAGAGGAGTTTGAATGGCAAAAACAAGTAAAGAGTTTGGAGAGAACAGAGAACGAGAGATATTAGTAGGAAAGAATGAGTCTGTGGAATAGATGCACACAGAGAAGAGAGAGAAGCAAGAATCATGAGGCAGAGAGAAGTGTCAAAGAACGGTGGATAAACAGAGTGGGAAAAGCGTCTTAGTGAGTGAGCCTTGCTTGTTACTGATGAGATGACCGCAGGGTTGGAAGTTAAAGGGACAGTTCAACCCAAAGTCAAAAAGTCATGCAATTTATCAATCTGGATTATTTTGGTGCGAGTCGTCTAGTTTTAGAGATATCAGCCGTAGAGATGTCTAATAATTGGGCAACTTACACCAAAACAATCCATATTGATAAATAGCACAACAGGTAAGAGGAAAAATATGCATTTTTATTTTTGGAGTGAACTGTCCCTTAAACAGGGAGCAGAGCTTTCATGCTAGTGCTAGTGTTCTCTGTTCAAGCCGTGACTCACACTAGCAGGCTACACAGATATTTGCCTTCTAAGGGCATCAGCTCGAAGCCATGGGATGCCGAGGATGCCGAGGATGCTCGCCGGCTGAGCTCCGGTGATGAGGCCGCTTCTTCTGCAGAGTTTTGTGGGTCGTCGTCCTCGGGAGGCGATACCACCACTTCGGGGATGCCTTGAGGGCCATGGCCTGTGCCGTGGGTTTGGGAGGAGCGGCGGAAGGCGGATGGGGTATTTTCAGGGGTGGCGAGGAGCGGAGGGCCTGGGGCGTGCCCAGAGTTGGAGGAAGAAGAAGAGGGCAGGAGATGGCTGAGCAGGACGGAGATCCTGGACTCTCGTCTCTGGGAGAGGTTGGAGACAGAGGAGGCTGCCTCTGGCTTGTGGAGAGAGAGATGTGAAGAGGACAGGCCCTCTCCTAACAGAGGAGACAATGGCAGACAGGGGATAGGAGGAGGAAAAGGAATAAGGGATGGAGCAGAGAGGAAAAACACGTGAAGTCGGAGTACATCACAGAGGTGGTATCTGGAGGAGACACAGCCAGAAGGGGTGGGCAGCTGGAGCGGGGCACGAGGTGTAGTTAGAGAGAATCGTGCTTGAGCGGAAAGCATGGCTGTGAGCAGAAGACACTAAGAATGATTCAGTGAGGCATGTGGGAGGGTCCGCGAGGGCCACAACAGCTTGTCTCATTCAAGTCCAAACAAACGGATCATACGACACGTCGGAGGTGAGGTGAAACGCGGAGTTTCATGCAGGAGACGTGCATGCAGGAGAGGATGAGTTAGCGCGATGTCAGTGCACAGTAATCAAACGTGTGCTCTACCACAACGGACCAGTCATAAATCCTACACCGCACACACTCATTTCACACAAGACATACATCATCACCAGTGATCAATGTGACATATGTATTTTTGACCTTTGCATTTTTAATGAGATTAACAATGCAAGCATAACAAAAACCACAGGCACGGAGGTGGAGAATGTGACATTTCTTTCATTCTTAGAAATCACAGGATCTTAAAATGCACACCACACAACACCACTGCGGCCATGCCCAGTTAAAAAAACAAACACACAATGCTGACTCCAGTTGCAGGTGAAGCAATATTTCCTGAGTGTCAACCTTTGGAGTGAAAACAATCATTAATTCAAAACCCCGAGCCAGGCCAGCAATACAGGTTAGCACAGTCAGTAGCACCCAGATTTCTCTTTCATTTTTGGGGCCGACTGAGATCACTCTCTAGATTTTACTCACTTTTACCATCCACCTTCTACGATGGCATTGGGGGATTTGAACAGTGGATTTTTAGGAATAGTTCCACCCAGCGGTGGAAAGTGTGGAGGAAAAAGAAATGCGAGTGCGTCGTTGGATCTCACCATTTCTTTCAAGCAAGAGTGGGTCAGAATGTTTCTTGCCTATGTCAGCGAAGGAGCGCACCAGAGGGATGCGGTTGCTGAGTTTTCTCTCGTTCTGGTGGTGGTGTTTCTTCAGCATGGCTTCCCGGACGTTGTGGCGCAAGTCCTCCTTCAGATGGCCTGACGCCACCATGCTGTCTATCAGCATGTCTGAGTGGTACAAAGACAGGGACGTAAACACACAGCAAGATACGGACCACTGAATGTTATATTACTATAGTGACGAAAAGTTATTTGCATTGTTTTTCTCAAACTAGTCACCACACGGCTACAGAAGAAATACAGTAAAATGGTGAGAATATGTCATGCATCTTTCAGTGAGTATTGAAAATGTACCCGCGATGTCCTCGATACTGTTGGCCCTCATATCCAGCATGACGGTGCCGTTGAGTATGCAGCTACGCAGTTCAAACAAGCTGTGTAGTGACAACGTGGCCACGTAGGGCTTACTCCACCTCTCCCCGCCGTCTTCCACGTCCTCCTCAAACTTCAACCACCTGTAGGTAAACATGTCGTGTAAATGTAGCCACTGAGGCTGATAGTGACTAATAACCATGATCATGGTACCTAAAATCAGGGTTTCCAGCCAATAATATGCTTTAAATTATGCTTCAAAGCTTTCGTACAGATGAATTAAAAATAATTCTGAAAACTAATGTCTGTACAAAAAGCCAACAGATCTATAAACCTTGCTAGGGCAACAGCTTTGGTCCAAGTTTACTTCCTGTCAGATTTTGCATTAACAAGCATTGCAACAGGAAATACAAATGGGGGCCCATTTAAAATGTTCATGTTAAGTTTGAAAAGGTCTATCTTTCTGCACTGCTTTCACTTTATGCAGTTGCCGTCATGCCGTTTGTGCCTCGAGTTGCTTTCTTTCTGACCTGGCCGTCTCCTTCCATTCAGTGGCACCGCCATGTCTGAAGGAGAGCTCGTCCAGCTCAGTGAAGAGGTCGTGGGGGACGTGCTCCAGGTCATCGTCCTCTGTACCCAGGATGAACTGGACCCGCTGGGATGGTGTGTCTGCACAAAAGGGAAAAGGTCATATTTACAATGTTTACGATAACAACAACAGTACAACTCTTCAGGGATTAGGTGTTATTAAAAAGGTAACCTGTGGAGTTTTTGACCTTTGTTCTCACATTGCATGCACAGTCCTGCCAACGGTTTCACACTTTTCCACCGATCTGCAGGTGGCTGTAATGTGCCAAGAAATGCAGGGAAGACGAAGACTGCAGGCTAGTGAACATGGGTGTTAACAATGTATGTTCCAAAATGTTCTGCTTTGGAAATGTTTGGTGAGTGAGGAAATGTATTTTGGTAGTTAGAGTTCAAGGGGACACACAATACATTTCATGTAATGCTGAATGTAAACATAACTTTGGTCAAACTCCACAGAGCATCTTTAAGTGGAAACAGGGATTATATCCGAGCATAATAAAAGGAAATGGTAGTAGGATTAAACAGAATTCTTTGGGATCCCTTTTTATTAAAAGACGTGTGTGTCGTTGGCCAGTACAACTGCCCTAATGTCTTCTGAAGATGGGGAGAATACTTTTTTGGGGTAGGGTGCAATAAAAACCACTACACCACTGTAACTGCTTTCATTATACTACGTAAGAAGCAACACATCTGCAGGCTTGATGTTGAGAAAGTGTGCGAGAGAGCATAATGAAAACCTGCAAGCTTTACAGCAATTTTCTATTCATGTCTGATTAAATTAGAGGGCAGATATCGGGATATCTGGAACCAGAGAGAGAAAACGGAAATCGATAAAGCAGATTACAAAACTAAGCGTCGCAGGGAGGCAGAGATGGAACGACTGGGAACGAAAAAGGGACAGATACTTTCTAGAGGCTTGCCGGAGGAGCTGTAAGCGAGGAAACACTGGTGTATCCTTGGTGGAAGTGTTTTCCTGACCCGCGACGTATAAAACAGGTGTGACACACTGTTGGAAATAGTCTCAAACCGTGGCAGGTTTCTACAAACGTAACTGTTCCTTCTGTATTCATAAGTTGTAGTTACTTAAGACGATCAACTTTCTGCTCTTCACTGTTCTAACCTTGGTATTACTTTTTATCTTAAATGTAGGCTACTTCCAATTCCACTGCTCTAATCGTGACATAAATGTGTGTGTTAAAAAAAAAAAGGGAATTAAATTAAATTATTAGTAAATATATAAATTGTAATGAACACGGTTATGCTACGCATGGACAGCTGATGCATCCTCAATTCCTTTCCTCGCCCCCCGCTCCCATCTCCCGTGAGTGGGACTAAGACGCAAGAAGAGGAGGCGAGGAAAGGAATCGGGGATGTAGAAACAAAATGCAAGAAGAGGAGGCGAGGAAAGGAATCG
Organism: Anarrhichthys ocellatus; assembly: GCF_004355925.1. Classification (NCBI taxonomy): domain Eukaryota; kingdom Metazoa; phylum Chordata; class Actinopteri; order Perciformes; family Anarhichadidae; genus Anarrhichthys; species Anarrhichthys ocellatus. The sequence continues at coordinate 2,043,460 of NW_022280065.1, read as the reverse complement.
GGGATGTAGAAACAAGACGCAAGAAGAGGAGGCGAGGAAAGGAATCGGGGATGTAGAAACAAGACGCAAGAAGAGGAGGCGAGGAAAGGAATCGGGGATGTAGAAACGGGGGAAATGAGAAATGCCCTAGATGACCCTTCAGAGTTCAAAGCATTGTTTGGGTGCGCACAAGTCTTGCAGTTGAGGTGATGCACCAATTTCTCACACAAACGCACGCACGGATCACTTAAAATGTCAGTACCTTCGATCAGTGTCAGAGGCCCGCTCACGGTGGCCTTTGATGCCTTTTAGAGCCAAATGTTTTGTTCAGAGCTATTTGAAAGATGGTGAGAAACAGAAGGCTAAAGCAGAGTGGTGCTATAACCTGGGAAACTGTACATTGTTGAGCAGCTTTCAGCTTTTTCTGTGGTATAAATGAAGAGGTCTTAAAGCAGTCATATTGCATTAAAATTCCATGATCGTGGCCATTAGGAGCAGGCAAATCACAGCTTTATAACTATTTACAAAGAACAGTTGTACAGTTAATGTGCTGGGAAATAAATTGAAAAAGTATGCCAAATGGAAGCTAGGTCTCTCCATTGTGGATTGCTAGGGCTTCTGTTTATAGTCTGAGGCGAGTCCTGTGCTTGTATGAATAAACACAGTTGAAGGCTCTAAACGTAGACATCAACTGCAAGGTACTGACTGATAGAAACTCAGTAGAGACAGGGATTTAGAGAGAGAAATAGAGTGTGGTTTGGTAGTATATGGGGACATTTAGGAGGAGTGTTTCCAACCATATGTGGGGGATTCCCGGCCATCCTCCTTCCCCTCCTCAAAGTCTCTCTCTTTCTTCTTTCGGTGATGTTTGTGTCCTCGGTGGCGATGCCTCTTTTTGCTCTCCCTTCCAAGAGGAACATGGACGCCTACGTACACCGCTCTGTGGCCTGGAGAGAAGGACAGTGCACCAATAAGACACCTTTTCCTCTACACCCACTTTCACACAATTTGGACAAGGAAACAAAGCAGCAAAGCATCTTGAAACAAAATAAAAGGTTAAATAGCATAAAACACAGAATACAGTTCACTGTTTCAGTTACATCTTCAGTGTTATGCAATCTGAATACCACTAATTAGGTGGTAAAGAGAGAAAAAAAACATTTCATGTTATTTGAAATAGAGTAGAACCACTGATGGAAAGTGTTCTACTGTAAAACCTGAAGCCTCCCGTCTATTTCCTGCCCATCACACACACACACAGATGATTTAGTAGAGCTAATGAACTGACAAAGCAAGCACTAGGTCAGATGATTCCCAGAGGACAGCAATAATATGAATGGAATTCAAAATGATTTAAGCCTACAAGAACAGTGTCACTGTCCCAGTCTGTTACAGCTGAAGTAAAAGACAGACACGCTAAGATGTTAGGCCGATGACAGAGAACCCATTTCCATTGCTTTTTAGTTCTCATGACAATCGACTTGAAGGAAACCAGAGTACAACGTTGACATTTTTCACCCCTCTGCTTTCTCCCGAATGTTTACTTCCCCTCATTATTATTACTGCCACACAGAAACTGTGTTCTGAAATGCAAACGCCCTATTTCTGCCCTACATTCTCTGCAAATACTCATTTTTCACAGATGAGTCATCTCTCTTTGATTTGAGAAGGGAACCCAGAAGGAATGAAACCAGGATTCAGCACTCAAGGCACAAGTGACATACAGTACACATGAGCCGAACAGATGGAGGAGAAGCAGAGATGGAGAAAGAGAGGAAGAGGAGATGAAAGAGGAGGATGGAGTGAAAATAAACAGCTTAGCCGGACAGAGAGCAGGGGGCTCCAGGGGTGTCACAAAAGGGGAGAAAGGGATAAATGGAGATATTATTGAATAGAGGATGGAGGATATGAAGTGTGGTGGACCCACATAAAGAAAGAGCAGTGGGCTGAGGGAGATATTGTGCGGCTACGTGCTCTACATGTGAACAGCATTGACACTTCTGATCCTATCAATTATTTTACGATATTCATTGATTCATCATCTAATCACATAGTCGATAAAAATATATAATAATATTCAATTATAGCAGACTTAAAGTGACCAGCAGCAAGTGAATGAATGCAAATCCAATAAAGCATTGATTTAATAGAAGTAGAAAAGGCAACAATCGTTTCCACTTTACATGTGCAGGCTTAGGTACCCACCCGTACCATCAATCTATGACACATTCGTGACAGGAAGAATATTTCAGCTTTAAACTTACTTTCCAAATCTTCCCTTTCATAGCTTGTGAGAGTGGTGAAGCTGGACTTCCCATGGTCCACTAATGCCTCCTCATCTAGACCCTGAGAACGACAGGAGGAGAGAGAGAGAGCATAAGAGACAGAAGGAATATAAAAAGATAATAAGAGACACATCAGACATTTAATCAGACCTCTCATCGCTGCAATGGAGCACAATGTTAGGAACAATGACATGAAAATATATTAAAATTAAGCTCGAGTCCAATATACTGTCATCACAAAGCAATCAAAGCCGATAGGTTGATGAACGGGAATGACAGATGTAGGATCTAAGAATATTATAATAAGAATTTACCAGCAAGCAGTGATTATTCAGAGTTTTGGCCATTTGAGTTGCAATGCCATCTGACCTGCATGCGTTACCCTGTGACGTGACTTTTTCACAACATAACCAAAGTACAAACATTAATATGATCCCGATCATAGGTCAGCCTTTTCAGACGGCAACGTTATCCATCTTTGGGGGGGCTCTGATAGATAGGAGAAAGTTTTTCAGGACATTTGACCTTTTCTCTCATTTTCCCATGTGTTTTCTGTGAATGGAAAAATTGGTCAACTGTTTTCCAGGTTTTCCAGGACGTGTGGGAACTCCGTCTATCCGACTGCAGGTTTTCCATTAAGCCGAGTAGCTCGGCGGGGATTGGCTCGGCTGTGATAAGACTGGTGGGAACAACACAGCATGGAGAGAGATCCTTACGTTTCCTTAAACACTCCAAATATGTTAATCGCCCTGTCGGTTTTGTGGAGAGATATGAAGGCAGTGCTGATTTTCCTATTCGTGTTTTTACCTAATTTAAAATCCCTCCAAAGCTGTGGGTTCATGTGTTGCAGTAAAGAAAACAAAGTGCTTTTGGTTTTTACAGATGGCCAACACCAGCAGCCCGTTTCCACTCCCCTGAAACATGATCATGGAGGAAAATAAAATCCAGTGTTATTGATCAGTGTGATGAATCATATGTAGTCCAGAACACAATGAGGCTACATACTCTGACAAACAGGTTAGATTCAGCAGATTGATAACAGCATAGTTTATCCAGCAGATTAACCTCTGGTGGTTTTCTTTAATAACTTGAAGTTCGGTTAAATGCAGCGAGGTATCATTGGAACTTCATGAGGGTTTATATACGTGTTATTTTTCACAAACCAATTAGTCCGTATTGGAAAGTATATTCATTTGGTCCACGCCACAAAAGGTCGAATTACAAGAGGCTGGCTACACTCATTAAAAAAAAAAAAAAAGAGGTCATGACCTTAGTGAAAATAATTAGCCTGATGTCATGGAAAAATCAAAAGATGGAGAGATCCAATTAGAGGGGACATACATCTGCCAGGAGGCAAGACGGCAAAGGTGCATATTACTAATATTCTTTATCAAATTATAGTGCCTTCAAACTACAACTACAGCAACTAGACAAACATGCAATTGCTATACTTGTGAGGACACTCAGCCCTCAACCGCAGCCTTAACCATAAGCAGTACAAGGTTAACCTCAACATTTAAGAAGAAATTAGCCCAACCGTAGCTTACTTTTAACCTAAACCAAACTTTGCTCAGTTTTACACTCATAACCAGTTCTCACAAAGACTGAAGTATAAGACAACACTTCCACAGACAGACAGACAGACAGACAGACAGAGAGAGAGACAGAGAGACAGACAGAGAGACAGACAGACAGAGAGACAGACAGAGACAGACAGAGACAGACAGACAGAGAGACAGACAGAGAGAGAGACAGAGAGACAGACAGAGAGACAGAGAGACAGACAGAGAGACAGAGAGACAGACAGAGAGACAGACAGAGAGACAGACAGAGAGA
>NW_022280065.1:2015297-2039350 GCF_004355925.1 Anarrhichthys ocellatus | reverse complement strand
AGACAGAGAGACAGACAGAGAGACAGACAGAGAGACAGACAGAGAGACAGACAGACAGACAGACAGAGAGAGAAATCCAAGGCCTAATTCATTTGAGGGAAACTTTGCTGCTTTTTAACCGGCTCTGCGTCCCTACAGCACAAATGGTACATGTGAAAAGCCCGGCGGGGGTTTTGCCAGTCGGTGAGCAGGAAGTTAGGGTGGTGCCTGGCAGCATGGAGGGAGGCTGAATGTACTGCCTGCGCTGCAGTTGAAAATCGACTAACTTTCCCTTTCATCTCTCCATCGTCATCCTCCTTATCCGACAACAGGTAAGGGAGGTGTGTGTGTGTGAAACACTAAGCCTGCCCACTAGTTAGCGGTCCAATCAAATGTGAAGGACTTGATTTAACTCCCTCTTGTAACTGCACACCATTCAAATATTCGGTTTCACTGTGAACTATGTAAGAGGATACAGTTCCTCTAACTTCCGTTTCACTGGGACTTTAAGTGCCAGAATATTTTTGGCGGCAACTGTCTCCAATAACTGCTGCATGTGTGGCCAATAGTGAACTTAATCACCCCCCCACCCCCCCTAAGACCACACAGAGAGAATCGATAGAAGTCTGGCCAGCTGTGCTCCGTGATCAGTGTCTTTACACTCGACATGATTTATTGATACCAGGAAGGAAACGCTTATTTTAGACACACATTCATACCGGGTCTATAAACACTACAAGGTGGCAGTGAGCCAGTGGTGGGTCGGACAGCCAGGCTGATAAGATCAGCCTGAATTAGAGATGAATAGTATGTTTGTGACAGTTATGGCCGATAGTAAGGATCCTATCTTATGGTTTCTTTTAGTCCAGTTTTTTGGACAGCTTATATTTTAATAACAGGATGGGACAAGTTGCAAAATAAAATATAAAAATTTATTTTGGCGTATTTCAACTGAGCCTTAAGTGATGAAAAACATACACTTCTATGATTTGTTTTTTAAATATCCAACATTCGGTCTTCTACATAGGCCATATAACGGGATCAGAGACGCGCCGCAACAACTGCAAATGCGCTGGTCCTCCTGCCTTGTGTACAAACTCTTTGATGCAACACAATCCCCCAATTGGATGAACCTTTCAATTCTTTCGACCAATCGCAGAGAGGCACTGCTGCCAAGCAGGAGTGTGGAAACAAAAAAAAGATGAGGACAGCCGCCTGCTGAAAAGACACGGGATACGTGGATGATATCTGGGTCTTGTATGTGTCTTAGCCCCAACATGACCTCCAACACCGACCACACTGAAGTTTCATTCTGATAGAAAACACAGGCTCCATCTCCTGCTTTCCCTGTTTCGTTACTAGTTTCCTACTATGGATATGTCAATGACATTCAGATTTCCACACATACATTACCATAATCATTCTCCTGTTAGTACCCCACGTAGGATGAATGATGCCATCTGTGATTGTGCGTGTGCACTTGTGTGCCCGTGTTTCTCAGTAGTGGATTTGCATGATAATGAGCCGTGTTGCTCTCTGACGGTGCCTTCATGAGTAGCAGTAATAATTCAGCTGCAGGGAGGAGAGCCGAGAGAAATTAATCTATCTCTAGTTACTGGAGTTCTCCCCCCCACCCGACCCCAACTACGGCACACCAAGGGCGTGTAAAACTGACCAAGGGTGACTAACACTGGACTGGTTCCTCGTGAGCATTTGTGTCAGTCACACTAGTTGACGCATTTAGAGATTACATCTGTACTTGACCGAGTATTGTGTAATTACTTTTAATTAAAAGCCTTTCAATTTGCTGTAAATGTAAAACAAAGATTAAAAAAAAATAAAAATAAAATAAAAATATATATATATATATATTTTCAAGGAAAGATTTTTTTCTTTTAATAAAAGAAAAAAAAAAAAAAGTAAACTAAAGTAAAATAATTTAATGGAGCAACTTTTTGAACAGTTTTTAGCTACCAGCCACAGTTCTAGTTTCCCAATCTGCCAGAATCACATGTACCAATGTTTACAAGCACAGCACACAAAGCTGGTGTGAACATATTCCTGCTTCATGAGTCTTATTCTTAAGCTTCTTAAAATACCACTTCTACAAATCTGTTAATTTCTCTGCAAACACCAGTTTACCTCCCGTTATCATGTACTCTATGCATGCCTGTTTAGTGGAGTGTGTGCACATGTTAACTGTCTGTTGTGCCCTCAACCCCACATTGAACATGACGCAACCTGTCACATAGCTTTGTCCAAAATAAACTCCTAGTCTATCACCCACAGTCCCCGGGCCTGGGAGGCAATCGGCCATTATGCCCACGAAACACAGCTGTGGTTGGGCTACAGGAGCAGTGCCAGTGGGGAGGGCAGAAGAATTGCCAGCTGGGTAAGAAAAGCCACCATCCGGCAACATTAATAGAGGTTGTTGACAAAAGGCAGATGCATCTCTGGCTACATGTACACTCCCAGACTGTGGGCCTACCACTGCTTTCTGTCCTGTGTGGATCCAGAGGGTGTCTAGTAATGACCAATATTATACTATAGCGTTTGTTTTAAATATGCCACCAAACCTGTCTGAAACTAATGAGTGTTAAGCAGAGCTGCAGGTCACATTATCCAAGTAGATCTGGATCAATACAACAGTACACTGCACAATTACAAAGATAGATGGAAACCAATAGAACCATGAGCTTAACCTAGAAAAATGCTGTAGCCGTAAATGTAAGCACAATGTCTCCTAGCCTGTCCACTGAGACATGTGTACTCGTGGGATGCGCTACATTCTGCTCCAACTACCACTGGCAAAACAGATGTGTAGCACGGTGGGGAATTCCGATCACGCCCCTCGATTGTCACCAGGGAACATCACGTCACCCCTAGTCTGAGTTCGTAAGAAGTGAAAGCATGCATGGAGTCTGGTGCGTGATAAGCCCAGCCTGGCTTTTCTCAAAACACTTGAGATAGCAATCAAAAGAGAGGTAGGCAACACCAGCAGGAGACCTGCCAAGACAACACAATCAAATCATGAAGTAAAGTGTCACTCTTCATCAATTCTTATCTTTCTGTTCTCCGCTGCAGCCCCCTCATCCTCTATTCTTTCTCACATGGCCATCCTGTGGAACTACCGTTATAATAAAATGGTGAAGATCAAGAGAGGGGGGGATTATCAGTATCATTTTTCTTTAAGTTTATTCACAATTATCTTGCCATGTGATTCATATGCAGAATCTGTTTTTTTAGAGGGTAATTGTTTTAGGCAACTAGACAAGATTTAGGTATCTGAAGCGTGCCGGTTTCCATTTGTATACCGTGTAGTATTATGTTCCAGCCGGCTGTGGTTAAATACAGATAAACAGTCCACGTGGAGAGCAAAAGAGGTGGAATACATTGGCTGAAATGCAAAGGCAGAACCCACCGGCTATCGTCTGACGATGATTTCGCTTTATATTGGTTTAAAATCAGCATGTAAACTGCCAGCTACATGCCGTCTCTCAACTCCGACTCATGCATCTCATGTTGCTAATTGGACTGTAAACAAAGAGCAGGGCATGGAAAAGGAAGTCTTGGCCCAGATATCTGCTGGCTGCACCAGAACCTCGGAAATATAGCCCCTTGTCTGTCATCAGATGACTCAAATTACCCTAACTTACCTGCTCCCAACCAGATCATTCAGCAAAGAACAATATGAAGTTGAGCTTGTATCATATAATGATACAAGTAGGCCAAAAATGACCCCTGTTGCTCTTAGTTTTACAGTTAAACTCCACAAAAAGTATTTTGAGCATGAAACTCTCACCGCCTACGGACTTGAAATGTTGCTGCAAAAGTTTGTAGTTTGATTTAAAAAGTAACTGTGAAGACTAGGTGATTAAAATGCTGTTTTTTGTTTTGATTAATTGTATTGCTTTGAAGTGGGTCACTGAGGAAATACTTAGGTGGCAGCATATTAAGTGGTAGCATCCCATCAAACCCCAAAACAATCTGTTTTCATGACTGCTCATCAGAGAGAAAGACTCGCTCAATAAGTAATAACGATAGAGACCCATTATGTTCTAGACAGTACAAAACAAATTCAATAATATTAATTAAAAAATATAAATGTTCCACTATCTACTTTATTGTCCATGCTGTATCCATAAAGGAAATCATAAAGGGCTGTTAAAATCATAACTGTCATCATGTATGTCAGTATATGAGGATAATAACAATAATAATAGCTGAGGTGGTACAATCAACGTAGGGAATTATGTAAGAGGGGGATTTATGGTTCACGTGAAGCTTTAAGAGTAAACAAGGCTCACCATGTGTCCATCCAATAGCAAAGAAAACACGCCATCTGAACTCAATATTGAACTTTATACGAGGATTTCCCAAGTACAAGATGAATTAAATTAAATCAACTTATCCTATGTTGAGTGTTACTCGACTCAAACTTTATTCGGTCAAGGACGGCCTCATTTACATGCTTGTGTATTAGAGAGCAGTCTACTTCTCTCCTGCATTTGCCAGCGCACTGCTGCACATCTGGGCACAGACCGGGCACCTGTAGTTCAGTGGGATAGCATGGCACCATTGGCAGGAATGTGTCATGTCACACACTTGCATGTGTATCCTTGTGTGCCTGCGCGAGTATAACGTGACCCACTCACAGAGAGAAGGCGCTACTAGAGGGCAAAAACTCCACAGGGAATGCATTTGGAAAATTGTGATTCATCTTTTCAATTTTTGTGTAATTTTACTGACAGAGTTGAAAGGGGCACATGTGGCTGAATCACTCATAACTCATGTTTATTTTTTTATCTTATACGTTATTAAAATGAATAAGTCCTCACAATTGAGCGGCTGGAACCAGAACTTATTTGACACTGTTGACTTAAATGATTAATTGATAAAAAGATTAAAAAAAAAGAAAGAAAAAAAGTAGTTGCCGACATATTTTCTCCCGATCGACTTAATCGCGTCATCGTTGCATCTTTTACACTTCAAAGTAATTTTCTTATTCATTGACAACGTGAAGGTTAACCTCTCTTCTGTTAGTGCGCTGGCGTGGGAGTGATTCTAACCGCGCAGCTGCCAAACGCCTCTACCGCCAACCAGACAGTGAATAACACAAGCAGCCATCCAACAGGCCTGGTTCCTTGCCAGCCTTGCTTCACTGGGACCCGATCCAATCGATGGAGACTGACGTAAGAGAGGTGTTACATAGTCACACTGTCCCTCGAGATTACTGAAGATCTCTCTGTCTTACACTGCCAAAATGGACAATTGCATACTACGTATGAGAATATTGACATTTATTTACTGCCAATTAATGGTAAATTATGCAACCAATTAAACAATGTCTGAAAACAAAAAGACAAGTAGATCTATTATAGATGGCTGCTGACCAAATGATGTACATTAAAGTATATGCGCAAGTGATATGTAATTTGGGGAAATCTTTTCAGGAAGGCACAAACATACATGGTGCTTAGCAGGGGCTGGATAACGAACGTAAACACAGATAATAATTAAATAATTTGATCAGGCAGCAACATTTAGCTTTCGCAGACTAGCTATTCAATTATTTACCTCCCTGGAACCCATCACCGTGTTTGGACAGGGCAAAACTAACAAGGCAGAGCTGGTGACCCGTCTCTGATGTCTCCAGAGTGAAGATGTAGTTTAATCTTATAGTTTAAACAGCTCATTAGGCAAAAAACAAACAGATACTAATCATAGTCTCCATTGGATGTAGTCAATACTCCCAAACATGCACAGACTTTGCAGACAAACACAAAGATGGAAACCATCGCCTCTCTCTGCCTCACACATATTTTCCTTCTGATTCCAACGGTCCCTCCTTGAGTGTTGATCCCACTCTGGGCATAGTCATTCTGTAGTCGAGACTGAATGGAAACAAGCGTTTCTTTTAAATTCACTTCGGTCCATAAACGTCATCTCTATTGACAGCATGCACCTTGTTTTGTATTCGGCTACCTCGGCAGACCCATTTTCCACCCTCCTCTCCCTCACACTCCTCATCTCTCTCCTCTCTTCGTTCCTGTTCTCCTTGTCCCGCTCTCCTTCAAGCAGCCATAACGGTCTCCGTCCTCGCTTTCCTGTTCCCCAAAGGCGATTAAAGAGTAGAAAGGAAACGTTTCCATTTCAAAAGACACATGAGGCAACAGCTTCTGTGCACCGACCACCTGCCCCATTCATCGGCACAGACCAGTGCACTCTACCGTGGAAGAGCACAAGAGGACGAACCGATACAAAGCACAACTATACCAATAACACTGTCATGTTCTACACTTGAACAGGATCCAGGGGCTCTGTGCATGCAAATTGAAAACCACACAGGCGGGACCAGACGTACCGTAAGCACATGCTGCCCTTCGCTCTGTTCATCCATTTAGACTAAAACATCGGCAAAGCACAGGCAGCGAGGACATCAGCCAGTTCCTTCTTTGATGGCTATCTCTGTTGGGGAAGCTGTGGGTGAGCTGAGACGCTGTCGCACTTGTCCGTTCCCTCTTCCTCCGCTCATCTCTTTATACAGAAAAGGGGAGAGAGAGAGAGCGAGCGAGAGCGAGAGAGACAGAGAGAGAGGGAGACAGCCGCTTCTGAACACACGGTGCTCTGCTCTACCCTGTCAGCGCGGCCTTTGCTTAGCGGCCAATCCCACCGTGCCACCATGAATATTTTATTCTCCCGGCCAAGAGCTAAAAAACGCACCCATACACACACAGAGGACGTACACGCACATTTGGAGGACATTCAAATGCTCACCCGCTGAGGTATTCAGGTCACAAATGAAGACCCCCCCCACACACACGCACACACACACGTGAGCTGGCCATTCCTCAGAGGTTGCACTGAATTGAGAAAGGACAGATAGCTGCGTATTCATTGAGACTTCAAATGCGTCTTTTGACATTCAGAGTCCTTATCGTGGCCTGAAGGTTGCACACGTCTTTCGACAACCTGTAATTTTACAAAGAATTACGTCTCATTTGTCAACTGTTACACGAGTAGGGCAAAAGGAACATATTCCTGAAACATAAGCAGTAACTATTCTCTAATTGACGGAAGCGCTATAGATGTCGGGCCTGAGGGACCCTTTGGATGCCAAACAGGACCAGTCAGTTCTAAGTAACCACAAAGCAAAGGTGAAACCAAACCTAAAATTAAGAGAGCACCATGGTGCTGAGCTTGAGCAGCCAAATATGGATACGATCCGACCAGCACCCCCTGGTTTATTTGCTAACGTATGGGAGCATTTCGCTTTATCTTCTTCCACCCAACTCGGAAAGGGTGAAGCGAAACACAAACTAGATTCCTACTTTTTTTGCCACGGATTTGCGCTCGTACTCACTCATTGAGGATAGGAGCTATCGCGCTATGTTGCACACTTTGGAACCGAGATACAACATTCATCTCTACATTTTTACGGACACAGCGATACTCTACAATGAAACCAAAGCTAAAGTCATGGAGCCACTGAGGAAAGCAGGTCGGATGGTAGTAACACGCTATGAGTCACAACAGAATATAGTGTCACAGTAACCGCACACTTTATCAAATAATCAATCAATTAATTGACGTACTGCTTGCGCTCTAAACATATTCATCCCTACAGCCTTCAAATAAGTTCTGCTTCTCTTAAGGTAAAGAGATTAAAGATTTCTCTGGCAAAGGGTAGCATGTGTACAGTCCAGTGTTCATGCACAGGAAAGAGGCGTTGGGACCACGCTCCCATTAGATGCAACTACCAAGAGTGACAGACCACACCTAGCAGCATGGGGTTGATACGTTTCCCTGTAATTGGATGAGCTCTCAGTTCACATGGTTGGCAAAACCATACTACCATGCAGATTAGTACAATCCTGGGCCCTTTGATCTGCTTTTCTGTGTTTTACAATCATGAAATGACCTTTACAGCAGTGACGGTTACTCCCGGCAGTATTCTCAAGGCTGCTCTGAATACCCTGTGGACGAGCAAAAGAATCCCAAAACTTTTTCTTTGCGTAAGAAACAAAGTACAGGACGGGACACATAGCTGGGTCACGCTCGAACTTATGTTGTGGACTTCATTGATCGTTGCCTCCAACAAGCACTTAAACGCTCGTGGTATGTTTAATCGCATCGTACTTTCTGACAGTAGATTTGATTCTCGCAGAAAGTAGATCGGGAACAATGTAAACAAACAGGCTCTCTGTTGTGTACGCCAATTAGCCTATAGCTGGGTATGGTGGGAATTAATTATTTCTATCGTATTATCTTAATAGTGTAGCTGAACAGTACACGGCACCAGCAGACTGGCAAAGAGGCTCATTGTGCAATTGCCCATTCAAAACAATGTCATACAGTGAGTAAGCTGTATGAAACACTCACTAACCCCAGCATTAAGTGCTGAGCCAATAATAGTGCAGCTCATAGAGCCTACCGTGGCTGAACTAAACCCCCTTTTTCACTAGTGGAACAGCAGGACACACAAATCCCTCTTCACCTGAGCTTAAATTCAGTGAGAGATCACACGTCAGAGCCAGATTAGCATAGTCGAAATCATTGAAAAACAAGACTTCGAGGTGTCAGTGACAAAGCAAAAGTGTGCATTTATTAAGAAAACTATGGGGAAATCAAATGGTCAAAGCAATAAAACCACTATTGTAATCCTTCGGTTTTCTCTCAGTGTCTCGATCCTCAGCCGTTCCACCGCCAACCCGTCTTTCCGATACAACCATATCGTCGATAACACTCTAGTGCGGATACGTCTAATCTTTGGCCACTAAGCACTCATAAGGTTAAACATGCAAAACACAGGCAGGCGGAGAAAGAAAGCTCATCTCCAACTCTGAGGCTAATACCGGTCACTTAAACACAAAGCTAAAGCCGTCTAAGCAGCCTTCTATAAATGCCACAAACAGCCTGCGATGATAATCGGTGACATAAAGGCAGGCGAACAACAAACGCTCAATGACATTGCATACCGTGTGTCCCCATGGCCTATTGATATGACCCCAACACAGTTGTTCTAAGTGTACAGAAGTTGAGGCCAAACTAAACAGCGAACTACTCAGTTCAGAGGAGTCCCATTGGTCAACCAGCAAGCCTGAATATAACAAGAGTTCCTGTTTGAAACCAGATTCCTGTGTGTTAAACATGCACACACCAGCTAAATGTCACACTCAACCGCACAACAATGGCGATTATAGGCATCAAGCAGTTGAATGTCTGTCTACAGGGCTCTGTGTCACAGTGAATGTATTGACGTCCATGAAGTACACAACTCCTTTTCATAGGGCAGCCAGGGGGGGGGGGTCAAGTTTCCTCAGAGCATGCACGTGGATGAGGCCCACACACAAACACAGTAGTGGATAACCCAACACCAGCATTGATGCCAGACAGCCAGCACGCCTTTTAAACTTAGCTCTCCAACCAGTTTTTGTTTTTTTTGCGGGGGCTCGCTAACACTGCTGTGTGTGTTTGATGCTCATCGTTCTCTCTGTGACAGGAAAAGTCGCACCAAACAGACAGGATGTGAGTCTCTACTCAGCCACAAGTTAAAATAGCACACAGAAGAGAGTTTGGTGGATGTGACCAACTTTAACCGACGTGTCTGATATTGTTCAAACACAATTCCTCTTTCAGCTCCATGTCTATTTTTTTCCTCTCTAGTTGGACGAGCACCTCGTAGTAAAATTAGGAGCGTTTCCAGACTTGGAAATGTCACACAGGAAGGCTGGTCTATTTTAGGCGCATTTGATATGCAAATGAGCCTTTTATTTCTGTAAATGTACCAGTAGATGGTATCGACTGGCTGGGACACATATGTAGTAACGGACCTGTTGAACGTGAGGGGGAAACGCTACAAAGCTGGGTACAAAACGTAACGTTAATTAACAACACGAGCAACACGAAAGGCACGTGGTTATGTGCACGTTTTAGTTGATTAAAGCACGTGGGCACACACTAACGCCCAAACAGGACATCTATTACCTCAACTAACGTTAATAACGTCACTTTATCAGGCTTGAGTCTTGCTCGTGCACCCCGGATATGCCATTGACGTCAGCAGGTGCTATCTGAAAACAAGTGAAGATGAACTAAAGAACCTAAAACTTCGGCAGAGGAACCCATTGCTGTTAAAACTTATGTTTGAATGAACGCTTTGGTTGAATTAAACGGGAGACCCGAAACACAACTTGTACCCATGCCACGTGTCAGAAGTAGAAGAAGCCGGCTAACAATAGCAGCCGGATGGTGCCTTACTGAATCTGACTCCCAAAGCATCACTAGAACACGTTACTTGTGCGGCTGCTGGGCAAACAAGAGGCAAACACGGACAAAGAGCCGCACAGATGTAATGGTGGGCTGACGGTTGACTGTGTTGGGCGGGCACTTACTGTTCTCAAAAGGGGCCTCATTTGTTCCGACGGTTCGTCCATTTCACCTGCAGCTGGTCTTCTGCCCACTTGCTCTTTTATTTTTAACAGTTGATGTAACGGAAGGTCCCGGGCCGGTAAAGACTAGTGAACTGTAAGGACTGGATATGGTTTCGCTCGATGACGGTGAGGACACGCCTCTAACATGATTGACAGGGACTGATTGCCAATTCGCGCGTAATACCCGGCGTTCTCAGCCAATCAAATCTAAATACGTCATGAGGTGGGCGGGGGGGGGCTGTTTTCCGGGCCCCCGCAAAGTCTCAAGCGGTTTGTTTTATTTTTTTTGTGTGTGTGTGTTTTTTTTTTTAAACTTCGATAAACTTGCTGGGACGGTTCGCTTCCATGGCCATTTCAAATGTAAGTTGTACACATGATGATTGTTGAAATAAATACAACTTATTGAGAAGTCTAGATTCCAAAGTTTCATATCTAAACTAACTGGATATGAAAATGATGCATGTCGCCGTAATAAGGTATCTTGGGTTTGAGGTTTTGGGCACTATATCATGAATGAAGACTAAGAACAATTTTGTATCACTTTTTCAATTGTATCTTACTTTAGAGCTACTTAAAGGCAAAGTAACAAAAGCAATGGAAAGGAATACCATTACCAACCGACAGGTCTAAGACAACAACCAAAAAGTTATTTTGATCATGTTAGAGATTTATTTACACTAGCAGTATTAACACAGTCAAATAATACCTGTATTCTCAACATTTCACAAATACACACAATTGTATGTACATAAATGCATATACAATGTATCTGTACAATGTAATATTTATATTTCAATTACATTGTTATAAGATGTTTATTATGACCTGACGTTATTCACTTCTAAGTTATTCACTTCTAAATAAAAAGAAATCACAAATGTTAGATAACGGACAGACGAGAGTAATAAGGTTGTAATAAGTTTGATAATGGCTAAGCATTCAAACACTGTCGATTTTTAAATCTGCACAGACTTACTTTATAAAGGATTTCAATATAAGAGTTTACTGGTAATGTGCTAGCCTTTTCCGCCAAAAACTTACATGACCGCCTATGCCTGCGAATCATCCGATATTGATATTACAGTACATTCAAATAGTTATAGGCTATTATAATGTCAAATTGTAAAACAAATCAGAAATTTGAAATTAAATCCTTATTATCCCACACCTTCCTGACACATGCTTGCCATCCACCTTCCACAAAACAACCTTTGCTTATCATGTTGTTATAATTTCTTGCTATGTAATAACTCACTTTCACCAGCAGATGGCAATGCTGTATCAACCATTTCTCCTGTGTAAAACAGCAGTCGACCACCAGACGTGAACATATTTAATTCACTCTTTAGAGGCAACCCTCTCAGTTTCACTCTTTTACTTCTGGTGTTTTATGCTAAATAATTAATCAATTAGCATCAGACATTTGTTGTGATTGTGATGTGTTGGATCACAAACTAAACATAAACAATAAGAAAGTGTTTTGAGCCTCGGTGTAAAAAATATGGTTGGTTAAGTTGGAGTGGATACACAATATAAAATATAAATATAAATAGCTCTTAGTCTTTGCAATTACCTTTAATAACCTTATAGGAATCAATTCTAGGACCACCCTTCTTACAGAGCTGTGGGATTTGGTACATATACTTTTTTTTAAATAGAAAGTTAACTTCCATTACAGTGAACACCATCACTCAGTAGCATTATGCCAAAATCACTTTGTGATCGTGTCATACATTGTATTGCAATGGAGTACAAATACCGTCAGGCGTGGGCAAACAGCAAAAGTAGTCTGTTCTTTCTGTTCATGGGAGTCTTCCTTTAAATAGAGGCCCGTTCCTCACCCACCCATCAACCTCCGGCATAATCACGCAGCAGCTCAGAAATAGAACTGCGAGGTGGGAGATCAAAATATCACCTCTTAATTGTACCCCGAGTCTTAAAGATGCTGAGAGCCCATTAGCGCACAACGAAGAGTGCTGTGTACTGCTCCTGAAACATGCATCCGCATAATGAATCTGGGAGATGAGTCAGAAGTTAGACAAGTGGAAGAAGCGCCACACTGGCATTCACCTGTGCTGGGGGCCTCACGCAAAAAGATGCAGACTGCAAGGTGTGGTGATGCTGAGAGAGAAAGTTTTCTTTTCCGAACCTTCAGAAAGAAAACAAGAAAAGCAGAGTGAAGAGTGTCGTACTGAACTTACCGTAGCGGAAGAAATACAACCCTTGTCTCTTAATGTAAAATGTAAACTCCAGAACTAATGGCTGCAGAACTTGTAGAACGTGTGCAAAGGTTACACAGGCATTTTGCATTTAGTTTTGAGCAGCAAGAGGCGACATTTCGGAGAGAGTAACATGTAAGGTGCAAGCCACCAAATGAATATTGACTGTGTCATGTTTGGTCCCATGACTGCAGAAATGAAGAGTCCCTCTCTCCCAGAAGGTTTAGTGGATGATGTTTTTTCTCCTGTGGCGAGGTCTTCTGATGGCGCCAGGAGAGAAAGACCAGAATGTGACATACCCAAATCTGTCGGAGCGCTCCATCAAAGTGCCAATGCATTGATTTTGACCACAGATCTATTCCACGCGGCTGCCTCTGCACGCCCTGACCCAACACATCGCTCTCAAGACCAGGTTCCTGCTGGAGCCTTAGTGCCCCTGAAACCTGTTCAACTCCTCCGGGACACTCAGAGGAGGTGGGATGGGGGGGGGGTAGAGACCAGTGACCAGCATGGTGTACCCAAATCGACTCTGGGATGGGTAGATGGTGGGAGGGGTAGGCTGCGTAGATGGTAAATGGTGGTGGTGGTCAGAAGGGGAAAAGAAAGGGAGGGGGGGGGGGGTTCGGCCTGTTGAGGTGCGTCCCACTGCCCTCGAGAGGGAACACGGGGGTTTGAAATCAATGTGCTGTTAAGTGCAGCTTAGCCGCGGGATACTCACTCCAACGTTATCCACGCACCAGTGAGTCCGGGCCCTGCCTGCGCGCTGCACACGCCGTCTGAGGGCAAAGACACACGAGGGCCCGGCCTGGCCTCCGGTTCCTCTCACCTCCGTGCTCTCTGCCAACACTCAACGCCCTTTTGCAAACAGTTGTGGCCCCGCCAACTTGAGACTCATCTCACACCAGGGTCCCACTTCAGCAGACCTGCGAGCATTACACCCGCACTTAAGTCAGCCCACCCCCCCCCTATTTACTGCTGATTAATCAGGTCCAAATAAAGCATTGTGTTGTGTACATCGACACCTGGGGCGAGCTAAAAGGAGAGCCTTTGTCAGCATTATTAGGACTGTAAATGCCCATGACCTCTACTTGAAAACACAAAGAACATGTGCTCATTATACGCAAAACAGAACATTGCATCGCGTGCCAGAGAATATCTACATGTACTGTATGTGTTGGGCTACTTTTACAATATAATATAGCACACTGGACCTGGTTCCTGGCTTTAGTGTGGGCCTGCGTGTGCCTGCAGTGCCCATCGTTTCCCTACAGTTAAAAAGATCTGACTCACATCGACTAATGACATTAAACTCAAGATGTTTGAGAAAGTCTTTGTAAAATAAAAAGCCATTAACTAGATGATGCGTGAATACATCACAAAGCAGCAGAGTGGCCATACGAGGCTCAAACCGTCCCTGAGGAACAATTCCACAGTAATTCTAACTGGCTTGATAAGCATTTAACAGAGGTGACATTTATCAACACATCAAAACGGGAAATGTAGTGTGAAGATGAAACATAATCGCCACCGTCTCACTCGTGCTCGTTTGTGGGATACTTTAAAAAAGGGGGGGGGGGGCGTCTTAAAGAAATGTTGACCCAGACACACGTCTGCCTGTGGCTGCATTTAGCCAGTGAGAGCAGTAATAGTGTGTGACTGAAGGTGAGGAAACCGCCTCAGGCCTTCATCTGTGTTTAGATGTCAGCCCTCCTTGGGTACAATGTCTCCGTAGTCTCCGTGGCCTTTCCTACATCAACTCTCAACGTGGTCGCCAATGGGCGGCCTGGGGGAAGGTTGGTCACACACATGAAGCAAGAAGAAGTTTTGCTAATGCGCTTTAAATCCTGCAAACCTCTGGATTGTTTCTCCCAGGCCTTACTGACAACGACAGCAGAACCCAGTCAATTACTGAGATTGTAGCCAGCAATGTTAACAATGGCAGTCAATTCTTCAGGCCTCATCCCGATGCGCATATAGCGAGTCAACATGGTCTGAATTTGCGGTAGCATGCTGTAGAGGTGTCTATTGATTGCTGTACTTCTTGCATGAATGGGTTGAGAAAGACACAATTTATCGACTTGTTGCTCGGTTGTTGTTTTGGAGTTGTCGAGAGCTCCCATGAATCACCTGGAATATCCTTTGAATAAATAATACGAGGATTGTTGAGAGAGCTGCAGTGGAAACCGAGGACGATGTTTTGTAGTTTAGATGCAAGATGCACGTCCCTGTATGTGTATGCAAGTCATGCTGTCGCTGGGTATGAGGTTGCATTCCAGTGGGCGGACGGCAGACATTACATATGCAGTGCCGTCATGCATTTGACGAGACATTCAAACAGATAGATGCACCTTGAAGCGTGTACATGTGCTTGGGTTTGGTTGTGTGTGTGCTGGAAAGACAAATTCCAGCAATCATGTGTTTATTGGAAGTTAAACTGCAGTATTTCTAATGATTGGTGTGAAATACATATCACCCATGCAAATTCTTAGGTCAATACAAAGCACTAGAATTGTGTTACTTGCATCCTAAACACTGCATTATTTTGAAAGCAAGGTTTTAACAACAGGATTAAGGACCATTAAGCGCTGAACATTGTCCTGACCCTGAACAACAATTCTTTGGTTGATGCAATTCCCTCGTTTGTTTTGTCTCCTCTTTAACTTCTATTGTTGTTTATGCAGCTTTTTGCTGTTTTGTTTTTTTAAGTTTGTCATTTATGTTTTTATGTGGCGCTCGTGTGAAACCTTTACGCTGCCATCTTGGCCAGGACCCCCTTTTAAATGAGACTCAAAATCTCAATGGGATGATCCTGGCTTAATAACGGTTAAATAAAAATAAAATAAGAGGACCTTATTCTGAGATTCGCGCCATTTCCACTAAACTGTAGGTCAGTTATCGGTTATAAATTAAGGGCATGTGAAATTCTAATTGTTTTTCCCCTCCCATCGTCAGGGTGTCAATTACTGTCACATCGCTGCAACTCTCTTTCGCTAGTTGTCCACTCATAATGTTGATTCTCCACCTCACCACCACCGAGGAAGCAGAGGTCAAGGCAGCATGAAAAGGAGAAGAAAAACATCGTCAGATGCTCAGAAATACAATTTGCTGACACGCACAAGTGCAAACATTTATATTCTCTCAGCTCGAACACCCCCCCCCCCCAAGAGGCTTTTTTCTTACAGCTTTCCTGAGAGGCCAGGGCAATCAAGCACTCTACCTTGTTAGGAGGTGTTAATTGGAGTTAGTCAGACTCCTCACTTTATCAAGGAGTCTGACAACAGAATTAATTAGAATTCCAGTATGCAAATCAATTCAAACTGGAGTCGTTATGGGGGAGGATTCAAAGTATTTTCACTTGAAGAAAAACAGGTGTTGAGAACATGAGCCAAGTAGTCTCTGTGTGAATATTATGACTTCTCTTTTCATGAGTTTGAACTCCACTAATCCACTTTTGAGAGGCGTATAAATAGAGGTGTTTGGCTGTGCGTTGCCCTTAGCTGGGTGGCCGACGGACCGTTTTTCATTTAGCCTGTTTTCATATCTTCTAAGTACACATGCCTCGCAATGCAGTTGCACTACTTGGGTAAATGATAAAATGCGTGAAACCGCCATGGCAACAACAGAAGGAATGGTAGGACTGTGTGCTTTTCACCTAGCTGGGTCTATGTTGTGAGTCATGTCATCTAAAAAAACATGTAAATCTCTTATTTAAATCACACTTCGCTCACTTGAATTGTGAGCTGTGGCGTTACCTCGTCGCACTCATTTGTTGCTTGCAGAGGATTGCTCAGCTCTTTTGTGCATAAACACCATGGGCTCTGAGAATTTCAATAAAACATAACAAAAAAACAACAATAGTGCTTACTGACTGTGACCTTAAAACAGAAAGAGGCTTTCACACACTATATGCCCTAATCATCTTCTGTTGTTTACTATGCATATGATTATTTGGATTTATGATACCCGATTACAAGTCTTTGCATATGAAAATATTCTGAAAAATGATGCTACATGTGCTTTATTAGTGGAGAAGGGTGATGGATTTGAGACAGCAGAAGCTTATCCAATTCTAAGTGACAAAGGAGCGTCGCTTGAAATTAATTCCGTACTCAATTGTAGTTGGTCTCAAATCGCTTACAGGAGAAATGTTGATGAATAATCTTAAAAAAATGCCTCAATTTGAATGCAAAATTGGGTAAATTTTACCACTGCGCCGCTCCATTTGAAAGCATGGTCTTATTCATATTTTATAATGTAGGCTTGTTGCTATGTCAACTTGTTTGCAGCAATCACACAGGGGAGCCTTTATTTTAGAGGCCCAAATTCATGGCCTCTATAACAAGCCATAAAAATACAGAATAGGGTTACAGGCACCGCCACTCATTCACTGCATCACACACACACTTTTGATTTGTTTTTATCAGAAAATGTATCAGATCCAGTCATTTCAGTTCCAGCAGCGACTGTACATTTAAAAAATGCATGAGTAGACTTTTATCTACAGCTGATACAACGTATAGATTATTTTAAGAGCTGCCAAAGGCCCGTCTTATTCACTCACTGTGGACATGGGACGTTAAAACATACCGAGGCAGACATTTGGACAGCTGCTTTGTGAAAAGCCGTTTTATTATCCATTTAATAACACCTCCATGAAGACAATTTGTACAAGATACATCACATTCTAAAGTGCACGAATACTGTACAACGGAAATGACTTAAATACGCAGGGGGAAGAAAAAAGAAAAGAAAATTCACATTTGTAAAAAAAGTAAAAGTTGTAAAAATAAATGATTAAAAAGGGACATGCTTTTTCAAAAAACAACAATCACTATGCATGTTTTTGCTCAGGTATGTGAGAGGGGCTGGCCTGGGAAAATAACCGTGTGCAGCTTGCTTGGGGGGAGGGGGGGGGGGGGGGGGGGACACTAAGCTTTGGCACCTTTAGAGAAAAGAGAAAACAGACATTAACAGGGAATGAAGAATTATATTTAGTTTCAATAAATACAGTCTTAGGGGCTTGTGTAGAATGCATAATAACCCATGCCTTTTGGGTTGTCCTTGTACTCTTCTGTAGTCAAGTCCTCACACTTGATGGTGGGGGAGTTCTCTGTGCTTGAGCCCCCAGGGGACATCCTGCGCCGCTTGCACACCACGGAGTACACGCCGGAATCGCTAGAGTCCACCGATTTCAGCGAGTGGGACGTCTCGATCCAGGTCGAGGCGGGCGGCGCGCTCTCCTCGGGCAGCTTGTCTTTTGTGGCCCCCAGCTGGTCCTCCGGGAAGGCTGGGGGGCTTGGACGAGGGGACCAGGGCAGGCCCGTGGTCATCTTGCGCTGGTAAGAGCTTCTGGTGCCCCAGCCCGCAGCCATGGAGGCGAAGGCCGAGTCTGGGTAGTAGCTGAGGGCGTGGGATGTCTGCAGGGACAGGGGCTTGATGCCGTAGGACAGCAGGCTGCTGGTGGAATAGTCATTCTCGTAGGACAGATCCAGCTTGTTGGAGCCCGGCTGCTGGACTGGGGGGACGAACCAGCGCTGGGCAGAGGCCGCAGCGCTGACGTCCTCGCTCTGCGGGGAGAGGAGGCTGTTGGTTTGGGGGACGGCCCGCTCACTGGCGTAGAAGCGGTTCTGAGGCAGGTTGTTGACGAACTGGTCCTGAAAGAAAGGCTGCATGGCGTAGCGGGCCCCGGGCACAATCTGGGTGGAGCGGGGGGAGTCCGTGGGGGACGGAGTCAACCGGTCACTCTCTGGGGCCGTGTACATCCTGTTCAACCAAAAAACGAGAACACGAGAAAAATTCAGCATCCGAGACATGCATCAAATAGCGTACCACAGGAAAAAACAGATCAACCACACTGCTTGAACTGCAAGACACATACGAGTCATAGTTGTCCCGGAAGCCTTTCGCAAAAGGGTTGTGATCTATCTTCAGCTGTGTGATCTAAAAAACAAACAAACAAAAAAGAAATCTTGCATTAATAATGTGAGAGAGCAATACTAAAGAATGACTTTTTTTATAAAACTAAGCATAAATGCATGCATTGCATCTAAACAGCTAAATACATTTGAATTCTAAATCACAAATAATAAATGTATAATGTATAAATTGCAGTGCTTACATCTGTGTTCTGGTACGCAGTGACGGCTATAAACTGGTTCTCTGGGAAGGTGAAGGTCTGAGTTCTGGCCTCGTTGCTCATGTCCTCCACTCCGTCTTCCGTCACCTCCACAATGTGCAGTCGCGGTTGGTATTTATGAAGTGACTGCAGGACTATCATCTGCAGAAGAGAGACGTGTGATGAGTGCAACGCCGGAGATTTCACAACAGGCTGCGTGAATTGATTTGTGCTCTTTTTTAATTTAAAAATAAAATGGAGTGCTCAAATATCTTTGAAAAAAGACTGCAGTCATGCTTGAAAGTTATAGTACTTACACAATTATTTTCAGTTAGTTAAAATCAGAAACAATACTGGCGAATGGAAAATTTGGAGCGTGTCAGAAATTGACATCTTACCTGTGTGTTGTTGTTGTTGGCCCCTTTATTGTTGGTCAGCTTCAACTTGCCAAAAGAGATTTCTTGCCTCATCCAGTGAGCACCAGTGTTTGGAGATTCAGGATGAACATACATTTTGTTACCTGAAATTGAAATAACGCAGTTAGTAATATACAAAACAGAAAGAATAATACATCATATCCTGCTTTTTTTTTACATTATGCATATTATATATTATGCATAATAATAAAGATCTTTGGGGAAAATCGAATTAAAATACATAAAACAGGAATTATTATTAAATTATGTTATTTTAATGAAAACATTAATTGAAAGTAGATTCAAGACAGACTAATGGAATTTATTGAAATCAAATTCAAAAGTTCTGTTTTAAAAGATGCTGAAAATGATACATTTTCTTCTCATAATATTTCTCTTAACAATAAATTATCAAATGAAGAATAATCATTTTAATCCATCTAGTACTAGTCATTTGAAAAGACAAGTTTCACACTAGAGTTGGTTCTCTGAGATGAGTCTAAATTATTGCATTATATGCATTTATTAAACACTACAAAACATTTCAAAACATTTTGCAAAAATGGGTAAAAATAATTATAATAAATTAAAAGAACCATCTTTATTTCCAAACAATCTTAATCTTTGACACTCAAATTTGATTCTCACTTCATCAAGCTCTCAGGACTGAATGCTACATTGTTGTATTATTTATTTCTAACCATGTTTCATTCCTTTCCCGATTTCTTTTTCAATCTTTTATTTAACAACATACATATCTGCCAGAGACAAATACGTTTTCTTGAATCTCTAACTCACCTTGCATATTATTGTCTGCTTTCCCACAAGTGACCCACTTCCCTCCCTGAAAGCGCCAGTGATTTGGGTCAGCCAAAATAACTTCTACAAAGACATTGTAGTGGGCCGTGAGGTTGAGTCCAGTGATGTTGAAGCTGAGGAATGGGAACATCCGTCTAGAAAAGACGAAAAACAAAAAAAAAAAAAACAGGAGTAATTAACAGATGTGCTCATAAAAGCAGGAAAACAACGCTCATGTCATGTGTGGCATTTGGCAAAGTGCCTCTCTAATATTAGATTTTAAATAATTGTACATTTCATCATTGTCATGTTTAGTCTGCTGTGTAGTTGTGCATTTACAATTTACCAGAAACGAAAACTTGCAATTTAAAACTTCAGAACCACATACAAAATGCGTAAAAGGAAGATAGGAATCCTTTGCGTAAAATGTTGGTCATGCGTAAAGAAGTGGTATGAAAATGACCGGTGTCATAAGAAATAGAGTCTAAACAGGCTGACGGGAAATATTAAAACGAATTTCACATTCGTGTGCTTAAATTGGGCCTTCTGCTTACCTGCCCTGTTTGGTGATGATCATCTCGGTCTGGTGCCGGTGGAATTTCAGCCACAGAGGTCGGTTGCACAGATAGACCTGCGCTCTGGCTCCGGCGGCAGACCCCGGCAGAGACATGGAGCCAATGCCCGTCCCCGTCCCGGGATAGGAGGGGTACAAACAGCCCGGGCCCTGGCTAAACTGGTACCCTCCGCTGCTAAACTGACTCCGGCCGGTGCACATGGACGAGGAGGAGAAGCCCGTGGGCGGCAGGACGGATCCGTAATGAAGTGAAGCCGGGTACCTGGAGCCGCTGGACCCGGTGTACACCGAGCCGGTCTGTCCTGCGTAAGGAAAGAGGGAACAGGGGCTTGCCATGTCGGAACTCGCCTGTGCGGACGAGATGAAGTATCTGTCGGAGCCCAGTTCTTCTATGTTGTAACGCCGACCGCTCGTCAACTCGTCCTCGCCGAGCACCGGGGAGCCTTTCCTCCCATCGGGCCCGGCTTTAGCGAAAGTGTCCCCCTCTGCCTCACCCAGCATCCCGTTCCCTACCCCGCTCAGGTACTTCTTAGGGGCACTGCTGGACTCCGATTCCGTCCGGTCGACTTCTTGGTAGTCAAGCTGCGATGACGGCCTCGGGCTGTTGTTGGCACTGTCCGACGACGAAAGATTGTAAAAGGTCTTGGGTAAACTGATGCTGGCGCTGGGAAGGATGTTCTCTAACTGCATTGTTTAGACCTTGCAATACAATAAAAAGAGTTTCGAGAGTTTCCAGAGGAGTGAATCTCAGCCAAAGGAGGCGACGCGACCAACCGGCGCCCTGGTAGTTTCTGGCTCTGCACGCCTCCCTCCCTTACGAATGATGGAAGGAGGTTAAACCGGCTCCTCGCCTACGGACGTTCGGATCAGATTCTAGGCTGGACACTGGGTGTTCAGCGGCTCTTATAAAGATGTAGTTCTCCACACACCCAACTGATTGTGAGCGAGAGGGGAGGAGCTCTTGGAGAAGCACGCGGGCGCACCAGCCCGCTCCGCAGCCAATGGTGGCACCACTCTAATTCAATTAGAAAGCGTTTGGTGGAAATAATATCAGGAGAAAAAATGTCTTCACGAGTGTTGTTACGTTTATTTTCACTCTCACGTCCCGGGTGCAGATTTGAGCGAAGTGGCGATCGCTCCACGCGCCACGCATCCAGGATTTAAAAAACAATAAATTACAAGAGCAAGCAAGCTTCAGTTTGCTGTCAAACATGAGTGAAAATCATTTCTAAGAGGCCAAAACGACAACCAGTGTCTCTGCACATTTTACCCACAAACCAAGTCTCTAAAAAAATAAGTCGCACTTCACCAGTCCTGCATTCCCCACCGCGCACGCTTCTAATCCTCGATAAACTTTCAGTTTCAAGTCATCACGTACAATGTACATTCACATACGGCTTGTCAGATTACTTCCACACTCACTCAACCAACTAAGACGTATCCTCGATGAATAGCAAAACACCGAGACCCTTTCCCCTCCTGCAAACACTCCCGACACGTTGAGAATGAAAAAAAAAAAAAATCCCATGTGCACCTTATTTCCTATAATTGACATCTGTCGCCTCTTCCACTTCTTCGGTATTGGCTCTAGTAAAACAATTGACCGTAAAAATGGGCTCAAAAGCAACACCTGCAAATTAAAAAAGACGATTTTTATTTTGACTTAATTTTTTCTGCCTAAGAGGGGAAAAAAACGGCGAGTATTATTCGAGCTTCCTTCTCCTTTTCTCAGGTGACAAATGCATGTTTTTTGCTAGAGCTTTAATTCTCTTCAGATACTGAAAGAAATAGAACTAGAAATGAATCTTATTTTTCTTATTTTCTACCTTTTTAAGTTTTAATCCAATATTTGAATTATTGTTAAATTGGTCACTAAATAAAACGCCAAAAATGCTTTACTTATATCAAAGATTTTAACAGTAGGTGGATATTCTTAGACACAATTGGATCTATTTCCTAATTTAACTGAATTCAAATATAAAACCGTTCAAATTAGTTTGAGTAGATTTGGGATGTAGGAAATCAATGTCATATTAATAGGCTACATAATGGGGATGAAAGCAGACAACTGATTTTCTATTTTCTTTTAAATTTTGCATTTAAAGTAATGGGGTTAAAAACGAGGCGAACTGCCGTTTGTAAATGATGGTAAATAAATGGCCCTTAAAACCACTGAAATTCTGACAACGGTAGGCCTATATACTATACAGGACTGAGAGAACGGAAGCACGAACACTGCACAACTCTGCTGCATGGCTCCCGGTGAAGAAACGATAACGACAACAACAAAAAGGACACATAGTCACAGTTGTTGGGTTATAATTCAAAAAAGAAATGAACAAAAATAAAACCTGTTTACTGAACATAATGTCGTTTTAAATTGCCCACGTCTGTGTCTGAAACACAAACACAAACGCGCACACACGCTGAAGGAGCGAGTGAGAGAGATCGAAAGCTCCCGAAACCAGAAATAATCAAAGAAACATGTCGCACCTCAAACGTCGTTCATACGGCCCCCGGACCTCATCATAAGGGGATTTGTCAGCAGTGGAGCGGAGACAGCGCCCTCTAGTGAGCGACCAGGATAACTGGGGAACTTTTCCATCGTTGGTTATATTCAAATAACTCAACACTGTAAGAGAGCTGCATGCAGGCTCTCACTTTCTCCACTTGCATCTCTCACTTTGCAGCATCTTCCACTGCAGCGAACTCAGCTTGTGTTTGCGTGTGTGTGTGTGTGTGTGTGCCTGTGTGTGGGCAGTCTGGGCATTTGTGTCTTAAAGTAAGCTGAAGGGAGAGGAGGGGGTGAGATGAATTTGGGGAAAATGGGGATACAGATCTGTGAAAAGCTGTGGGAGAGTCTCTGCTGGAGGCAGATTGGCTGGTGTCATAAATGGGACAGTGGAGCTGGCTGTTGGGCCATCAGGGGACCAGAGCTACATGCACACGGCACACAATCTGTCAATCAAAGACCGGAGATCCGTCCCAGACTGCCTTCATAGAGGCGGGGAACACCAAACATTCGACAATAGAGATCAAGCTTCTTCTTTTTTTTCTCTCCAAATGGCTCGGGGAAAAAAAGCAATTCTATTATTTATTTTTTTGACCTGTCTCTCCAACAGAGAGTCTCACTTATCTGCAGCCATGACCAAATCCTATGTTTTTCCCCAGTCGTCCTCCTTCCTTCTGCTTTTTGCGACGATTGCCGAATTCCGCAGGGGACATTGTGAGAAAGTGCCACCGGAGCAGCTTTGGGGTTTTTTTGTGAAATGTAAAATTTCATTTCAGCAGAATCAGAACCAGCTACTGTTTGTGAAGGCCGGTTTTTCCATGCTTTGATACAAAAAGGAAAAATGAACAAGTATGCATTGTGAGGATCACGATGGGCCTGTGAGCCTGATCCAGGATTAAGAATGATATACTTTATGTCAGTGTGTTAATGTCCTCTCTCTCTCTCATTCTCTCTCTCTCTCACACACACACACACACACACACACACACACACACACACACACACAC
>NW_022280065.1:1999826-2015287 GCF_004355925.1 Anarrhichthys ocellatus | reverse complement strand
CACACACACACACACACACACACACACACACACACACACACACACACGTAGCAGAGGTGCTGCTCTCTTGACTCAGTGTTGCTGCAGTCGTTCTATAGTGAGCTGTCAACACCTCGTTAGTGCAATCTCTTATTCGATGGACCCTTGCATGATCAGCAAAATTCTAATAAATGATGTTAAGAGAAAGTTTTTATTTGGCTTTCACGCCACCCACAAGATGCCATGCAGGCACCTGAACTGTTTCGCAACTTTGAACTTTGAAGAGAAGAGAAAATCCTGTCAAAACCAAACTCAGTGCCGTTGTTTTAATGGCCCCGCTTTCCAAAGCAAAGTAGGTTGGTTTCTCTGAAATGACCCCAAAGACTCAGCCATTTGAAAGCAATGTAGAAAACAGAATAAATGTGATTTACAGGCCGCCTATAAATGAACTAATTCCAAATGAGGTAGATGTTTAGGCTCCACTCATAAAGGAGCTCCCACTTGTGACCTGTCAGCGTGTTTCTTGACCACCTATAAAAGTCCAAGTGTGTCTGAGATGACCCTCCTTGGCCCCGGGCCAGGGCCCGCGCGACAGGGGAAGGGAAGTCCTACCATATTGTTGTCAGAGTAGATCATCAACAGAGCACATGAAAGGCATACATTCCAGGTTTTATGGGCCAAGGTGGCTGCTGAAGCCTTTGCTCGGGAGTGAATTCATGTACCCCATTGCAAGGATTAATAACGCAAGTCTCATTAGAGATCCTCGCCACCGAGACCCCTGGAGGGAGTGGTGCTGGGAAACGAACCGAGTGCAATGTGCACCGTGCCAGCGTCCTGCGCTCCTCCGCAAATCATCATCCTCCAGAGCATTTTTATTGGAAAGAATTTATTTCACAAGTTTATCAAAGATGTCCCCCAGTATATTTTCCAGTGTGTGGGGGGGGGGGGGATTGCTAGCGTTTAATTAAAGCAGAGGCCCTCCGCGTGAGGAAAGCTTATGTTACAGACATGCTGCTGTCTTCAAAGATACAAAGGTGACAGCTTTCATGAATTTCCATTCGGGTGCATATTGCTTTCATCAATTACTCCCTTTTTTTTCTTATTTCCTTGTCCCCGCCATTTTCTTCATGATTTAAACAGCACAAGGTTCTCCCTCTAGCCTGGACAAAAACGTGTTTTGTATTCACTTCTTTTTGTTGTCATAATGCGTTTTTTTTCTTAACCCCTACTCAGAGAACATTAGAATATGTAAAGTATATTCATGTTCGATGTCATGTCGGCTATTTCACATATCGTTCTAGCAAAGCAAATTATCATGAAATGGGAATCTTTCTCATCTGCAAGCAGTCAGTGGGTGAGACCCGCGGGAATTCTCTCTATATATGCAGCACGTTTGAATTTTCTCAAAATACATTAAAGTACGCCAGATTGCATAAAACCATCAGATGCTACTTTGCGCCATATCAACAGATAAGTCTCAATGTCACCATGTTGCATGTTGTGTGTGTGCGTGTGTTGTTTTTTATTGTGTGTGTGTCCGGCCCGTGGAAGGAGCGGTGGATTATTGTAGAAATGTATCCGGGGATATGTGAGCTAGATGCTTCTGTGATGCGAAGGGTTTTCAGGGGGCAATGATAATCCACTTGTGTTAAGACAAATCTTTGAAAAATAAGGTGTACTGGCTGCATTCAGGGAAATAGGATTGCACTCACTGTATTTGACTCCCCAAGGCATGCTAACATGATTTTTGGATTACTGCATTATAGAAAGTGTCACCCAGGGCAACGCGGCAGCTACACGGTATGGAAGCAGGGTGAGTTTCAGGTAGCTGTGCTTCTCTTATCTGACTTTTTATCCTCTCATAAATATATTATCTCCTGGCGCATGCCGTGCTGGGTTCTCACGGAAGTTTTGAATTCTTCAAGTCTAGTGATGTTTTTCCAGATACTGAGAAAATGGGAAATAAATTTAACCCTAAAAAAGAGATTGCCTACAACAGGGTGTTAACTTCATGATGCTTTTTTTTGTTTTGGTCTTTGAATTGGGTAAGCAGATCATTGAATTGACTCTGACACATCCACCATTTTACTTTCACCCACTGTGTTGTCACAAGCAAAAAAAAGAAAAAGAAAAAAAAGAAGCCAACAGCGGACGGTAGTCCGATGGCCCGAGTCTCACCCTCATCCCCATTTTAGCATCAACCTTTGTTGACCCACTTCTCCCGGCCCATCCTCCTGAAAACACCAGAGGCATCGACATAAGGGACCGGAGCAAAATAGCAGGTGCTAAAAGTTTGACAGCGTAGACTGGATATATGTGTTCCCTGGAACGTGAGGTGTAAGGGAGGGTGGCGGAGTTGTATCGACTCGGCATTAAGCATCCCTCTCTGGATAGGCACACGAGGAGAGTTGGGGTGAGCTGGGGTGGGGAGGGGAGGGGGGTTATGTGTGTGTGTGTGGGGGGGGGGGGGGGGGGACAAGGAGCTCGACTCGTCAACCAACCAGCCAGCAAGACACAGCGGCCCAACCCAGCTCACCCATGGTTCTCCGTCCTTTCCCATAGCACTATTACTGCCAAACAAGCTGGGCTTTTAACACATCGCTAACCCTGACTCAGAAACTGCATTTCAGGAGGACCCTTTCTTTCTTTCTTTCTTTCTTTCTTTTTTCTTTTTCCTTCTTTTCTTTGAGACAGGGAATACAAACAGATTTACACCACAGGAGTATTCTGCTGCTGCTCCTGTCTCAATGTGGTTAAATCAGTGAGTCAGAAGTGAGAATGTAGAGTTTTAACACTTCTCTCTGCCGGTATGAAAGCTTCTAGAGCGACACAGAGGAAAGCCCGAACTGACTTACTGTCTACCAGCCAGAGGCATATGCTAGTGGGAGGGAGGTTATGTAGACATGATTAATGGCTTAAGGTTGACCCCCCCCGGTGATACAGTGATGTAGCCTCGGCATCTTCAGTCTCCTCTGGGGAGTAGGGGCTACATTCACAGTGCTAGAAGGCCCTTTGATGCCCCTCTCTGTCAAACAAAAAACACACCCTCACAGCCCCCCGTTCAGGCCTCATTTATACCAACACTGGACACATTTAAGTCAATATTATTATTTCCTTTCCTTTCCTGCTCCGTGCAATTAGATATTAGACTAATTGATAAAAAGCCAAATCATCCTCTGAAAAGGCTCCTATTCCTGCTCTGGAGAAATGCGTCCAGCAGCCATTAGATATAATTAGAGACCACAGAATGCTTTTGTATTAAAACATTTGCAGCAATTTGGCAGCTGTATAATTTAGATGTACTGGATCATGCCATGCACATACATGAAAACACACACGCACACGTGCGCACATAATCGTATACGCTTGCCGGCGCGTATGCACACACGCTCATATATGCACACACAGAGGGACCTCAGTGCAGCGGACACCTTCAATATTGAACCCAGACCCAGGCCCGGTCTGTGTATTTACATGTAAATGGTCTACAACAATCTGCGGCCCCTTTCGTCGGCTCTGTCCCTTCAGCCGTCTGGGCCCGGAGAAGAGAGGGGGGGGGGAACCACATCAGATGGGCTCCCGCGGTGATGGAGCCAAACGCTCCGATGGGAGAGGGAAGAGGCTGCCTGCCTGCCAGCTACTGAAACAGCAGGGACTCCCACATATCATGGAAGTGGTCCATAGTTTGGTCTCCTTCTCTGACTGGAGAGCAAGGGAGAGACGTAGAGGACCAAAGGCCCTCCCGACTGAGGGCCCGAGACCAAAGCAGAAGTCGTCTACGTTCGGAGGGAAGGCCCACTCGTGTGTGGCTTGGTGGGAAAGTTTAGTCAGGCTTCCCAGAAGAGGGCTGATAACCTGGTCTCTTCCCTGTGGGTAGAGGTGTCATATTTGACAAGTGTATATGTGGATGTGGAAGGGTGGGTGTCAGCGATAAGAAATTACGAACAGCAGTGAGCATGCATATCCAAGTCACATGGTGGAGAAGAAGGAGGCTGCCTGTGTTTGTTCCTCATGCTCGTCTGTCGAGTGTTTGTGTGTCCTTCTGTGCTGGCGGGTCAGACATGGTGGAGGTCTAGACACATGGACCAAACATTCTGTCTGACGTGGGGGTGCGCTTGTTTCGAGGTTCATCTGATGGTTGTGGACCTTGATAGAACAGACCAGCCGAGACAGGCTGGACCCATACCCAGTGTTAATGGTCCAAAAATCTGGTGTTGAAGCTATTGAAGCCACTTGGAAAAATCTGACTTTTAGCTGTTCTTTCTGACGTGCGTTTTTTACGCACACGGTATGAAATGAATAATGTTTTGGTGCATGAATGAGTCGAAAAACCTGTAGTCAACTTGAAACAATTAAAAAGCGAGGTGTTATTTACTTGGTTGGCAAATATTTGATGATTCAACTCATGACCAAGTCAGAGAGAGGGGGCACGTCTTGATTTTCAAACGGAAAACAGATGCTGACAGTGATTCATAGGAATGAATAATGCCATTTAAGTCCCATGTCTCACAGTATTTTTTGACAAACTGGCATTGAGCTCCCTATTAACGGTATACTTTGGCGGGTAAATGACACGATGACGTCATTTGGCATGCAATAAGAACGCCTTTTGGCGTTTTATTTGTATGCCATGTAGTCTGAACTGAATGCAATGCAAAAGCATCTACGTTCTGAACAAGTGACTGAGTATAAACTGAGGGGGAGACCGTTTATGATGGGCAGGTAGGTGGCTCTAACAAACACAGGCCTTGAACGTATTTCGAAAAATGCCCAACTATTCCTTTATTACAGTAAGTAAAGTCTGAATTAGTTTCACAGCATTTGTTTGCTGCAGTTTTAGAGTCTTTTCATTTTTTGGAAAGAAAGGAAGACGAGGACATAAACCCATGACAGTGGAAGGAACCTTATGTCTGCTTGGTGTAGCTGTCCTTCACAGCTCTAATGGGTACATCAGGGGATCCCCAACAATGGCCAACCTTCAAGTCTAAGTATGATTTGGCAGAGTAGGAAACGCCAGGCTAATACCTTCCACCCCTGGTTCAAGAATGTCCCCCACCTCCTCACCAGCACAACGAGCGATCACACCTTTTGAGCAGAGGCAGATAAAAAGGGGAGCCCCAGGCTGATGTGGTCTTCGTATAGCTGTGTGAGTGTGAGCGTGTGTGTGTGTGTGTGTGTGTACATGAGTAGCTGTGTGGGGGACAATGCAACACGTTAAACCAATGTGGGAGGTGTGAAGACAGGGGATCTGCTGCAGTCAAAATGAACAAGGAAGAAAACTGCTTTTTGCTTTGTTTTCACGTCTTGTGAAAGTGCAATTAATTATGTTCATTGTCAGGCTTTTTTGGTTTTGCTTGTTGCCTGTGGAGTTGTTAATTGTTACATGTCAGAAATATTAAGGGGATGTCCTTCGAAAAAGAACAATCTCAGTTCCGTGAACATGCGTTAAAGGCCTACCGATGAGCAAGAATCTCAACGTAAAAAGAGATACTTTCATGGGGAAAGGGGGGCAACGTTTGCCGTGTTTCATTTTGCTTTAGAGGCGATCTATGTAGGTGTTGGGGACCAAAGTACCTGTGTGGTTAGCGGTGGCTGATGGTGAGTCACACAGAGCAGAGGATGTGAGTGGGTGGTCTCACACCACCCTAAAGCTATTTTCTCTTTCACTTTCTCAACAGGATTTCCCTGAATCTTGTTCAAAATCACTTAGAGGGAGCTGTATTGCAAAGTTAAATTTTAGTGGCAGTTGTAAACCCACATTACCACCCACCCCTCACAAACATTCTGATGTGATCTCGATTGCAAATGTTGTTGTACAGAATATCAGTTCAACTTGACATAGTTTATCATTCATAATGTGATAGAAAGAGATGATTCTTTCCATAATTTGATGATGTAACAATTAATTTCCCCGTTGTCACGCTTTGGAGAGCAGGCGACAGGCGATGGAGCCAAACACAGAGAAAGATGCGGATGCAGCACAAAACTATGTAGTGATTTAATTCAAAATAAAACCTACAAGCAGGAATCCAACATAACTGAAGACACAACGACAAAGAACAAAGGAACTGGGCTAGTATAAATAGGGACGGTGGAACGGGGAAGTGGGAACAGGTGAGCATGAACACAGGCGACTACCAGGCTGACGAGAGACAGGTGAAACTAATTAAGGCGGGGCGGATAATGATGAAGGCGGGAAGACAAACAAAGGATGAAAATCATACAAACACAGGACACAGTAGGCAGGGAACTTCAAAATAAAACAGGAAACAACCTGAAGTAAAACCAAGATCATGGCTCACAGGCCTTTTTCACAGCAGACAATTGTACTTGCCATTGCAGGAAAAGCACAGGTGTGGCTTATAGCATTAACGATTGCTCTGTTCTATTCAAGTGTCCCAGAAAGCCGTGACCATGTGACAGTGTGACAGTGAGCCAGCAAGCGTAATACCGTAAGACTTTGTGTTGGCTGGTAGTTGACTTGTTAAAGTGATGTGACTTTAAATACAAGACTTCCATATTTCTTTAAGTGTCCATCTGGCTGACAGGTCCTTTCAGTCTGGCTCTAGACTCTCTGTAAGAGAGGTATTACATGGACAAACTCAACAGAATACAGCAATTTAAACGGTGTCAAGCACAAAAATGTTTACGAAATTAACAATGAGTTTTCCTCAAAAAGGCTTCAGTACCTGTCAGCTGGAAATTTCCAAATATAATTTGTTTTATTTTGTGTTTTAAATATTGTGGGACATTTTACGCCTTACTGTGGACAGTGAATAGATGACAGTTAATATGAGGAGAGGGAGATGCAACAAAGTTCTCCAACTGGACACAATCATCGCGGCTCATTTCGACGCCGTATATGAGCTTGGCCACCAGGGCACCCCTCCTTTGTTTTTTTTTGTTTTTTTTAACTATCCGGGGACTTGCCATGCGATTGGATACACAATTCAAGTCAACCTGGCACACTGTAGTTTTACGTGAGCTGAAACTCATCCCAGTTTGCATTGCTCACCCGCGACATTCTGCCAGTCTTGGCAGGGCCGACATGACTCGGGGTTCAACACATGGGTTAGGCAGGCATCATCCGACTCATGCCAGTTAACAGCGATCTCTGCTCTTTGTAGCTTTCCGATTCCTGCCATTAACAGGGTCACTAGTTGCTGCCCCCCCCGCCCCTCTAACCCTGCTTGCATGTGAGCGAGCTTGCAGGGTGAAGTGTGTGTGTGTGTGTGGTATGTGTGTTGTGCTGCATTCCCTGCTGGCCTTCCTCTCTGCCGAGGCCAGAAGGCATGCTCCCCGAGTCCTGCCAGCTTTTCCACAGTCTGGGGCCACTGATGTCAGAGTGGCATGAGCTTGTAGGCGGCTGCTATTAGTGAGTCCTCTTCACGCCGGATTCTGGAGTTCCATCAGCTGGTTGTGTAACTTGTTTCTTGTAGGATGGGGAGGAGGAGGGGGGGTATGTCTGCGCTTGTGTTCAGGAGGGGGGGAGGTGTGAGGAGTTGGGGGGGGGGGGCTAACTTTTGGCTCCGAGCAGAGCAGTGCGGGTGGACCTTCAATCACATCATTGACACCAAAGTAAACTACTAGCCAGAAACTTTAGCGACGTCTGAGCTAGATTTTTACATTTTTTAAGATAAAACGCAGAACTGTGCTGTACTTATGGAAATCTGATTCCAATAAGAACACCTCCGAACAGCTGCCCTCCCCACGTCTGTGTTTATGGTTCAGTCCTGCCTCCTGTACAGAGCAGCAGCAGGGGCGAACCATCACATTTGGTGCCCAGCGTGGGGGCGGTTGGTGAGCTGTCGAGCTCCAACTATCCCATGGAGCTTTTCTTCTGTCTTTTCAGTACAATTTTGACTAACCTCATTTGCATCTGCTAATTAGATCCTGTTAGCATAATTCATACACATGCCACCCTTTTGAAGCTAATGAATAGATACATCTCCAGACAACTCGCAAAGAGCATTTAATGAGACTCAACTTACTCGCGATCGCCTGTTAATGTGAAGAGGAAAGTTGAGGAGGAAAATCAGAGGCATTACATTTTGTACCTAGAAGTCAGGTGGGAGTTCCGAATTAAAACTTGATAATGCAGGAATATTTGCAACATAATGAATTCAACGACCTGCTGTAAAGGCGTTCGTATAAATATTCAAGGCTGCCTGTACACCTAAATCATGTTCGTTTCTCTTTTCACGCTGCATAAAAAGTTTTTCAAAAATCATCAATCCATTTGTTTTAATATGAAAGGACGCCACAGATGGTAAGACGCAGACTATGACACTGACATCCACAACCATCCATGTAGATAAGGTATATGCAAAACACTGAGTTATGAATATTCATCAGTAAGAAATGGTGAGTATGATTCATCGTATACAGCTGGGTATAATTCACAGAGACAATGTGTAGAATAGAGCAGAGCCTTCCTGCCAGGTTTTCAGAACAGGAACCAAACTCCCCATGTAGTTACATCTCTGAGCTGCTGATCCCTCCATTATCAGGAGGTGTTCTTGATGAGAGTTCACAGCTTTCACGGTCCCAGAGCTGGGTCACCATGGGAGTGAAGCTTCTATACTTAACACGCAACTCTTCAACGCTATAGGTTAAAAGTTTGTCATATATAAGGAGTACAATTATACAAGTATACAGGAGTATATAAGTAGCTCCAGCTCTTTTTCTCAACCGATGCGATGTACTCTCACACAAGGACTGCTCTCTTTTGATAGTTGCACCAAGCACAACAGAAGACGGGAAGGCTGCCGTGCGACCCCACTGCTGTCACGCGTTCTCGTCTGTATCACAGTAGATGAGGTTGTGTTTTGAAAAAAATAACGATGATACAATTCCATGAAATTAAGGCAAAAACTGGTGCTCAAATTTGTGAAACACTCCAAATTGTGTTCATTATTGACTGCAGATGTTTATTTGGTAAATTCTGCTTGACCTGCATTAAGATCTATCCAAACTTTTTATTTCACAAATGAAAATAATTATCTTTTTTTCTTTTTTTTTAAGTTGTAGTCTGATTTGATTATGCCTATCAAATAAAGAGCTATACGATTTAAGAAATGTATTATGTTTAGACCCAGATGGTAAAATGTAATAATTCTAAATTATTATTGGCTATTTGGATATTAAAGTAAAGTTAATGCTATGATTAAAGCATCAACTAATCAATACTGGGGCAACATGCAACTCAGCCGGTGACACTTTCAATTTATTGGTTACTTTCTGAAAGTCCTCTGTCACTTTCATTTTATTTCTTTCCTTTTCTTTCTTGTTAAAAACAAACAAAAGATTGCGACAGAAAACTTGAGGTGTCTTTTTCAAACTGCAGAATGTATGTGTAGCTAAAGAGATCGTGAACGAAGTGGTAGCGGTGGAACCGATTAACGGATTATTAAGTAAATAAATTTATTCTTGAAGTTGTGAAACATCTTCAGCTGCCTCTAATTTATAAAACCTTTATAATTCATGCATTCCTGTACAGATATATTACTTTTTCATTATTTTTCTGGTTGGTGCATCGGTAGATTGAAAGTTCTCCACTGGTTAGTAACAAACTAATACGTATATTTCCATTAGTATTTAGGGCCAGACAAAAAAATGAAGTGACTTACAAATAACTGAAGACCAACTTTCTCCAACATCATTTGTATCGTTTGACTACAAACTACATATTAGTCCTCATACTACTTTGATTAGCACAAATTCACACACACAAATTCATTTCCACATTTAGAGAGGCTGTAGCGCGGAGTGTTGGAGCTCTGCTGTCGCTCTGGTGCGGGGCTCCACCTGGCTGATCGAGTGAGGACCCAGCGGGGCGTCTTGAATCATCTCAGCTGAGGCCTCATGGCTTGGCCTGGCTGGAGCCCTCGTGATGTGATACCATAGTGAGCCAGGCCCGAAGTGTGTTTGTGCCGCGGTGTGGGTGCTCTTGTCTGTGTCGCTGCGTGTGCATGGCTTTTTTGTCTGTGTGACTCTGTGTATGTCTGTACGTGTGCGTGCATAGTGGTGTGTGTGTGTGTGTGTGTGTGTGCTCCCGTCTGCTCCCTCCAACCGGTTGATCTTTCACATTTCGCACGGGCAGGAGGGACAGGAGGCTGCCAGGCTGCGCCCGGAGCCTGGGTACAGTACGGTTAGCAATGCCCGGCATTCATTAGCACCTCCCAAGCTGTCTACACTTTTACCAAACGCTCTAGCTAGCTAACATGCACTGGCTCCCTGCTCCCTGCTCTCGTCACCCCAGTAAAGGCCTTCACCATGCGTTGGCTCCACTCAGACACAGCTGAGGCCTCGAGTCTTGGCTTGGGCCACTTCAACTTTGTTACAGTTCAGCACAGCGACACAATGGGAAGCCGGGCAGCTTTGACGGAGTTCACAGAAGTTTAGAGTGGAGGATTTAATTTCCTCTTTTACTCTTTTGCACTGAGTGGCTTGATTCTCCGTCTCACCCAAGTTCAAGTGGGACCCTTTGGCAGAGAATTCCTACAACATTCGTACGTATCTGATATTGTTCCTTGTGTTTCTTGTTTCCTTCTTGAAAATGATTGCAGGAACAAATAATTGTGCTTAATAAATCTCCACATTTCCCCTTCTATGTGGTCAATAACTACAATCATTTGTAATTGGCTACTGTGTCTGTCTAATGGTATGGCTATGGATATGCCATATGGATGTATATACAGTATTAATGGTTTGAAATATGGCGCAGACGTGGCAAAAATTCTCACCCACCACGACAAAGGCCGGGGTTCAGTTCCCGCTAGCGGTACCTCTGCCTCGGCCGTGCATGCCAAAGAACACAATTGGCGGCGGTTGCTGGTGGGAAGCCGGTGAGGGATCACGTCCGTGTTGCTGTTCTTCCAACCCTTGCAATTACGAACATTTTCATTTAATGTTGGCCAGCGTAACCAAAAGTAGTGAAGTAAACTGAAGGGACCAACAATCTAAACAGAAAACACTTCAGAAATATATTCAAGCATGTGTGGCCAGAAGAAGAGCCCTTTTACGCACGCACGCACACACAGTTGGCACTCTGCTGAGCGAGTGACTGGTTTTTTACACTCTACACGATCATATGACTTAATGACAGTTCTCAAGGAGCTAGAGAAACAGCGAAAGAAAATCTGACCTGCGCTAAGCTGCGAGTCTACTGCAGGCGACGTAACACAAGGTGTGTCTCACCTCATTACTCATCTCTTTGTTTTACACTTCCACAACTCCCCTCTCTCTCTCCCTCTCTCTCGCTCTCCCTCTCTAACTTTCATATGTTCTCTCTCTCCTCCTCCTCTCATTTGATCCTCTCTCTTTCCCTCACAGGCTCAACAGGCCGGGGATACCTCTGAGAGCTGCGACCGGGGTGCAAAGAACACAGCAGGAGTGGTATTTGTTAGTCTTGGCTCTTCCCCAGCCAACTCTGTTAAAGCCTGAATGTACTCTCGATGGCTTCTGAGAACCCTTTCGAACTTCAATTTGATTTGATGAATTTTCATGGTTCTTGAAAATTGTAGACATATATATTATATACTGTATATATACATTCTCTTTCCTGTCACATGGACTTGGTGTGCTCTTTCAGCAATAAAGAGTGTTGGATGGTAGGTCTGACCTGCGTGTCAGGCAACACCTAAGCTGTGAAATAATGATGGAAAGTCGTGGAAATCAAACTGTAAACGGATCAATACACTATAGTCAAGCCCAGTCAAGTCCATTTGTTTTTTATGTAGCCCAATATCACCAATCACAAATTTGCCTCAGGGGGCTTTACAATCCATGCAGCATAAGACACCCACTGTCCCTCTTCGACCCTCGCTTCGCATGAGGAAAAACTCCCACAAACCAACCCCTTGAACTGGTGAAAAATACTGAAGAAACCTCAGGAAGAGTGACTGACGAGGGACTCCTCTATGTGTGACGACTGTAATAGATGTGTGTGCAGAATAGACCAACATAAGATCAACCAGACAATCCGTATTACAAAGTGATAATGTGAACATATTTGGAAAAGATGCATCCAGGAGGATGTCAAGCAGCTTCAGGGTGTTCATTCCGTGAAGTCTACCCAAGTGAGTTTAGGTAAACATATGCAGGAGGAATTTTTGACATTCTTAATTTCCAAGGCCCCTCGAATATATCATTTTCCACCAGACCCATCGCCGCAGAGGTGAGCAGTCATCCAAAGAGTGACTCTTCAGAGTGACCTCTGTTTGATGTTAACAGACTGCATGCATGAAATATATACTTGTAGGAACTTCAATGTCGAAGTGAAAATTCAATCCCACTTGCAGCCTCAGTGTGCATGATCTGTCACAAACCGATTCAATACAAAAACATTAACAGCATCAGTTCTGAATGAGAAAAACAGCTTCCAGATTGAAATAACTAGAAACATCACTCTGCCACACATTAGTACACATGATATTCATATTCCTCGCTGTGCAGCGCGGAGCAACAGCGTGCTTTCCCCAGAATCAAATGAGCTCAGTGATACCAATTAATGGATCTTGCAGCCGCACAATAGATACATTACAATATAGAGTACCTCCTCTCCATGGCAACAACCTCACCCCGAGCCACTGCTATCTTGAGTTTGGAAATTAGGAGAACGCAATCGGTGCATCACACGCAGGTAAATAACAGCTCTCACAGAAAACATTATGCACAACATGGTCACGTAAGGTTGGGTCAAACATTTTTCATTTAAACCTATTCAGTTCATAAATCTCGCACGACGAGTCGCAGCTGCAACTGCAGGGTGGTTTGCAACAGGAGGTAAGATAATATTTAGAGTTTTTAGGGTCTTTTTATGAATGCCGTTGGTTCTAGGTAGAACCTATTTTGTCACAAATTGTGAAAGACTGTGTGCTGATCAGAGAATGTATGGAGTTGGGCTTTTTGTTGATCATTTTGGTTTTACGTTTTTTTCCCCCCACTATTACTTTTTAAAGGGCACATTCATGTTGTTCTGCGCCAACAATCTTTGTAGATTTTTAACAAACCACCAGCATAAAAAAAACATTTAAAATGACTTGGAGTTATCCGATCAATGTCTGCTCAACCGTGACCCCCGTAATTCACTCTCACTGCTAGTTGTCAGGCTCATTTTTCTCTGGCGGCAGACAGGGCACCATAACGCGTGCCTGCAGGCTACCATAAATGCCGGGGGATGTAAAGTGTACGCTGATATAGACTGAGGGTTTGTGCCACGGTTGCATAGTGTTCGTTTAAAGTGCACCATGTTCAGTCTGTTCCTCCGTGACCAAATCCATCAGTTCTTTTTTCCGGATCCGCTGTAGCACGCGCCCTGACAAACACTTTGGGTATGTAGTTTGAGGCTAATCATTTCAATGGAAGACAACCCGAGAAAAGCTGTTCCGCCACATCCTGCATGCGGGAGGGGGCTAATGATATGCGATAATGAATGTATTTGACTACTGAGCCACGTCATTCTCAATACACTCATGATAGAAAGATGGATCTGAAAACTAATTAACACTTAAGTGCATGACTGTCTGTTCTGTTGAAGAGTTTAACAATTCACTTCCGCGGCCTTCATTTTTCTAATTTGCGTTTTCTTCAAACGTAGGTGCTGAATATGGTGATCGACTTTTCATGTTTGACTGATTTATTTACAACAGAGACAACTGTGTAAGGCGTCATACTTTAAGATGATTGTATTCATTTTAAGAATTTACACTAGTTTCATTTATTGTTATTCCGCCGAGAAAAAACAAAAAACAGAGAAAAAACAAGGTTTGCCACGAACATGAAAAGCAAGTGAGCCAAAGACTTTTTTTTTTTTTTTTATTGGATCCGTAAACATCCGCAGTGGCAAAGCTGCAAAAAAAGGCCACCGCTGATTGAACTAATTTTAGGTGATGCCATGCGCGCAGGACAACCTGCTGGGCCCAAAACGGGCCTTCGCCATGCCATGACAAACAAGTAGTGGGCGAAAAAAGAGAAAGGGAAAATTGATAAATGCAGCAGCCCACGCCAGTTTTTCTTTTCCAAGTGAACAATACCATCATTGTTCAGCAGGGGCTCTGGCACGGCTTACTTGGTGGCGGTTGATTGTTTTGTAAAATCAACAACTTAGAAAATAGATTTCTGAGATTCCTGGCTCCTGTTTCCAATGTGGGTAGACTACATACATCTTTTAAAAACAATGTCACCTCAGAAAAAAAAAAGGACAATTATTTGCATAACGGTTATATGTTTTATGTTGTAAATGTATATTTTTCTCTGATCCTCTATATTCCTCATCGGCCAAGACGGGCCTTCAGCAATCTGCGGGATGCATCACGTCAGTTCTCTTTCTCCTCCAGCTCGCCATGAGCTGTTTGGGCAGATGCTATAAATGCGAACAGCGAACCCCGGATCCACCCCTCACTCCACATTCAGCACATTGGCCTTTGTCTGCTTTAATTGAGCTCCCCACTCCATTTAATGGCCTGTTTAATACTTATTGAAACAGAGCTAGTGCAGGAGGTTAAATACGTCTTAATGCACTGCGTTAATCCTTTCATTAAAAGAAATCTAAAGCTGGTTGAAAGCTGCAAGATTGCCTCCATTAATTAGGGGGGTCTCTCTGCCCCACTGCTCGGCCAAGCCGTGTGTCGCTGCTTCGAATGGTGGGAGAGGGCTGCAGGGAGAGGGGCCGTACTAACTGCTAATACAACTGGCAGAAATGGATAAAAGAGGAGCCAGCGTTTTATTTAGCGAGGCCTCAAAAGAAGCCGTGGTGGTACGAGCTTTACTGCACTATGCTCTTTGGAAAAGTCTCACTGTTGTCTGTATGAACGGAAAATAAGAATATGTGTTTTTGGATTTAAAGAAAATAGATAAACAATAAGCTGTTGCAGATTTTTTTTTTTCAGTAACCATCTATATATTTTGATCCTGTTTATATGAACATTTCTCCTAATATCATACATTTTAAATGATTGCAAGATCTGTAACTTGATTTGATGACACTTACTTTTCATCATTTGAATAATGTATTTCGCCCTACAAAAAAAATCACCTGGTTTACACTTGTGTT
Organism: Anarrhichthys ocellatus; assembly: GCF_004355925.1. NCBI lineage: Eukaryota > Metazoa > Chordata > Actinopteri > Perciformes > Anarhichadidae > Anarrhichthys > Anarrhichthys ocellatus. Next base: position 2,000,253 of record NW_022280065.1, on the reverse strand, counting down.
ACATTTCTCCACCTTGAGACTCATTAATGCAACCGCTAGTCGCAGGAATTTACCAGCTAGGATCGTTTGTTTGTTGTGGGGGTTTTTTTTCACATGGTGGAGAGTTGGCACCGCGGCATTTTTGATCCCTACGCTGCTGTTCCTGACTCCTGAACAGAATGACCCTCTTTCCATAGTGAGGCGGGCAGGCCCAGCGTAGACTTGTCTGGGCTCCAAGCCACGCTCTACGGGTGAGGGCGTGTGGTCACAACACGACTACGCCCCATATCCTACCCCCCCCCCTCCACACACACTTCTTTGCCTTAACCCAAAACCACCGCCTTCAACCTCCCATCCTCTTCCCTTTCCGCTGAATTTTGGACCGGCTGAGTGCCTGCTCCTCCTCCTCCTCCTCCTCCTCCTCCTCCTCCTCCTCCTCCTCCTCCTC
>NW_022280065.1:1981326-1999816 GCF_004355925.1 Anarrhichthys ocellatus | reverse complement strand
TCCTCCTCCTCCTCCTCCTCCTCCTCCTCCTCCTCCTCCTCCTCCTCTACCTCCTCTTCACTTTCTTTACTAAGAGCTTGCAGGGTCACGCCAGGCCAAGCCAAGACTTTGCTTTAGCCCCTTTCCCCTTCTAGCATTGCTCCAAAAAAAGTTGCAGATTGTGTTAGGTACACCTGCTCGGGAACAAGGATTAACCTGCGAAGTTATCGTCCAGCTGATGTGATGCATCCACTCAACTCCACTCTGGAGTCACATTAGCAGATTGCAGTCATCTTGAGCACTGCTCTACCACCGACACCCGACAACCAACCCTCCCCCCCACCCCCCACCCACTTCCCCCGCCCTGCTGCTGCACTCCGCTTTAATTTCCCGACACTTTGAAAGCTTTTCTCACTGTATATTTTATCACTTTTTCTTAAGACTTGCGCTCAGCTACGCCTCAGCTCTTTTTAAAATACAGAGCCAAAAAACAAGACAAGTCGCTTCTTGGATTCTCTCTCTTTCTCTCTCTCTCTCTCTCTCTCTCTCTCTCTTCCTCTCTCTCATCCCATTGTGAACAGGCTTATTGGAAAGAGCGCACTTAACAGAAGAATTTCACACTGTATTAGAAGAATGCATCTTTTCACACCTGTAAATATCTTGTCTAATCTGCTTGGTAACCAGCCCCTCTGAGGGAGGGCCACATGCTGTACAGCAGAGGGGCGATGGTGGAATTCGCTTCCACTGCCAGGATGACAAACAGAATAGACGACAATGTTACACGGTAATCCGGCAAATCAAAGAAAATGAACACATATGAAAGCCACGCCGCTGTTCCTTTTGTCTTACAACCGTGCGGGTGGGCGCATTCATTCATCATTTGCTGAAAAAGAAAAAGTCGAGAAAATAGCAGCAAACACCGTCTATTAATTCCGAACATGCGGTCGGTTAATGTTATGTGATTGAAGTGTGACAAAAAGTTGTGAGGTTTATTTATTTATTTATTTCCCTCCGTTGCTGTTGTGATGGAGCTGGGAGATCTGTGGGCGTGCAATCGCACCGAGGTAGAGACACTCGGAGACAGACACACATTACATCGTGCCAACGAGTTCAGGAGTGAAATCCTGTGGATGCGAGCACATGTAAAGTCATCATAACATTGGAACAAGGTTATCTGAGAAATGGCAGCTTGTGTGCCAGTTTTACCTTCACGGATTGAAAATATGGTTTTGGGATGAATTTGCACACGTACGAGTGCGGACGCACACGGGCCCGAGTGATACGCACTCCGGTGTGAACACGTGCACACACCCATGCAAAAACACTCTGGATTATACAGACATCACACTCATTTGTCTTTACAAATGTTTACAACAACAAATTCCTGTCGATGAGTGCAGATATTTTTCAATTTGAAAAAATTGGTATTTATGCATAACTTTATTCATGTTCTTACCTTGGATTACCTGACACATAAATGTTACATAACACACACATCACCACGGATGGCCATAGCGAAGAATTCTTGCTAGCTAGCGAGTGCTACAGCTAGCTAATATCACTGCTAGCTATAAAGTATTATAACGTAAAGTCAGCTAGTTTGATAATAAAGCAATTCTTACCATTGGTTAGCTATTATGTTATTGTGTTAGATGATGGTGTATATACATGAGGAATCTAACATTAACAATGATGCCCCTGTGGAGGCTTCTTCCCTCAAAAATCTCATTCTCACACTTTCACATCAAATTAGCTCAAAACCACTTTCCTCGCAGGAGTATAATGATTTCGGAGCTATCTCAAAGGTTAGCAACGGCAATACCGTCCAAAACAAAACGAGGAAAATTGTCGCTTTCACTCAAACACACACACACACACACAAAGGCCCTCGAAGAAAATCTTGTTGTGTAGAGCCGGGCCTGCACTGCAGCTATCAATCATTGCTCCAATCAGTCCATCAATTGGCAGGAGGGCCTCTGATGAACAGGTGATATTTCAAGTGGACAAGTGTCAGCATGCCCCATACAGAACACTCAAGCTCCACTGCTGCCTCCTCGTTACCCCCGCCTATGCCTCTCAGGTATCTCTAATTCCCTGCGAACCACATCCCCCCCACAACCTTCCATCTTGCCCCCGGCCAGAGCAGGGATAGAATGGCGGTCGGTGGACCTTGGGAGAGTGGTCTCGGCTGGGGCCCCCTCACTAACACTCAGCCCAATGTGTTAATAGATCCAATGCCATCTTATTTTCGCACTTCTGCGAGACGGCAAGGGGCGGCCAGGCGGGATCGACAGTCTGCCGCGCTGAAAGAGCTGGAACAAGAGGATGAGGAGGAGGAGGAGTGGATGGAAGGAGGGGGCAGCGGTGGGTTCACAGCACTCTGCCGAGGAGGTCAACAAGAAGGCAGGGGGCACAAGTTCAACTGTGCAATGGGATCAGGAATGGAAGGGTGCAGGTGTATGAATGAATGCGACCTGGAACCCAAACCTATAACCGCATCTTAACCATAGCAGTGTGAGATCAGAAAACATCAGTTTTAGAAGGCAAAGACAAATAATGTCGTCCTGATGATAGTGCCGTCACATCAGAGAACGTGTACGTGTTGTTCCGGAGGGCATGGACAAGCGGCGTGTTTTGTTTCATCTGGAGGACTTGTTGCTTCCTCAGTATTCAAACAACTGAGCATCCATTCTAACCTGTTCAGAGCCCCATTCTCTTCCAAGTATGAACAATATATTCCAATGGATGGAGAATCACAAAAATAACACCTAATTAAAAACCACACTAAATATTTTAAAGATTTGGTTTGGCCTAAACTGACAACGAAATTGAAGCATAACGCAACAAAATTGCTTGGTTATGTTTCGGCAACTAAAGTAGTTCACTCAGGACCCAAACAGAAGTCTCCTGGATTTAAGCCCTGTGAGTTTTGACTCATCCACCACCACAACCTCCTCTGCACATGAACCTTTGTGAACTCATTTGAAACCTATTTGTGATAAGTCGACAGCAAACGTAATCCACAACAAAATAGGATTCTCTCGAAAAGCAATTCAAATGGAGCTCCGTTGCATGGGACCGTATTTGCTGGTACCATAACATCTCATGTTTACACAGTTTGAATACAAGCTATGTACTTAAACAATACAACTAATGAATCAAAATGTGCCTTACACTTCTCCCTTGTCTCACGGTCGGCCATGTTTGCTGAAAAACGGGGAGTTGCTCCACTGCAGTCCACTTCAGATGATGTGATGATTGTCTTATACACAACTAATCAAATTAGTCTGTGCATTTGGGTGGAGTCAGATGACAGTGACGATAGATCTAGACTTCTGAGAAAAGTTATGTCCATTGGAAGGGTGAGGGGGGGGGTCTGAACCTGCTGAATAGTAAAAGGCTTAAACTGAAGGAGTGTGATGTTCTTTAACAGCTGGAACAATTGTCAGGTTGGAGTTTAGGGTCGGTCGGTTGAATGCAGTGTGATACTTTTGTTCGTGCCCTGTCTTCTACCAACAGACAACTTTACATTCTTTAAAGCATGATCTTTTCAGCCTTCCCCTAAGCCTGCAAATGTTTTCAGGTTAGGTAATTTAACGAGAACATAATCATTCAATAGAAAACGCCCATGTGAGTCATTTGGAGCAGTCATATGTGTAACCTGCAAATGTACAGATACAGATTGCTGGTACTTACAAAGGACGTATCTAGTATCTAATATCTAGTGTCTTGTATCTAGTATCTAGTCACCTCAAGGACCCCCAGTTATTACATGTATCAAAAGAAAAGAAAAAATCTTGGCTACGAGTCTTGGAAATTCTACACATGCTTTGCCAACTGCCTCCTACTCATGATACAATGTTCTCAATACTGATTTGGGCCCTGAATACCGTGGCAATGTCACGCCACAGCACAAACATAAATGGTTGCTTCATAGCAAAATGCATTACAGGATGTCTCAGGTATCAAAGACGTTGTCAGTGTCAATTGAAAGAGGAAATGCCACACAACCATGTTGGCCTTGTGAGGGGCATGAAATGCATTTTTTGAGTGGCTGGGAAAGATGTTCTTGTTCTTACTCCTGCCGCCGCTATTACCACGACTGAAACCAACAAGCTCCAGCTGGTTCTCTGGGAGTTGTCAAGAAATTGTTCTTGGAGAGAAAACAGTGACACATACATCACATTATTAAATGTCCACCGTCTCTTATTGTTCACCTGAAATGCACCAGCTGATGATATTATGCAGCAACAGGGTACCAGAGTGTTGATTTTTACTTTTAGTTCGGACGTCTCCAGAGGCCTCTCTCACTGTGAGGACCAGAGAGGCAACAGTCACACTTGTTTTTCTCATAGCTGTCATTTTTCTCACGGATGAGCGAGTCGCACGCAGGAATCAAGTTTTGTTAAGTTTTAGTTTGTTTAATCAATTTACATAAATTGTATGGATCCCAAAGAGAATATGAAAAACATTGAGAGATCATTTGGAAACATGCATCTAGGAAAAAGAAAGAAGCTCTTTATTTTTATTGCAGCTTTCTTCTATGTGATAGTTTCTAATTACATTATTGTATGCGAATTAAAATATGTTCTGCTGTTTTTATCTTAATTGCAATGCAACGGGCAGTTGCAATTGCTTCAAATGGTTTGGTATCATTTACTGCTCCATCACTGAACAACCCTGTCAACATGATCAGTTCAGTTATTAGAGAAAAATCAAATCCAAACCAAAGAGACCACGGAAACTGTTTTCTGATGCACTTAGAAAGTACATCTTCTGCATCTCTTGCACATTGTTTTGCAGGAGATGTGGAATCCCTTGTTCGCTTTGCAACGCCCACACGGTATCAGAACATTAGTCATCTGTGTCACATCTAGTCTTGAGGGGTTACTCCAAAGACACAAGTGTTTTCTTTGTGTGTTTTTCTTCTTTTCTTATTGCAGTGTGGCATACTCACGCTTGTGTGTTGTTTTTTAATTAAATTCGATTTCTGATAAGTCACATGATGCCAATCAAATACTCTTGGATGCTGATAACTGAGTTTTGTGAGTTTGAACCACAGTCCTGTAGACGGAGGAAACGTATTGGACGAGCACCTGATGTCCCCAGGCAGTACCTTTTGTTTTTTTGTTTTTTAAAGCATTTATTAATCATTAAAAACAATAACAGGTTAATAATGGACATATCTTCAATATTTGCATTTTATTTCATTTTCTTTACACAGTTGGACTGAATACAGGGAGGAATTTATGAACTTAATTCTACGAGACGCTGATCATGATCCTTCACAATATTTTTTAGATGCTATGTGTGCATGCAGTACATTTGTAATTTAATAACAATAATAATGGTAATACATTTGATATGTGTAGCGCTTTAAAAGGAACTCAAAGGCACTTTACATGGTAAAAACAGAAACAATAAAAGCAATTACAATACAAACAAAACAGATAACAAAACAGTAAGGAACAAAACAAAAACCTATAGTTTAGCCTATAGAAGCACTGCATTACAGTCAGACTAAATTACACGTTTATGGAAGAGACTATAACAATGCCCTTCTAACATTGTTAATCACATCTTGTCGGCATCATGTGACGTTTTGTCAGACAGAAACAATATAACAGTATGAGAACAGTTCACATACACACGATGCACCTCGCCCACTTAAGGGTGGGTGGGTTTCTGCAGAACCCTCGGCACCTCTCCCACCCGTGGTTGTATCTGAGGGCGGCGTGTCGACAATCAATAGTGGACGGTGAAAACTTTCCTCTACACTCACAATAAATTTTCACCCATTGCAGTGGATGCAGTAATTGTTAATAACTTTTAACCTTGAATTTGTTTTTGTTTTAAAATTAGTTTTTTTAATAATGTTTCGCTCTGGTACCATTTGTCTTCCAAAGCAGGCATATTCAAAATACAGTGAACTGTTCTCTCACTTGTCAGTAGTGTCAAAAAGCCTGATTAGCTTTAAGGAGAGAAACTAATAGGTCTAGATTTTATTCCCAAAATGTAAAGGTTAGAAAGATCATAAAGTATAAAAGTTCACATAGACACTCTGAAGTGTCAGGAGGAGGGGGAGGGTGGTAGTGTGTGTGTGTGTGTGTGGGGGGGGGGGGGGGGTAGAAAGTAAAGGGAGGAGTAGACTTTGGCTCTGAGCCAAGTGTGTCTCAAGCATTTTGGGTCCTCACCTTCCGCTGCCCCTGTCAGGCTGCTCATGGTCTCCCTCTCTAGGCGTCAGAGATGCAAAGTGACAGCCAGGGTGGCTTCCATGTCAGTGAGGTGAGACTAGGCTCTCCGGCTAGATGCCCCGACCAGGACCACCCCTTTGGGTCTGCCGCGTGTGAAAAGTGAGAAAAAAGAAAAAAGATCCTCACGCTGCAGTGTCTCGCCGTGATTATATTGTCAGTGCCCCTCCCAACCTGTAAGATATCCCCTCCTCCTCCTCTTGTCCTTCAGCTTCTCAGAGATCCGAGGGTGGCAGATTAGCATGCTGTCATCTAAGTGGCAGAGTACTAAAACATCCATTAAGCTTTTAATCGAAGAGACGGTAGGATGTGTGGGGGGGAGCATGTCGTGTGCGTTCGTATGACAGCGCTCGTCTTGCGGAGGTGAGAAGTGACAGAGACTTGTCAAAGGTCACAGTCGGCCAGAGGCCAGCCCCACTACGCTGTCAATCCTCGCTGCTCTTTTGTGGCAAAACGCATGAACACACGGATAAAATGCACTCATGCTTTTATTTGCGCCCACGTATTTCCACCACACCTTTTTATTTCCACCACATCATGCATGTATAATTGTATCTTCATGTGTACTTTTGGCATATCAGTGGTTAAACTAATCCTGGACGTCGTACACACACACACACACACGCACATTACAAGTGCTGCTTAACTGTAAATCTAGGTTTGTCAAAAGCAGATAGACTTCTTTGTGTCTCCTCAGCCGAAGGCTCACACCTCCAGCTCGCTTTGTGATGGCGCACACAAGGTCGCTCAGCTGTTTAGAAAACAGATTAAAAGCATGTGCACAAGTAGTTTGTGTGTGTGAGTGGGCAGGGGTGGTTAGTTGGATTTGGCATGCTCCCAAAAGCATTTCTTTGAAGATATCAAGGCCCCCCCTTTAATGACTGTTTCTCGCATAAATTACTGTAAACTGTGATTTTTGTTCATTTTTAGCCACGCTACTGTGGCTCTATGGATGCCAATATTGGTCTGTTGGTCCTACGGCCCGGCACTTTGGTCCAGACTGAAACGTCTCCGGCGCTATTTGATGCATTGGCACGACAGACATTCATGCTCCTCAGACAATAAAGCTGTCTGACTTTGGAGATTTCCCGACTTCTCCTTAAGCGCCACTGTGAGGGTGGCACGTATGGTTTGAGTGAACTTTCTCGGCAACTATTGGAAGGATTGCCATTACATTTGGTGCATAATCTAATGCTCTGCTGAAATGTAATAGCTTCGGCAGGGCTCAATCACAAAAGATCACTTGCCGGGGGCAAGAGAAATGCCATGTCAGGCTAGAAAGTCAGGCAAGTGGTAACAAAGAATTAAACACTTTTTTTTCCCAGAGCTGATGATAGAAGTAGCTAAGGAGTGAGCCATCACACTCCCTTCTCCTCTCTGTTGAAAGTTGGACATGTAAGAAGGGCGGCGGGTAAAGACAAAGTTTATGAGCAGAGTGAGCAATTCGATTTCTGACCCACTTACCCGACCGGGTAAGTGAAAAAAAACCATCACCGTTGAACCCAGCAATTTAGTGATCATCAGGTCAACATTTGTATTTGTCCAAATTTTAGATTTATGAACAAAGTACTGCAAAATTAATGACACCCCCCATCAGCCTCAACTTTACTTTGAGATTAGTGCTAATTAACTAACAGTGAGCCAGTATGCTAAAAAACTAAACTTAGATTGTGAATATGGTAAACATTAACAAAATTGCATTGCTGGGCAACAGCTTGGGTCCACGTTTTTACTTCCTGTCAGCTGATGTAATTCACATACACTGCAACAGGAAATAAACTGGGACACATTCGGAATGTTTACGTTTACAACTGTGAACTGTCCCCCGAAACACCTTGAACATGGACTGAGCCCTGACGTCTGGCTCCGCCCCTGGCTGAATTAGCATTTACATCCGAGATTACTGGTTGAAATTGCAAGTGCGTTTTTCTAAAATGTTTTTAGAATGTTTTTCTAAAATCAGACATCTGTTTAAAATGACATGTTTCTACCACCAGGGTCAGCAAACTCGGAAAAGAAAACAGAAAAGGAGGAACTTGTGTAGCATGTTCAAAGCGCAGCCAAATAAACGGAGAGCGGAGAGGATTGATCACAAAACAATGTTTAAAAAAACTGACAGGCCATAAATTGTATTAAGAAATAGGGATTCTTATAAATTCTCTAAACAGTCAAGCTATGAGGGGCAGCGAGGTCTGGCAGGGCATGATGCATCCTTTCCTTTGAGAAGCGAAACACGGACACGTGCCTGACTCACATAAACCCACACACTGCCCTTCAGAGTTTTTGTCTCCCTGCTAAGAGGCAGTAATGTCAGTGTTTGTGTTGGTCAGCAGGGTCTCTGTCCACACAGTTAGCTGGGTCAGCGGCCCCACAGCAGGACCTGGACACTGGGAGAAACACAGGGAGGGGGTCAGAAGGGGCACCAGTTCAGGTTCTGAGGGGTCCGCTCATCTTCAAATCCAAGCCAAGGCCTCTGTTGCCAAGCCAGTCTGTCGGGCCCCCCTCTCGCTGCGGTTCTGGCCTCGACACCCTGCAGTTTTCGAGGCATAAACTGGCATAGGCCAACATAAGCTTCCTCGTGGCGCTGCATATGATTAACTGGACCATTGGGCAGCTTGGCCTGAGAGAGGCCCAGGTCCTGGGCATGAGTCCACAGGGCACGGGCAAGGACAAGGGAGGCTTTGCCAGGGTGGAAGCAGATCTCTCCTCTTGTTTACATCTCATACAATTTTTGTGCTGACTTTGAGCTAAAAGCTGTGTTATTCTCAATGCATCAGATGGATCCCTGTGCCAACATCAGTGTCTCACACTTTCTGAGGCTTATGTATCTATGTGTAAAAATCTTCAGATGCTAGCTAGTTAGGTTTTTACAAGTAGAAAAGGTGCCAGTGAGTCAGAAAAACTCATATCATGGCTGAGGTGTCTCATGTTCAGTATTTGCATTTAATAAAATGATATATATAGAAAATTGGGCCATGGACATTCAATGTTTGACGTATATGCAGTTAAAATACATTTGTTTTAATAATACTTATCATACCACACTAACATCAGCAGCACATATTCAGAACAATGGGCTGTATTTTTCCGTATTTGCACCAAAGTTTGTTGGTAAAGTGTAAAAAACAGATCTGCTGCTTCGGAACAGAAAGCGTTAAGCAGCACATTGATGGGTTTTAAAACAGCAGTCCAAAAAGCTGCCTTTAAACACGATCAAGTCTTTTCCTTCACACCTCCAACTTCACAAGTGTGACTTCCGTCTGTTGCGTCTCTCTCTCTCTCTCCCTCTCCATCTTTTTTTTTCTCGTCTTCTCTTCCCTTTAATGTTTTTCACTTGCGAATCCCTGCACTACACTCACTTTGCATGAAAATGTTATCCTCTTCAGCATAATAAAGCCCGTCCAGGACATCTTGAGCATCTAGGTCATGTTCACATGAATGCAGGTAAATTGAGAGAAACTGTTGGCCTCACGTCCGTACTAGGCCGCTTTCTATGATGCCCGAAAAACCAGACAGGATCAATTTTGTGTATCAGTATAGGCCATCAAGGCCTAAGCCTGGGTATCATACGAAGGCAGTACCATTACCAGTACCCTTAATGTGACACTGATACCTATAGAGTACTTGTTCAATACCCATCAAGCTGTGTATGTGTCCTCGTCCTAGCTAACCCCTGCACAGCACTCATACAGCGGTTACCGCTAATAAAACCGTCCCCCGACCAGCACTGTTGCCTTTGTTAGCGCTGTTAGCACCATTAGCTTCCAGCTGACAGCTCAGCCATCTTGGTGTGCAGGCAGGCAATCCCGGCTGTATGGGTTGTGGATCAATCACATGCACCTTCAAGGTATTGTCGAACATAACTTAGCCCTATCAGGGACCCAAAGCCGCTGTCGAGGAACTGTTTTGGTTGACATGTAGCACCAGCGATCAATCATTAGATTATGCTTGAGCACATGTTCGACAACAAAGAACGCCTGCATGTTGTTTTAAGCTGTGTTGAAACAAACTAAGAGAAAGGTGACATAAAAAGAGGCTGCTGGGACCGAGCAAAAATCTTGTTATGTTTGTCAAAAATGTCTATCCACTCAACTCCAGAGAGGATGCTGTAGCAGTCATGTTCTATTTCGATGTTTTCCAACAAAAAATGAAGGAATCTGTCCGATCTCTTTGGTGTTTTTGGCGAGTGGACTGAAAACTCACCTGAGAACACGCCGACAGAACCAACGGCGTTTTCAAATGTATCTGCATGTTGTTGACGTGGACCCGGACCAACTTAACCCCCACTTGTACCCCTACTCCCCTCCCCCTTTCCCCCTTTCCCCCTTGCCTCCAAACCCTTCTAGCCCATCACCCTTCTTCTCCCCCCGCCCCCGAACCTCCTCCCCCACCTCCCCCTCTTCCTCTCCCTGAGGGCGATGTGGTGTTTCGTCCCTCAGCCGGCCGCCTCCCTGGCCCTGTGCTGTCACTCTGGATGGCTCCTAGCATGCTGTGCCCCGCTGTGATTGAGCATTACGAGGTGTTTCACGCCTCCGTGCATTAGGCGAGACGACAGGGATGGCGTTGGGTAAACGATATGTATGGATCGTAAGGGCAACAGGGTTCATGGCCGGGTCAGGTCAGAGGGAGGAAGGCGATGGTCCTGGATCCTGCGACAAACCATGCATACACTCATGCATGTGCACACCTGCAAGCAACTACCTATACCGCTCAATACGTGCACACACACACACACGTTATGCCTGTATGTTCATGTACAGGTGCACACGCCAATACATGTGCATACACGTTTGCACATCGAGTAAGGAGTGCCATCACGGACGGATTGACAGAAAAGAGCTCACTGACATTTTATTTCACGTGCAGCAGCCACAACACTGGTATTTATAGAGTTAATAGAAAAACAGCAAATGCAAACCAGATTGTACACTCTTTCCAGCCCACTCATCGAAACGCATCACAAGGTCCACTGAAGTTGACGCAACTAATTTTCACATTTTAAAATAGTGGCTGCTCACTTCCATTTATTGCCATCGTCGCTGTATGTCCTTAACAAAAGATTTCAGCTGCGGCAACTCAAGGACGGGCGTGTGGAGTAAATTCTTGATTTCAAGCGACACACACTTTTCGCTTTGGTCTTAATCCATCGCCGCGCATGAACAGGCGAGGCTTGTTTGAGCTGGTGAGAGTGTGTAATTAATGTGCTGTGACGAGGGGCTTCTGCCCAGTGACAGTGAAAGACCACCTACTGGTTTTTAATACTGCCTGTCAATGTGGCCACAGGACACTCAATACAGGCCTGTTTCAGCTCGGGGGGCTGAATGGGTGAGAGCTATGCAGAGAGACAGGCACCAAAAAAAAGAAAATTCATTTTCCTGTAAAAATAGAAATTACATAATTATCCAGAATATTTTATTAATTTTATAATACTTTCCCATTTTAGATGAAGAGAAAACTATTGGAAAAATTAGCACACGTTTAACATTTGACATGTTTAGTTAGCCAAATGGTTCAATGCAGGTTTGACTTTGGCCAGTGGACCATGTTTGGCCCAACAAAATATAAGATTTGGTTTATAATTCACAAAAGCAGCGTACCTGTCCTTTCTCCAGATCCTGTCTGAGTTTTACAAACTCTGTTACACTTCTGTGAGCAACGGAGACGCGCATGTTATCGTGCCGGTCTCGCCTGCTCAACCCCCTCATCACCAGCACCCCCTTTTTTAACACACACATACACATACACACACACACACGCACACACACACACACAAGCATGCGTAAACACATGCACGCACAAAAATACAACATCAAACAGTTACGCACACAAACGCACAGTCACACACGTTCAATCCGTGAGACATGGCCGCAAAATGACATTTCTTTCGCGGCCACTGCAGATCATGCAGGGGTCATGGCAGTGTATGTGACGTGCTAACGGCCATTTGACCTGATTTACAGTGAGTGTAATGCAGCTCCTCCTATGAATTGCTATATACATACACATGGAGAGAGCAGAAAGAAAACAACAGATTTTTCATTAATGGCACTTAAAAAAGGCGTTTCTTTTTTCCTTTTTTTTCACGAGCTCGGATATTACTGTCAAAACATTTCAAAAATGCAAAAAAAAAAAGTGCTGTGGCATCACTCATGCAACACGACAGTAGTCAAATGCCCCGTGTAGAGTGTTTCGGCCTTAGTGCCTGTTGTGCTCTCCCTCACCGACATGCCCTTCATTGGCTCTGCCTTTTGTTGTTATGTCGCTACATACTTCTAACATCACCATTTCAGCCTGAGTAAGCAAACATGTGAGCGCACACAGCTCCAGGTTACATGCCACCGCTGCAACTGCGACATAAAGGACCCAGAGTACCAGCCTAGACGCTGGAGTTAAGTATAGGCTCTTGTCTACAGGCTCTTTGAAGGGAGAAATGATTCCCCGCTTCATGTCTTCCTGTCTCCTCCTCTGTTCGTGTGCCACAACGGAGCTCTCCAGATCAATACGGCCATACAGGAGCTCTGCCTGCCTGTCAGACGGCTTGTCACAGACTCTGGAGTGTCTGAAGGATTTCAAGTCACTCCTCTCCTTCCTCTTAATTTCCCTCTCTTGTCACATACCTGGTCTTTCTTTACACAGACTATCCTTGCCATATTCATTCCATCGCTGCTCCTTCTGTTCTTTTTATTTATTTATTTATTCGTTACCCCCGCTCTCCCTTCCTCTGCGTCCCTCTCTCCCTGGCTGCCTGCAACCCCGGGGCTCGACAAGCTGGCCGGGCCGCCGCATCTGCCAGCACATCTTTAGCAGCTTGGCAGTGAGGAACGTCCGTCACAGGTTGTAATCAAACCTGCCTGGAAACCGGGCAGGAGGAGAGAGGAGAGAGGAGGAGGAAGGAGGGCAAGTGAGGGGGAGGGCCCCTCCTTCTGCCTGATTAATCATAATGTAATTTTAATTAAAAAGCACAGTGTCAAAGGGTTTAGCTGCCTGAGAAGTGAGCCCAGATTGCCACGCAGCAGCAGCCCCCTCAGTCTGCGGGCAGGAAATGCGTCCTGACAAATCCAGGCGCCCAGGCCAAGAAAAACAAAGGCCACCATTACCAGGATATTGTCATTGAGGGAAGAGCAGGGGTGTGGGTGAGAGTTAGAGGAGAGGGTGGGGGGGTGACATGGATGATGAGGGGACAAGGAAAGCAAAAGAGAGCAGGGATGCCAGGGGATGGGATGTGGGGACAAGCAGAAAAAAGGTTGGGGGTCACACTGTCATGCCAATTGGCGCTCGGTGCAAACGGCCGTGTCATGCAAAGAAAGAGTAGAGGCAAAAGTGAGACGCGAGAGATCCTGGCATCGTCTTTTGTCAAGGGTGGATATCGTAAGCTCTTGTGAGTGATGCTGTAGGCTTTTCTTTTCATTTTTTGTATTTTGATGCTTAAGTTTGTTTACATCCCAGGTGCATGTAGCGTCGACTCAGTGTCAGGCTGGGCTATCTTTACGCCACCTGAATCAGGGTTGCCGTGCACCGCGGTGTCGGCTCCGGGCCAAGCTGTGGCTGAGACGATGGTAGCCACTTGAGACAGGGCAGAAGGAGCCGCGGTGTCATGGTGGGTGGTGGTGGCGGTGGTGGGGGTTGGGGGGAGGCCAGAGGGCTGCAGCCGGGGTCAGGGTGAGTTTCTGAGGAGAAGACGTGGGGTGTCAAATCGGCTGAGTTGAGAGGCGAAGCCAAACACTTGTGGTGACACGGCATTACCCTGGGTCATGATGACAGATTAGGAGGATTACAGACATGGGTGGATTGTGTCTTTGCAGGAGTGCCCTCAAGGTGTATTGTTTTGGATGCATGAATGTGTGTGTGTGTGTGTGTGTGTGTGTGTGTGTGTGTGTGTGTGTGTGTGTGTGTTCATGTTATCTATGGGAGAAGTACTCAGATCTTTTACTTAACTAGCAGTGATACCCGGACATAAAAACGAATCCATTACAAGATTACAATACCTGTGTTCGTATCCTGTTTGCTGTATTCAGGCAAGTGGTGAAATGTAAGAAAGTATATCTACTCAACTACACTTTTGAGCTACTTGTACTTTACTTGAGTATTTCTATTATATGCTGATTTATACTTCTACTCCACTACATTTCAGAATGAGATATTGTCCTTTATACTCCACTACTTCCATTTAATTTATATAAGTAACATTTTGAATACACTACGTTTACTTGAAATGGTTTCTGTTTACATACATTATGCATTTTGGGACTTTAAATACCTCATGTAAAATCATCCAGTGGCAAAGAGGATCAATATGTCAGACTGGGAGAGAAAACAATTGGTGACTGACAGTCCTGGAAGTGCATCATTTTCTACCAGCCTACAGTGGCTCCATGTTTATCGTGCATTCACGATAAACATGATTACATTATGTGATTACATGATTACATTACATTATGATTAATCAGGCAGAAGGAGGGGCCCTCCCCTAGGTCAGAAAGAAGACCTAAAACAAAAATATGCCATATGTATCATGAGCCTATGCAGCTAATAAAAGTGCGTATTCTCAACGACATATAATCCAAGTGTCCAAAGTAAAAGAACCCCTTATAAGGAATGTCCCTTTTCAGTGTGTAAAGTGAGTGTGGATGTTATATCATTTCACATTATATTACGTGATTATTCATATCCATGCATTCATGTGTAGGCAGCATTTTAATATTGTGGCTGGTCGAGCTAAGGTGCTAAACTGATTTACATACTGTCGCTTTAATCTACGGAATTGCCTGATAAACTGATTTGTATTTTTATATGTAAAATCTGAAGCTGCAAAGTCGTTTGTAACTGTAGCTGTCAAAAAAAATGCAGTGAACTCTTCAGTCGTTACATAAAGGGGGAGTTCATACTGTATGAGGACATGGTCTCCATAAATGATTGAAGAGTGAAGGTGTAGTATACACTGCCGGAGTGAGACAACAAAGGAGATGGATACACCCCCGGAGAGGGAGAAGGGGCTAAAAGCTCAGTGTTCATACCTTTCATTCTGTTTCTCTTCATGGTTTTGGGGGGTTGGAGTGGGGCGGTGGCCAGGATTGGATGACCTTTGGAGAGGAGGAGAGGGGAGGAGGATACAGGAGAGGGGGTTCACCAGCATCCGGCTGGGCTGAGGTTTTTCGGAGGTGAGAGACCGTGAAGGGCCCTCCGCCGCGCCCCCAAACAAGCATTTGGTTTCTCCCTCCAGGTGTCGTGTGCCTTACACTCCTCAGATGAGTGGTCTCTAAAGCAGCGCAATATCCTCCGAGGCGATTCTGTGTGTCGCCTGAGTGCGGAGGAGCAATCGCGAAATCCCTTTGACATCTTCTCTCTGCAACTCTCACTCACGTTTCTTAGCGCAAGATTTCAGAACTAGACTTCTTCTTCAGCAAGACGTGGTTCGACACAGTAGCAGACCGAATCAAGAGAAATGTAAAGAGAAACTTTTTATTTCTCTTTTTTTATAATATTGTCAGCAACTAGCCGCCTGAGCCGGTTGGTGGCAAAAACAAGCACTTTTAGTAGACACTGCAGTCCGCTGCAGCACTCTCGCTCAATACTGGACCAATTTTTTAAATTGTTGTCCCCATTCGGCATATAGACACAAAATCATGGTCCAGGTTGAAAAATACCCAAGTTGCCCTGAATAGGATGTAGTTAAAAATCAAAAGAGAGTGAGCTGCTCTAATTGGACCACCTTGTATGAATACATGTTGAACTTAAATCTACTGCACAAAGTCAGGGCGGCATGGTGGTGCAGTGGTTAGCACCATCAAACGAGTTGGAGTTTGCATGACCCCCCCCCCCCCCATGCCAGCGGTGGGCTTTCTTCTCACAGTCCAAAGACACGCAGGTTAGGTCAATTGTCAACTCTAAATGGCCCGTAGGTGTGAATGTGAGTGTAAATGGTTTTCTGTCTTAATGTGTCAGCCCTGTGATTGACTGGCGAACCCCCCCCAAACACACATACATTTTTGGTGCACATCAGGATCTCATTGTACAGTTTTGCAATTTTGATATTTATTACTTTATACTATAAGGTGCAATATACAAGACTGGGAGCATTTCTATTGCCTCTCACTAGGTTTCAACATGGCGGTGGCTGAGCCGGTGGCTTGCAGCTAATTGGGCCAACGGTGCCATCAGCGCTAACAGTGCAAACAACGGCAAAGAGTGTTTACCTGAGGGGGAACTGGAGGCTGGGTGCTGCTGTTGGTCAGGATGGATTTCTCTTATTCTACCTTTCTCTTTTTTTTCAACCCTTTATAGTCTATAGTATATTTTGTTTATGCATGTCATGCAAAGGTGATAGCAATTTAAGAATTTTGTCTTGAAACTTGAATTTAAAAAAAGAAGTAGTTGTTAATCATTAATAATGAATGATAATATACAGAAAGACAACTTCTGATCTTCTTTTAATCAGGTAATTAGAGACTAATTTACTCGTTTCCTCCCCACTGATGGCTGAATCCCGTCCATATGCCGGAGTTAATGCCCCACTCTTTGCCTTTATTCGCTAAATCAACTCCATTGAGCGCCTATTGATCAGCGAAAGCTAACAAGTGTCGGGGAGACCAAGAAGTGCAAAGGGAATAGTAAGGATCTGTTGTGGCCCATTTTGTCTTGTGATCTCGAGAGGCATGCTCCAGCAGAGCACACGCTAGGACACTAACGAGGGTTTGAAGGACCTCCCTCGACACCTGGGGGCTGGTCGACACAAAGCATGCCACCCGCCCCACTGAATGGAGAGGTGAAAAGAGACAGATGACATCCTAAACAAGCATTAACACGCAGGTAGCTAACAAAGCCAGCTTGATCTCATTTACATGTCAAAAGGCGTGCACATGCTTCATGGGGGAGAGGCATATGTACGGAAATGTACAAATACAAAGCATGGGTGCATTAGGTAAGGGGGAGTGCACATGTGCACATATGCACGGGTGTAGCACAAAAACAGACCTAAAGGCCGAGATGGTTACGAGGAAGAGAGAGTGCCTATTGGATCAACAACTGAGGAGAGAGGCAGAATCACTTGCTCCCTGTCAGTCTGCTTTTCACCCAGAGCTCCTGGCGCTTCGGCTTTCGGTTCCCCCTGAACAAACCACCCGCTGGCCGCCTTAACCGCCCTCTAATAAACCCATCTGTTGGGTCATTATTGCGTCCACAGCCATCTGAAGAGGGGAGCAACCCCGCAAAGCAGACAGAGAGAAGGCTGAGAGCGGGAGAGGAGGAGGCCAGTGATTTCTCTTTCAACGTCCTTTCACCGAGAGTCAACCAGCAGAGGAAGTGATTTACTCTCATGAATCCTAAAAATGAAAACTGCTTTGGCAATACTAAAGAGCAAATATATGCTCTTTATTCATTTGCACCATTATCTTTTTTTTTTCCATCAAATCAGAGCAGAGAAGAGCAAATCAAGAGAAGACAAGCCATCTGAAATACATAAGTAAGAGAAAGTAACATATATGATTTATTATTAGAGCCTTGTGCAATCCTCACACTGAAACTCCTGAAATAGGTGGACTGTCAATGTGTGTACAACTGTGTGAGTGTGCGCAGCCTTGTATGTGCTGCACATGTGTGTTGTGAGTCATTGGCATGGGCAGCCGGGAACGGCTGGTGAGGCTTTAACTTTGCTAAGCTTTTTCCTGCCAGGTCCCTGCGAGTTCCCACTGTTCGTTTATATTGAACTTTGTAGGCCGGTGGCTTTGCCAGGCTCCCCTGCCTACTGCTGTAATATAGGAGCTGCTGGGGACCTGCACAGCCCGCAAGACCTAGGGAGAGAGACACAGATCACACCGGCCCTGTGGTTATTACATTTACCCGTGTGTGTGTGTGTGTGTGTGTGTGTGTGTGTGTGTGTCTGTGTCTCTGTGTGTAAAGGGGAGTGTTTTTCCTCATAGTTTTTACAGTGTAGGTGTGATGTCTGGCCATTTAGAAGCGTTTGCTTGTGTGAATTTTGTGTTTGCACAATATGAATTATTGCAATAAAAAAAACACTGAAATTTCTGTGTGCTTTGTTTGTGTGTGTGTGTGTGTGTGTGTGTGTGTGTGTGTGTGTGTGTGTGTGTGTGTGTGTGTGTGCATGGAGCTGGCGATGCTCCACTGCGTCCTCTCCAGCTCACACAGCCTCTGTCATAAACAGCCACAGCCTCTGGCAGGTGTTGCGCTGTGGTGCACAGATACGCGCTTCCCAACGTGACACACACACACACACACACACACACACACACACACACACACACACA